>NC_081552.1:140644453-140975550 GCF_963082655.1 Stomoxys calcitrans | reverse complement strand
TATTATTATTATTATTATTATTATTATTATTATTATTATTATTATTATTATTATTATTATTATTATTATTATTATTATTATTATTATTATTATTATTATTATTATTATTATTATTATTATTATTATTATTATTATTATTATTATTATTATTATTATTATTATTATTATTATTATTATTATTATTATTATTATTATTATTATTATTATTATTATTATTATTATTATTATTATTATTATTATTATTATTATTATTATTATTATTATTATTATTATTATTATTATTATTATTATTATTATTATTATTATTATTATTATTATTATTATTATTATTATTATTATTATTATTATTATTATTATTATTATTATTATTATTATTATTATTATTATTATTATTATTATTATTATTATTATTATTATTATTATTATTATTATTATTATTATTATTATTATTATTATTATTATTATTATTATTATTATTATTATTATTATTATTATTATTATTATTATTATTATTATTATTATTATTATTATTATTATTATTATTATTATTATTATTATTATTATTATTATTATTATTATTATTATTATTATTATTATTATTATTATTATTATTATTATTATTATTATTATTATTATTATTATTATTATTATTATTATTATTATTATTATTATTATTATTATTATTATTATTATTATTATTATTATTATTATTATTATTATTATTATTATTATTATTATTATTATTATTATTATTATTATTATTATTATTATTATTATTATTATTATTATTATTATTATTATTATTATTATTATTATTATTATTATTATTATTATTATTATTATTATTATTATTATTATTATTATTATTATTATTATTATTATTATTATTATTATTATTATTATTATTATTATTATTATTATTATTATTATTATTATTATTATTATTATTATTATTATTATTATTATTATTATTATTATTATTATTATTATTATTATTATTATTATTATTATTATTATTATTATTATTATTATTATTATTATTATTATTATTATTATTATTATTATTATTATTATTATTATTATTATTATTATTATTATTATTATTATTATTATTATTATTATTATTATTATTATTATTATTATTATTATTATTATTATTATTATTATTATTATTATTATTATTATTATTATTATTATTATTATTATTATTATTATTATTATTATTATTATTATTATTATTATTATTATTATTATTATTATTATTATTATTATTATTATTATTATTATTATTATTATTATTATTATTATTATTATTATTATTATTATTATTATTATTATTATTATTATTATTATTATTATTATTATTATTATTATTATTATTATTATTATTATTATTATTATTATTATTATTATTATTATTATTATTATTATTATTATTATTATTATTATTATTATTATTATTATTATTATTATTATTATTATTATTATTATTATTATTATTATTATTATTATTATTATTATTATTATTATTATTATTATTATTATTATTATTATTATTATTATTATTATTATTATTATTATTATTATTATTATTATTATTATTATTATTATTATTATTATTATTATTATTATTATTATTATTATTATTATTATTATTATTATTATTATTATTATTATTATTATTATTATTATTATTATTATTATTATTATTATTATTATTATTATTATTATTATTATTATTATTATTATTATTATTATTATTATTATTATTATTATTATTATTATTATTATTATTATTATTATTATTATTATTATTATTATTATTATTATTATTATTATTATTATTATTATTATTATTATTATTATTATTATTATTATTATTATTATTATTATTATTATTATTATTATTATTATTATTATTATTATTATTATTATTATTATTATTATTATTATTATTATTATTATTATTATTATTATTATTATTATTATTATTATTATTATTATTATTATTATTATTATTATTATTATTATTATTATTATTATTATTATTATTATTATTATTATTATTATTATTATTATTATTATTATTATTATTATTATTATTATTATTATTATTATTATTATTATTATTATTATTATTATTATTATTATTATTATTATTATTATTATTATTATTATTATTATTATTATTATTATTATTATTATTATTATTATTATTATTATTATTATTATTATTATTATTATTATTATTATTATTATTATTATTATTATTATTATTATTATTATTATTATTATTATTATTATTATTATTATTATTATTATTATTATTATTATTATTATTATTATTATTATTATTATTATTATTATTATTATTATTATTATTATTATTATTATTATTATTATTATTATTATTATTATTATTATTATTATTATTATTATTATTATTATTATTATTATTATTATTATTATTATTATTATTATTATTATTATTATTATTATTATTATTATTATTATTATTATTATTATTATTATTATTATTATTATTATTATTATTATTATTATTATTATTATTATTATTATTATTATTATTATTATTATTATTATTATTATTATTATTATTATTATTATTATTATTATTATTATTATTATTATTATTATTATTATTATTATTATTATTATTATTATTATTATTATTATTATTATTATTATTATTATTATTATTATTATTATTATTATTATTATTATTATTATTATTATTATTATTATTATTATTATTATTATTATTATTATTATTATTATTATTATTATTATTATTATTATTATTATTATTATTATTATTATTATTATTATTATTATTATTATTATTATTATTATTATTATTATTATTATTATTATTATTATTATTATTATTATTATTATTATTATTATTATTATTATTATTATTATTATTATTATTATTATTATTATTATTATTATTATTATTATTATTATTATTATTATTATTATTATTATTATTATTATTATTATTATTATTATTATTATTATTATTATTATTATTATTATTATTATTATTATTATTATTATTATTATTATTATTATTATTATTATTATTATTATTATTATTATTATTATTATTATTATTATTATTATTATTATTATTATTATTATTATTATTATTATTATTATTATTATTATTATTATTATTATTATTATTATTATTATTATTATTATTATTATTATTATTATTATTATTATTATTATTATTATTATTATTATTATTATTATTATTATTATTATTATTATTATTATTATTATTATTATTATTATTATTATTATTATTATTATTATTATTATTATTATTATTATTATTATTATTATTATTATTATTATTATTATTATTATTATTATTATTATTATTATTATTATTATTATTATTATTATTATTATTATTATTATTATTATTATTATTATTATTATTATTATTATTATTATTATTATTATTATTATTATTATTATTATTATTATTATTATTATTATTATTATTATTATTATTATTATTATTATTATTATTATTATTATTATTATTATTATTATTATTATTATTATTATTATTATTATTATTATTATTATTATTATTATTATTATTATTATTATTATTATTATTATTATTATTATTATTATTATTATTATTATTATTATTATTATTATTATTATTATTATTATTATTATTATTATTATTATTATTATTATTATTATTATTATTATTATTATTATTATTATTATTATTATTATTATTATTATTATTATTATTATTATTATTATTATTATTATTATTATTATTATTATTATTATTATTATTATTATTATTATTATTATTATTATTATTATTATTATTATTATTATTATTATTATTATTATTATTATTATTATTATTATTATTATTATTATTATTATTATTATTATTATTATTATTATTATTATTATTATTATTATTATTATTATTATTATTATTATTATTATTATTATTATTATTATTATTATTATTATTATTATTATTATTATTATTATTATTATTATTATTATTATTATTATTATTATTATTATTATTATTATTATTATTATTATTATTATTATTATTATTATTATTATTATTATTATTATTATTATTATTATTATTATTATTATTATTATTATTATTATTATTATTATTATTATTATTATTATTATTATTATTATTATTATTATTATTATTATTATTATTATTATTATTATTATTATTATTATTATTATTATTATTATTATTATTATTATTATTATTATTATTATTATTATTATTATTATTATTATTATTATTATTATTATTATTATTATTATTATTATTATTATTATTATTATTATTATTATTATTATTATTATTATTATTATTATTATTATTATTATTATTATTATTATTATTATTATTATTATTATTATTATTATTATTATTATTATTATTATTATTATTATTATTATTATTATTATTATTATTATTATTATTATTATTATTATTATTATTATTATTATTATTATTATTATTATTATTATTATTATTATTATTATTATTATTATTATTATTATTATTATTATTATTATTATTATTATTATTATTATTATTATTATTATTATTATTATTATTATTATTATTATTATTATTATTATTATTATTATTATTATTATTATTATTATTATTATTATTATTATTATTATTATTATTATTATTATTATTATTATTATTATTATTATTATTATTATTATTATTATTATTATTATTATTATTATTATTATTATTATTATTATTATTATTATTATTATTATTATTATTATTATTATTATTATTATTATTATTATTATTATTATTATTATTATTATTATTATTATTATTATTATTATTATTATTATTATTATTATTATTATTATTATTATTATTATTATTATTATTATTATTATTATTATTATTATTATTATTATTATTATTATTATTATTATTATTATTATTATTATTATTATTATTATTATTATTATTATTATTATTATTATTATTATTATTATTATTATTATTATTATTATTATTATTATTATTATTATTATTATTATTATTATTATTATTATTATTATTATTATTATTATTATTATTATTATTATTATTATTATTATTATTATTATTATTATTATTATTATTATTATTATTATTATTATTATTATTATTATTATTATTATTATTATTATTATTATTATTATTATTATTATTATTATTATTATTATTATTATTATTATTATTATTATTATTATTATTATTATTATTATTATTATTATTATTATTATTATTATTATTATTATTATTATTATTATTATTATTATTATTATTATTATTATTATTATTATTATTATTATTATTATTATTATTATTATTATTATTATTATTATTATTATTATTATTATTATTATTATTATTATTATTATTATTATTATTATTATTATTATTATTATTATTATTATTATTATTATTATTATTATTATTATTATTATTATTATTATTATTATTATTATTATTATTATTATTATTATTATTATTATTATTATTATTATTATTATTATTATTATTATTATTATTATTATTATTATTATTATTATTATTATTATTATTATTATTATTATTATTATTATTATTATTATTATTATTATTATTATTATTATTATTATTATTATTATTATTATTATTATTATTATTATTATTATTATTATTATTATTATTATTATTATTATTATTATTATTATTATTATTATTATTATTATTATTATTATTATTATTATTATTATTATTATTATTATTATTATTATTATTATTATTATTATTATTATTATTATTATTATTATTATTATTATTATTATTATTATTATTATTATTATTATTATTATTATTATTATTATTATTATTATTATTATTATTATTATTATTATTATTATTATTATTATTATTATTATTATTATTATTATTATTATTATTATTATTATTATTATTATTATTATTATTATTATTATTATTATTATTATTATTATTATTATTATTATTATTATTATTATTATTATTATTATTATTATTATTATTATTATTATTATTATTATTATTATTATTATTATTATTATTATTATTATTATTATTATTATTATTATTATTATTATTATTATTATTATTATTATTATTATTATTATTATTATTATTATTATTATTATTATTATTATTATTATTATTATTATTATTATTATTATTATTATTATTATTATTATTATTATTATTATTATTATTATTATTATTATTATTATTATTATTATTATTATTATTATTATTATTATTATTATTATTATTATTATTATTATTATTATTATTATTATTATTATTATTATTATTATTATTATTATTATTATTATTATTATTATTATTATTATTATTATTATTATTATTATTATTATTATTATTATTATTATTATTATTATTATTATTATTATTATTATTATTATTATTATTATTATTATTATTATTATTATTATTATTATTATTATTATTATTATTATTATTATTATTATTATTATTATTATTATTATTATTATTATTATTATTATTATTATTATTATTATTATTATTATTATTATTATTATTATTATTATTATTATTATTATTATTATTATTATTATTATTATTATTATTATTATTATTATTATTATTATTATTATTATTATTATTATTATTATTATTATTATTATTATTATTATTATTATTATTATTATTATTATTATTATTATTATTATTATTATTATTATTATTATTATTATTATTATTATTATTATTATTATTATTATTATTATTATTATTATTATTATTATTATTATTATTATTATTATTATTATTATTATTATTATTATTATTATGGTAGGGCCGAGCTCAGGCTACTATCGGGGTCAGCAGGTGGCGGATGGCTGAACGACCTAAAGGTTAGCTGTGAAAAATAAGCAGCCCCCGACCACGAGCGGTGAAGACCGAGGACATGCTACAAAAAGGCATTTATAGCCAACGACGTCTTCGCGACATGGCGAATGGATGCCGCCAGTTGACTAAGTATCCACCCACAGGGGTGCTCTACAGATAGATGCAGTCTGGGGAGTGATGCCCCCGTGGATTCCCCAATCAAGGGGACTTTGACCCTGGCGCGTACACTGGAACATGATTTTGATAACCGATTTGGATTGATGCTACGAGCTGACGGCTGTGGTATTCTGTTACCTGAGTAGGAGGGAGTGACATCCCTCTCGAAATGGCTTTCAGGCTAATGCCACCGCTGCCTCCGTCCCGTTAAACCCCTGGCAGGCCTTAGGGAACGATCTGTGCCTCGTAACCATTAAGTTGGTAATGTAGGTTCTGTTGATACGATATCCAGATTAATGCCCGACCTGGCTCTGAACGCAAGTACTCATAAGGTCTTGCGTCAACCCTCGCGAGGACCTCACTGCTTGCAAAGGGACCCTCGGGGTCATCGCTCTGCGAAAGGGCGACTACATTATCGGACACAGACAACGGCTCTAAGTGGGGACCCGATTAAAATGGAAACACCCATTAACATAGCAGCAGAGGAGATGGAATCGATCTTTGGAAGAAGATCGAAAGTACATCGATCACCGGTAAATTCTCCACTAGCCTCCGGGCCCAGTGTCGAGAAAGAGAAGGAGGTAAGAAGTATAGCGTTAGACTGTACCCCAGCGGAGAACAACGCGGAGACATGCGAGAACAGCACCAGTTCTCCTAGACAAGAGTTCATCTTGAAGATGCGACTTTCGGAGGAGGAGGCGCTTGAAAAGTGCAAGAAAGTCCTTCGCCAGATGCGACTAGCTATAGGAAGGCAGAAGAACATTAGCAGGGATGTCCAAAATGGTGTGTCTGAGATAGAGGAAATCTTGGACATTATTGGGAGCTACCGCAAAAACTGGAAGGCCGCGGAGAAGCAGAAACAGCAAAGCAGGCCAATAATAGCGGAGACTCCCACGACATCAACCAACATGTCGACGCCTTCTACGGCGCAAAACAAGAGGAGCGCGCCGAGTCCAGTCGAAGAAAATCCTGGCAAAAAGAAGAAGGATAAAGCTGTAGAGGTGAAACCACCGGCGAAAACAGCCGGAAAGAGGAAGCCCGACAAAGAGGCTGAGAAGAAGAAGCCCGAAGAAGAGGCAAGAACGTCAAGGAGGAACCCGCGGCGAAAACCGCGCGCTCGGAGACCACGGAAACCCAGGCAGCGACCAGAGGCCGTGTTAATCAAGCCGAAGGAGGGGCATAGTTACGCGGACGTGCTCAGGGACCTCAGGCGAAACGCGAAACCGGAGGAAGCCGAGGTCGCCATCCGCTCCGTCCAGAAAACGAGAACGGGTGCAGTTCTTCTCGTGATGGGCAGAGGAGGAAACAAGGAGGTGTTCTGCGAGTCCCTCAAAGGCGTCCTTAAGGAGGCTGCAGTCGTGCAGGACATGAAACCGAAGGCGACAATTGAGATCCGTGACTTGGACTCCCTCTCGACCGCCGACGAGATCACTGAAGCAGTGATCAAGGCAACGGGAACGACAGCTGGAGAAGTGACTGTGCAGCTGACAGCACTTAATTCGAAGGAGCAGAGGAGGGCCTTCGTTTCTCTGCCAACTAGCTGCGTCAATATTTTGTTGAAGACCAGCAGGCTCCTGATAGGAATGACGAATTGTCGGCTAAACTATCGGGATGAAAGAAAGCGCTGCTTCAGATGTTTTGGAGCCGGCCACCTACAGTGGGAGTGCAAGGGACCCGACAGGAAAGGAATGGGACTATGCATTAGATGCGGCGAGAGTGGGCACAAGATGAAGGAGTGCCATAACCCTCGGAAATGCTGTATTTGCTCGCAGAGGGGAAAAGGCCCGACGGATCATCTTCCTGGGTCAGAGAGATGTAAAGGAGGCAAACAGCAGGCATGCTGAGAATACTGCAGGCCAACATGCACAGGTGTAAAGTCGCACATGATCTCCTATCACAGATAGTCGCAGAACAACGTGCTGACATCGTGATTATAAGCGAGCAATATGGAAGGAGAGATCAAGGGTCCTGGCTGGAGGATCCCACAAAAACAGCTGCTATCTGGATCCCATACCGCAATGGCATCTCACCAGTAAAGAGCGGAAGTGGAGACGGTTACGTCTGGGTGCAGTTAAACCACTTTACGCTGTTTAGCTGCTACCTCACTCCTAGTGACAGCATCGACGCCTACGAGGCAAAACTCGATGAGATCGAGGACACAATGCGTGGATTAGACGGCCATCACGTAGTAGCTGGCGATTTCAACTCTCGAGCGGTGGAATGGGGCATGCCAACAACCAACCCAAGAGGGAGACGAGTTCTAGACATGGCCGCAAGAACCGGTTTACTCGTTGTAAACACTGGAGACGTGCCAACCTTTAGGCGACCCGGCTGCGAAGGCACTATACCGGACATCACCCTTGCGTCCGAGGAAATCATCGGAAAAATAACAGAGTGGAGCGTACTGGAAACTTACACGGCAAGCGATCACCAGTACATTATGTTCTCCTTCAATACTGGAGGGAACACAGTTAACGAGGAAAGGAGCACCAGTACACGAAAGTGGAACGTGAGCAAGCTCGACTCCTCAAAACTCCTGGCGGAAATCGACCGGCAAGCCGTGTGGTCAGAGCTGGATGAACTAGACGTTCCGTCGACAGTGGAACGGGTGATGGAAATCATAGAGTACGGATGTAAGAAATCCATGCCAAAACTCAAAAGGCCGAGGGGAAATAAAACCGCAGTGCACTGGTGGAATGATGCCATAGCTGAGAAACGAAGCAACTGCATCAAACTAAGACGCAGATACACGAGAGCTCGTCGCAGGGGCACGGCTGAGACAGAACACGCTCTTTACAAGGAGGCAAAAAAGATACTCGCTGCCGAAATAGAAAGGAGCAAGAAAGAAAAGTGGGAGGAACTAAGAGAAGATATTAACCGAAATCCTTGGGGCCTCGGATACAAAATTGTGATGGAGAAGCTCGGCACACGGAGCCCAACAGCGGTGATGGACGGGAGAACAATGGAGAATATAGTCCATACACTCTTTCCCCGACACGACCGTATAGAAGACGAAGTTAATGAAGAGCCAACGGAAAACATAAACCCGTTCACGATAGAGGAGCTAAAGAATGCAGCCCGCAGCCTCCAGAGCAGAAAAGCCCCCGGCCCCGACGGAATACCGTCCGAGGTAATCAGGCTGATAGCCGAGAATAGACCCGAATTTCTTCTTGAAATGTTTAATCGGTGTCTAATGGCAGGTGTTTTTCCGGAAGTATGGAAGCGACAAAAGCTGGTGCTCATAAGCAAAGGCAAAGGTGATCCAATATCCCCATCCACATACAGACCACTATGTATGCTGGATACGGCCGGCAAGCTTTTGGAGAGACTACTGAAGCCACGGCTCCAGGACGCCATCATCGAGGGAGGTGGACTCTCAATGAGACAACATGGCTTCCGGGCAGGAATGTCCACGATCGGAGCCCTCAGAGATGTGGTGGAGATAGTAGAGGTGGCTAGGCAAAGGAACCACTACTCCAGGCCAATTGTCCTCTTGGCCACACTGGATGTGAAGAACGCTTTCAACAGCCTTAGATGGTCTGACGTCCTCAAATCGCTCAGAGAGGACTTTAATATCCCGGCGTACCTGATGAGAATAATGAGAAGTTACTTGAGTGACAGGGTACTTATCTATAATTCTCAAGATGGAACGAGTGAATATGAGGTCACATCAGGAGCGGCGCAGGGCTCCATACTCGGACCGGACCTCTGGAATGCCAGTTATGATGGAATACTGCGAATGGAAATGCCAGACGGAACCTTTCTAGTAGGATATGCTGATGACATTGCTGCAGTCATCACGGCAAGAGACACGGAAGGCGCTGAACGCAAATTACGGCAGGTGATGCTAAGGGCAAGGGACTGGCTAGATTCCCATGGCCTACAACTTGCGATGCAGAAAACGGAACTACTTCTCCTAACGAGAAAAAATATCCCAGTGGAAGTGGATATGCGTATAGACGATATACTGGTGAAGACCAAGAGATCGATCAAATATCTAGGAATCCGACTAGATACAAAGCTGACCTACGCAGAGCAAATACGGCACGCGACAACAAAAGCCTCAAAGATAACGGCGCAACTTAGTCGACTGATGGCAAACATAGGTGGGCCTCTCCCAAGCAGGCGCAGACTCTTAATGGAGACATGCAATAGCATCCTCCTCTATGGAAGCGAAATATGGGGCCAGACACTGCAGACGGCATACCGAGCGAAATCCCTGCTCTCGGTACAGAGGACGGCGGCACTTAGAGTCATATCATCCTACCGGACAGTGTCGGAGCCCGCAGCCCTTGTAATAGCCGGAATGGTTCCGATAGACCTGCAGGCCATGCAGCGCGCCAGGCTCTACACCGAGAGGTCCAACACTCAAAGAATACAGGACGGGGCCCAAATGGATCATACACAGGCCATACGAGAGGAGACTACCGAGAGATGGCAACAAAGGTGGACTAGCGAAAATCGGGCCAGATGGACGCGACGATTAATACCCGATGTACGGATATGGAAAGAAAGGAAGCACGGCGACGTCAACTATTACGTCACACAGATGTTAACAGGACATGGTTACTTCCGGAAATACCTGCATAAAATGGGCAAATGCTCCTCAAGCAAGTGTATTTATGAGGAGGTTGAAGTTGAAGACGATGTGGAGCACACTTTTTTCCACTGCGAGCGCTGGGTTGAAAGACGCAGCGAGTTGGAAGCAGCGATTGGCGACGTTACGCCTGAGACAATAGTCCAAAAAATGCTGGAGGACGAGAGAAAGTGGGAGGCGGTGAAGAGATATGCCGAACAAGTATTGCGCAGGAAGAAAGCTGACCTGGACGCAGCGGCGTAGAGTATAAATGCGGAGGTCTGGACGCAGACACAATGAAGACGAAATGGATAATCACCAGATATGGGGTCCACCTCGAAGTAATGCGAAAGCGGTTCCGAGGTGGAATTAACTCCCAGGGGTGTCACAGGGTGGGTTTTTAGCCGGTACCGTTGACTACGGAGCCCGGCATAAGGCGAGAGACGTACTCGTCACATGCGTAAAGCATTTTCCCATCCTGACCCGCAAAAAAAAAAAAAAAAAAAAAAAAAAAAAAAAAAAAAAAAAAAATTATTATTATTATTATTATTATTATTATTATTATTGTTATTATTATTATTATTATTATTATTATTATTATTATTATTATTATTATTATTATTATTATTATTATTATTATTATTATTATTATTATTATTATTATTATTATTATTATTATTATTATTATTATTATTATTATTATTATTATTATTATTATTATTATTATTATTATTATTATATTATTATTATTATTATTATTATTATTATTATTATTATTATTATTATTATTATTATTATTATTATTATTATTATTATTATTATTATTATTATTATTATTATTATTATTATTATTATTATTATTACCATTTTATTACCATTTTATTACCATTTTATTAACCATTTTTGCCCAAAATGTGTCAAATTCATACATTCTTGATTATGTATTCACATTAGACACATTTATTTGACAAATTTTGTTTTTACAAACTCAAATCAAATATCAAACGGCATTAAGTTCGGCCGGACCGAACTTTGGATACCCACCACCTCGGTGGGTATCCACAACCCTCTTTCGACACAATTCGGTGAAAATTTGATAACTTATGCACCCAAATTCGGCACGGATATTGAGTGGGCTAATAAATATAAGTCACTGTTGAATTTTATACTTCAAATTTCAACAAAATTGGGTAATAAATAAAGCTTTAATGAGCTTCAGACCCTTAATCGGCACAGCGGTCTATATGACAGCTATATTTAAATACAGTCCCATCTTTCCCATATTTGGGTCGGATAGCGGGTGGCCAAAAACTATTTACTGTTTCAAATTTCAACAAAATTGGGAAATAAATAAAGCTTTTATAAGCTTCAGACCTTTTATCGGGATATCGGTCTGTATGGCAGCTATATCTAAATATAGTCCGATCCAAACCATATGTGGGACGGATGTCGGTAGAAGTAAGACTACTCAGCGAAATCGGGTAATAAATGGAGCTTTTGTGTGCTTCAGACCCTAAATCGGGAGATCGGTCTATATGACAGCTATATCAAAATATAGTTCGATCTAAACCATATTTGGATCCTATATTAGGAGGCATAAATCTACTCAATGTTTCAAATTTCAGCGTAATCGGTTGAAAAATAAAACTTTTATAGGCTTTAGACCCTTTATCTGGCGATCGGTCTATATGGCAGCTATACCTAGAAGGCTTAGGGTAATCGTCTGTTTCAAATTTCAGCGAAATCGTGTAATAAATAGATCTATATATATATATATATATACATATATATATATATATATATATATATATATATATATATATATATATATATATCTATATATATATATATATATATATATATATATAATATATATATATATATATATATATATATATATATATATATATATATATATATATATATATACATACAGTCCGATATGGACCATATTTGGGTCAGATGTCGGTAGGCCTAAACTACTCACTGTTTCAAATTTCAGCGAAATCGGATGAAAAATAAAGCATCTATGGGCATTAGACCCTTTATCGGAAAATCGGTCTATATAGCAGCTATTTCCAAATATGGTCCGATTTGGCCCATGTTAAAACTCCACTGGCAGCAAAAGGTAAATGTACCATTTATATGGAAAAGTGGCAAAAATAAGAGTTTAGTAAGAAACAACAATATTTAAAGCAAAATAAAGTCATTTTTTTAACTTTTGTAATTTCAGAACATTTTCAAATTCAGCGGTATTTAAGAAGGCATTGTTTAAGCACTCTTTCAACAGGGCTTATATGAGTGCTAATTGTATTGGGTTGCCCAAAAAGTAATTGCGGATTTTTTAAAAGAAAGTAAATGCATTTTAATAAAGCTTAGAATGAACTTTAATCAAATATACTTTTTTTAAACTTTTTTTCTAAAGCAAGCTAAATGTAACAGCTGATAACTGACAGAAGAAAGAATGCAATTACAGAGTCACAAGCTGTGAAAAAATTTGTCAACGTCGACTATATGAAAAATCCGCAATTACTTCTTGGGCAACCCAATAGAAGTGAAAGGTTAGCGCGTATGTCTTTAGAATGCCTCCAGACTTCATTGCAGACATTTTAAAAAGCCTGCTGCACACCTCTTTCCGCCGCTGGGATGTTAGTTAATTCAATCTCTTTGACTAACATCGCTTCTATTTTGGTCATACCGTACATTGTATTCTTTGTTTCATAAAACTTTGGACTAAGTCCTCCTCAGGTCGTATTGCAGGAAAACTTTTCGATGCATTAAATGTGGATCGGACCATACTACGGCGGAATGTCCCAAATTCCCAAACACTCCTCCAACGTTTGCCCATTGCTCACTCAAACATACTGCTAATTATCGTGGATGTGCGGTTTATCAAACCTTCTTCGTACGAAACAGACTTCAATGAATAAGAAAAGACAGCCAAATAACATTCATTCGATTTCTCTAACAGCAAACAGTTTTTGCTCCAACATTAAAAGTCATATCATAATGGTGTACTGTCGAAATTAGTAGTTCAAAGTAAGCAAATTGACTGTAATATTTTGTAATTTTTTAAAAATGTACACTCTTGCAATGAACTTATTCCTCTTCTTCATTTGATTATTCAGAATTAAAACTATTTTCAGATTTTAATATGTGTGTGTGTTTTTGAACGTGTTAATTTTATATCGAAATATGTTTCTATTAAACTTATTAAACTCATTACTGGCTTAGGTGTACATCCATAGTGGCATGGGGCAGATTAATATCTGCACCCTCTTTTCAACCTAACCTAACCCATTGAACCCATAGTAAATGTAAGCCTTAAAGTATAGAACCATTAAGCAAAAGGTACAACCGCTATAATTGGAATAAATTCACATATCACCAGAAACGGGGTCCACCTCGAAGCAATGTGAAAGCGATCCGATTTTAAGCCGGTACCTTTGATAACGGAGTGCGGCATAAGGCGAAGAACGTACTCGTCATTTGCGTTAAGCAATCTCCCATCCTGGTCTCCAAAAAAAATTGTGTCCAAACATGGCATAACCTGGTGTTGCCGTATGGCAATGCACAAATATTCTGCGTTTTTTGCAGGTTTCTAGGTGTAACATTGAAACGGTTTAACATGACGATGTAAATCTGAATATTTTGAAAACATGAAAAGTGAGCCTTTCCAACAAATGGTACTTTGGTATTTTTGAAATCGTTTAACTTCAAAAAAATTTCCTCGAAAATTGTTAAAATATAAATTTTCCAAAAATTTCAGGAATCGTCCTCATTTTAATTCTACAATGCAATGAAAAATGTTCAATAAATGTTGAACAATCTACATTCAACAATATTTAGTTCTACAATCAAGGTTGAATCCACATTGTTTAAATAAAAAAACCGACAACCTAAAATCAACATTGTTCAATGTTGATTAAAAACGTTCAATGTTGCTAGCCTTCGTTATTCCTGACTTTAGTTAGTTCTTCCTCCCAGTGTATATATTAGACCTTTTCCGAATTCAACGCGTAGCACAAATCAAAGCTCAACGCGTTCATTATGTTCCGGCCTTTAGACTGATTATACCCCAACTTTAAAGGTGTAAACATCTGTAGTGGGTAGAATTGTTTTTACACTTTAAACGCCAATATATTCCATTACGGCCGGTGACATTTGATACGGAAGTGTACCAGCCACCACCACCTGTGGTAGAAATGCTAGGCGATGAAAAAATTAATACTTGGTCCCGGTTAAAATCCGATGAGAAAATATATTTCATACTCCCAGAACACCGGTTTCCAACAACATACAATGTGGGCCATTTGGGTAGTTAGCAAATTCCCATCGTGCCCAATTGTGTGGAAATGTTAATGTTTGAACAGCCAGTTCGCGTCGTTTGTGTTTTACTCGCGGCAAAATAAAGACTGTAGCAAGTGACGTCTGCACTTGACTCTTTCAGACGCCATTGCAAAGTAGATTTCGCTCTATTCCCAACGCCACTTCGTACGCAGGCGTCTCACTCAAATCATTTCGCCGTACCGCTGCCATCCGCTCACTCAAGAGTGAAGGGCGGAGCCTAAATCTCACTCAACTTGAGACACCAGTTATTTTGGTTCGCTCAGTCATTTGTTGGAGCGGAGAGTTTTCGCCGAAGTCACCACCATGTTTTGTACTTAGTTTGCCACATTAATCCATACCCTCAACTCAACAAACAGTGCCGATTAAATACATGCGCTCGGGCTAATGGTAAAAAAATCAGCTGTAATGCCTAAACGGATGGCCAACGTAGTTTTTTTTTTTTTTCATAGATAGGCAAACGTGGTATGGCTGTGGGCTCACAAAATATGTGAATTGTTGGGTGACATTTTTAAAGTTGCAAGCATTTGCTGTTGCCATTGATGGAAACAGCTGTCTTTTTATTGGTTTCCTTACACAGAATTTGGCTGTTGGTCGCTCCTTTGTTGAAGAAGATTCAGCGGTGGTGGTCTTTCCATTCAAAAAATATGAGTGGTACGTGTTGCTTGTCGATTTCAAGTTGTCTACAGTGGCGGCGTAGACAACAATGATAGAGGCATTTGGCATTCGGCTTAAACTTCTCGACTTTTTGGAAGCACAAAACATGTTGCAGAAGTAACAATTGTGGTTGTGTTAAAGTAAATAGAACAGCACAGAGGCCCAGGTGGACGGACGTACGCAATCCGTTATCGAGTAACAAAAATTTTTTTGTTAAAGAACACATTTCAAAACTATTTTTTTTAATTAGAGAAATAAACCTAGAAATCTCCTACTATATATCCGTTTAGGTCTGCCTTGTTTAAAATAAGGAAACGAGGTTATACATAGGTACATACCCTATTGTTGAGAGGTAACAGGATTAACTAAAATTACTCTTAACGCCTGTTATGGATTTGGCTAGAACTCACCGATTTAAAAGTAAGAAAATTTATGTTTATACCCTACACCACTACGGTGGTACAGGGTATTATAATTTAGTGCATTTGTTTGAAACACACCCAGAAGGAAGAGAGGTGGACCCATTAATATATATACGGAAATTTTGTACAAAAGTACCCCAGAAACGGAAAGAGGTGAGCAGTTGGCTTTTTAGGGACATACGCGCTCTCTCAAACTAACATGGAGTGTCATTGGCGAAGAGGGCATCACCTTCCACTTCTACAATTATCACCTATATAATCTCTGTTGAATGAGTGCGTTAATAATGCCTTTTAAAATACCGCTGAAAACGGGCATATTCTTCCTAATTTTAGAATGTCTTAAATTAATATTTTTTGGAATTGTACTTTTAAATGTGGTTAACTCTAATGTTGTACTATTTTTCCATTTAAGTCCCACCGGTATTTTCTGCCGCCAGTGGGTTTTGAACATGGGTTCCTCCGTTTGCTACTCAGATAATTCATTGCCACCACAAACAAAATTATCCGACCAAAACTTTTCACAAAACCTACTAAATTCCATTCCAGCCGACCAAAAATCAAAATACACGCAATATGTTTGTGACATTTATTCTATATTTACCAATATATAATATAACAAGTAAAAGCGTGCTAAGTTCGGCCGGGCCGAATCTTACATACCCTCCACCATGGATAGCATTTGCCGAGTTCTTCTCCCGGCATCTCTTCTTAGGCAAAAAAGGATATAAGAAAAGATTTGCTCTGCTATTATTATATTATTACATGTTGGAGATCTGTGTAAAATGTCAGCCAATTCGAATAAGAATTGCGCCCTTTGGGGGCTCAAGAATTAATATAGAGAGATCGATTTATATGGGAGCTGTATCGGGCTATAGACCAATTTAGATCATAATAAGCACCTATGTTGATGGTCATGAGAGGATCCGTAGTACATAATTTCAGGCAAATCGGATAATAATTGCGACCTCTAGAGGCTCAAGAAGTCAAGATCCCAGATCGGTTTGTATGGCAGCTATATCAGGTTATGAACCGATTTGAACTATACTTGGCACAGTTGTTGGATATCATAACAAAACACGTCGTGTAAAATTTCATTCCAATCGGATAAGAATTGCGCACTCCAGAGGCTCAAGAAGTCAAGACCCAAGATCGGTTTATATGGCAGCTATATCAGGTTATGGACCGATTTGAACCATACTTGGCAAAGTTGTTGGATATCATAACAAAACACGACGTGTAGAATTTCATTCCAATCGGATAAGAATTGCGCCCTCTAGAGTCTCAAGAAGTCAAGACCCAAGATCGGTTTATATGGCAGCTATATCAGGTTATTGACCGATTTAAACCATACTTGGCACAGTTGTTGGATATAATAACAAAACACGTCGTGCAAAATTTCATCCTAATGGAATAAGAATTGCGCACTCTAGAGGCTCAAGAAGTCAAGACCCAAGATCGGTTTATATGGCAGCTATATCAAAACATGGACCGATATGGCCCATTTACAATACCAACCGACCTACACTTATAAGAAGTATTTGTGCAAAATTTCAAGCGGCTAGCTTTACTCCTTCGGAAGTTAGCGTGCTTTCGACAGACAGACGGACTGACGGACGGACGGACGGACATGGCTAGATCGACATAAAATGTCGCGACGATCAAGAATATATATACTTTATGGGGTCTCAGACGAATATTTCGAGTAGTTACAAACAGAATGACGATATTAGTATACCCCCCATCTTATGGTGGAGGGTATAACAAGTAAAGTATAATATAACAAGTAAAAGACATTAAGTTCGACCGGGCAGAACGTATCAACAAATTCTGGTGAAACATGTGCCAGTAATGAACCCATAGTAGTTATATGGAAATGTGATCTATTCTGGACCAAACTCGCCTCAATTCACCATTCCAAGCTCCTGCGACATACGGTATTAAATTAGTCTTATATGTGTTCAGGACAGTAAATCGGGGATCAATATATCCAAATATGGTTTTATCGGTGTAATATTCGGGAGGGTGTGTAGAATTTAACATAGATTACTGTACAAAATTTTAGCAAAATCAGGTAATAAATAGGCCAATTTTGGGAGAAAGAGTTACATCGGTGATAAACTCAAAAAAGATCCGATCTAAACTATATTCGGCACGAGCTTCAAACAGCAAAACACAGCTCACTGTATAATATTGCAACAAAATCGAGCAATAGATTCGATTTTTATGGACCTAAGGTCTTCAATCTGGGGATCACATATTGGGGACAGACGCGCGGGCATCGTTAAATGGTCTTAGAATTTTACTAAATGAATTTAATCCCTAACCTATGGTGGTGGTTATAAAAATACAATTTCACTAAAAATCTACCAAAATCGAAATGGGCCGTCCATCTGACCAAACCCTTAAAATTGAAGGTAATCCTACCAATTTTGGTAGAAATAGCCTAAAACGGCAACTCTGTTGCTGAGTACGGCTAAAGGTAAACAAATACAACTGTCTATTTTTAGAACAAACAGCCTCGTCTTTTGCTTCCGTCGACACTCATTAAGTGAGTTCGTGCTCAATTTGCATAAATTGTTGCTGGAAGTCGTTCGCGTACTTTATTTGCCAGTTGTAATTGAGAGCTTGCAAATTTCTGCTTGAGCTTTTTCCAGCAGAAAATTTCAGCGTCGAAGAGCTGTTTTACGAAAATCAGCTGTTAAATTCAAATAAATAGCAAAAGACATTAAAGGCTATGTCTAATCTAAAGCAAATTTTTACTGACAACGCGAAAGTGCGCGAACATCCACCATTGGATGGGAGTATACTTACTTCGCTAACCCGTTTAAAATACCTCAAAATATTGATCTTAGACCTTGATCTTCTTAATATTTTATTTAGATCTACCCATGTCCGTCCGTCTGTCTGTGGAAAGCACGCTAACTTTCGAAGGAGTAAAACTAGGCGCTTGAAATTTTGCACAAATACTTCCTATTAGTGTAGGTCGGTTAGGATTGTAAATGGGCCATATCGGTGCAAATTTAGATAAACGGATCACCCGATTTTATTTCTGAGCCTCTAGACGGCGTAATTATTATCCGATTTTGTTTAAAATTTTGCACAATGACTTTCTCTATGCCCTTAAACATTCGTGCGAAATATGGTCTGGGTCCCAGTCAAAAAAAAAAACTTTATAGAAGTATATGTAGAGCCCGATTAAGTTGACATATGTTGTTCAAATATCATGTAAAACGCATTTACATTGTATCCTCTTTACAAAAGAAACAAGTAAAAGCGTACTAAGTTCGGCCGGGCCGAATCTTATATGCCCTCCACCATGGATCGCATTTGTCGAGTTCTTTTCCCGGCATCTCTTCTTAGGCAAAAACGGATATAAGAAAAGATTTGTTTTGCTATTGGAGCGATATCATGATATGGTCCGGTTTGGACCACAATTAAATTATATGTTGGAGACCTGTGTAAAATTTCAGCCAATTCGAATATGAATTGCACCCTTTGGGGGCTCAAGAAGTAAAATAGAGAGATCGATTTATGTGGGAGCTGTATCAGGCTAGAGACCGATTCAGACCATAATAAACACGTATGTTGATGGTCAAGAGAGGATCCGTCGTACAAAATTTCAGTCAAATCGGATAAGAATTGCGACCTCTAGAGGCTCAAGAAATCAAAATCCCAGATCAGTTTATATGGTAGCTATATCAGGTTATGAACCGATTTGAACCTTATTTGACACAGTTGTTGAAAGTAAGAATAAAATAAGTCATGCAAAATTGTAGCCAAATCGGATAGGAATTGTGCCCTCTAGAAGCTCAAGAAGTCAAGTCCTCAGATCTGTTTAAATGACAGCTATATCAGGCTATGAACCCATTTGAGCCATACTTGGCACAGTTGTTGGATATCATAACAAAATACTTCGTCAAGACCCTTGATCGGTTTATATGGCAGCTATATCGGAAGTTAGCGTGCTTTCGACAGACAGACGGACGGACGGACCGACATGGCTAGATCGACATAAAATTTCGCGACGATCAAGAATATATATACTTTATGGGGTCTCAGACGAATATTTCGAGTAGTTACAAACAGAATGACGAAATTAGTATATCCCCATCCTATGTTGGAGGGTATAAAAAGTAAAACGGCCAGGCCGAATTTTGGGTACCCACCACCTGCTCCTCTAAAAATTCACCTTAATTAATTCAGTTCGAATTTGTGTTATTTTGCAACAATCTTATCGGGTGTTGATTGCGGCCTCTATGATCTCAACAAGTCGTATCGGGGCATTGATATTTAAGAAGGTCTATATCAATATATACGCAAAGTTTAAAATGTCCGCCTATGACGCTGAACCCCTTCGAATCCTGGCGAACCATAAAAAGAAAAAAAAAATTGTCGGTTGTTTTCCCCTCCTAATGCTGGCAACATTTGTGAGGTTTTATGCCATGTAAAACTTCTATCCAAAGAGGGGTCGCACTGCGGCACGCCGTTCGGACTCTTCTTTAAAAAGGAAGCCCGTTATCAATGAGCTTAAACTTGAATTCGACTGCACTCATTGATATGTGTGAAGTTTGCCCCTGTTGCTTAGTGGAATGTTCATGCGCAAATATCAGAGGCCTTGTGACAAATTTCAGACCAATCGGAAGAGAATTGTGGCTATGTGTTCAAGAAGTCAAATATTTTGACCAAATATAGACCAATTCGCGTCATACTTGGAAGACATAATACAAGTCTTTGTGCCAAATCAGATGAAAGTTGAGAGCTCTAGGGTTTCAAGAACTCAAAAATGGGGATCGGTTTATATGGGGCTATATTTAAATCTGAACACATATGGCCCATTTGAATCCCCAACGAACTTTTTTGATAAGAAGTATCGGTGCAAAATTTCAAGGGAATATCTTTATTCGTTCGACCGCTATCGTGATTCGACTGTAGGATATAGCTTAATCGAATCATTAAGTGATTCTAACACGATTGGTATACTTATAAATGGGTCTAGCTATTTTTCTTCTTAGCGATGCAAACAAACTCATAAAATTATAATACCCAGTAAAAACGTGCTAAGTTCGGCCGGTCAGAATCTTGGGAGCCCACCACCATGGATTCTGCTAAAAATTTTATAAAATTAAAGTTAGTTGAATGGTATACTTTTATTCTTCATATCATACTTCTAACAAACCTGCAAAAATTAAAGTTTCTAGGAACCGAACAAGGATTATCGAGAGACCGGTTTATATGGGAGCTATACCAGGTTATAGATCGATTTAGACCGTTGTTGGAAGTCATTACAGGAAACCACGTGCAAAATTGAAGCCAAGTCGGTTAAAAATTGCGGATTGTAAGGGGTCAAGAAGTCAAATCGCGAGATCGGTTTATATGGGAGCTATATCAGGTTACAGATCGATTTGGGCCGTACTTGGCACAGTTGTTAGAAGTCATAACAGAACACTACGTGCAAAGTTTTAGCCAAATCGGACAAAATTGCGGCTTCCAGGGGCTCAAGAATTCAAATCGTTAGATTGGTTTATATAGGAGATATATCGAATTCTGAGCCGATTTGGGCCGTTTGCAAACCCCAATGACCTACATCAATATTAAGTATCTGTGGAAAATTTCAAGCGGCTACCTTTACCGATATCGTGATTCTGACAGACGGGCGGACGGACATGACTAGATGGACTCAGAACGTCTAGACGATCAAGTGTATATGTACTTTATGGGGTCATAGACGAATATTTCGAGGTGTTACAAACGGAATGGCTGTCCCATCCTATGGTGGTGGGAAAATTAAAAAAAAATATATTAAATTATTAAACGTTGATTCTAAAAGTCCATTAGCAAGTGAAAAAAAAAAAAAACAAATAAAAGCATGCTTAGTTCACCAGGGCCGAATCTTGGAACCCAACCAACCACCATGGATTCTGCTAAAATATGGGTGCTTTATCTGGTTATAGACCGATTTAGACCGTACTTGGCACAGTTGTTGAGATTCATAACATAAAAATTCAGCCAAATGGTATAAAAAACGCAGCTTGTAAGAGCTCAAGAGTCAAATCGGGAGATCGGTTTATATGGGAGCTATACCATGTCCTTGACCGATTTGCACTGTTGTTGGAAGTCGTAACAGAACACCGCATTCAAAATTTCAGCTAAATCGGATGAAAATTGAGGCTTCCAGGGGCTCAAGAAGTCAAATCAGCAGATCGGTTTATGTGGGAGTTATATAAGGTTATAGACCGATACCGACGGTACTTAGTTGTTGAAAGTCATAGCAGAACACTTTGTACAAGATTTCAGCCAAGTCGGATGAAAATTGAGGCTTCCAGGAGCTCAAGAAGTCCAATCGGAAATTCAAAATTCAAATAGGTCTATTACCTGATATAACTCCCATATAAACCGATCTTATATGGGAGCTATATCAGGAAATAGACCTATTTGAACCGTACGTGGCACAGTCATTGGAAGTCATAACATTCGGAAGATCGGTTTATATGGGAGCTATATTAGGTTCTTTGCCAATTTGGACCGTACTTGGCACAGTTGTTGGAAGTCATAATAGAACACTATGTGCAAAATATTTATTATTGATCGTCTCGCCATTCTGAGTGGAACTAGCCGTGTCCGTCCGTCCGTCTGTCGAAATCACAACAGTGGTTGAACATGTAGAGCTAACCGCTTGACATTAAGACCCTAGAACGCGACATTTTTATCAGATTTTATTGACACAATGGCTTCTCCTATGACGTCCAACATACATGCCAAGTATGATCTGAATCGTTCTGAGTAGCCAAACGATCCTATTGTGGCACAAATCCTCAATCAGAACGCACTAAGTTTGGCCAGAAGCAAGCTCGGAAAACCAGTGTTTGAATCCTATCATAGTCTTTGGCCTCTTGCTACTGTGATATCCCAAAGTAAGTGAGTCTGTCAAACTGTCACTTTACTTAACTTAGCTTAGTTTGATTCGGCTTGAAATAAAATCTGGGTTCAATAAAGAAATTTTATTCAATTAATCAGTGCACTGAAATCGAATCGATAATGCAATCTATGTTATTGCTTAGCAATTTTATAATTTCGATATATGGCAGCTCTATTATCCAATTGAAGCGGTTACCAATTCAATAAACCGATTAATTCGAAAGTTTTTCTCCCTTTTAAATAACTTTTTGCTGATTTATCACAGTTAAATTACTGATTTTTTTTCCGAATTAATAATAATGAGGGAATGTCCTAGTTAATGAAATCAACACGTTTTTGCTTCAAAATAGTTTACCTAAAAAGGTAACGGTATAAAAATATTGATGATGTTCACTATAAGAAGCGAATTTATTATAGTCCAGTTCTAAGTTTATTCACATCGAACACATTTATTAATTGATTGTGAGCGACATGTCGCTACTACCATGATCATAGAACCCAGTACCACTTTTGCGAAATGTTTTCTAATATTTTGCAGTTGTTCGGATGAAATGCCGAACTTAAGGCTGGTACTATGTTCTTTTTCACAGTTGAAACGCATGTTCTTCACGATAACATTACAAACACAAGAAAAATCCTAATGATAAAATTAAGATTTTACCATAAGTAATGAGGGAATTTCCTACTGAATGAAATCAGAAAGTTTTTATACCCTCCACCATAGAATGGGGGTATACTAATCTGGTCATTCTATTTGTAACACCCCGAAATATGCGTCTAAGACCCCATAAAGTATATATATTCTTGATCGTCATGACATTTCAAGTCGATCTAGCCCTCTCCGTCCGTCAGTCTGTCGAAAACACGCTAACTTTCGAAGGACTATAGCTGGGCACTTGAAATTGTGCACAAATACTTTTGATTAGCGTAGGTCGGATGAGATTGTAAATGGGCTAAATCGGTCCATGTTTTGATATAGCTGCCATATAAACCGATCTTGGGTCTTGATGCACGTGGTGTTGTGGTGCTACTTCCAACAACTATGATAAGTATGATTGAAGTCTGTAAAAGGCGCAATTATCATCCGATTTGGCAGAAATTTCCGGTTTCCGGTTTCTCCTATGAACTTCAACATACGTGTCCAATATGATGCGAATCGATCTATACTTTGATACAGTTCCCATATAAATCGATCTCCCGATTTTGCTTCTTGAGCCCCTACAAGGCGCAATTCTTATCCGAATGAACTGAAATATTACACAATGACTTCTACAATGTTCAGCATTCATTTATGGCCCAAATCGGACTATAAACTGTTTATTATTCTTTGTTTGCCTAAAAAGAGAGAAATAGAAGCGGCGCAAAGAACTCGACAAATGCGATCTAGGGTGGAGGATGTATAAGATTCGGCCCGGCGCACGCTTAGCACGCTCTTACTTGTTTGCTTTAAAAAGATCTATTATGTAAAAAAAGTAATAGCGAAAAAATGTCGATAAAAGCGAACATAGTACCAGGCTTTAGTACGCTCAACACACTAACCCCATTCTTTTGTTTTCGCAAACGAAAATATTGTATGTAAGGCACCTTATTGGACACATCTCTTGTCTCTTGTGCGAATGCATTGGGTATGTGAGCACGATGGCACGCATGAATTTGTAAATATTTTGGCTATTACTTATTGGTTATAATTTTCGAAAGTAAAATTACCATTTTGCATGTAAGTATGTGCATGGACATATTCACTTATTTGTCGTTTCTGTTGAAGCTGTCAATAATGGCGACAACAACAAACAGATATGGTTTCATATCATTAGCATTTTGTGTGCTCGAATGCTTGTGATACCGCACATTTGAACACTTCACTGAGCATGTGTAAAATTTAAATTAAATATTTTAAATGTTTAAGCTTTTGAACATCTGCACTTGTATTGCCGCAATGAATACAAAAGTTTATAGCTAAGAATTTCGTAGTGTCCAAATGAGAAATAAATTTAAATGTAATCCTAACTCCTTTTACAAATAGTTGAACCCAATTGTAAATCAAATTTTCCCAAATATGAAACATAAATCGATGATTACTATTTGGATATAACTCACATATTCGCAGACTTTATTGGCACCACTTACTCAAATAAATATTGTGATTAATCTGAAACATGTCCATACACTTTAAATAGCTCAGGTCTTATAAACGTGTCTGAGATAAGCAAAGACGCAGTACTTAAAGATTTCATTAGACTAAAGATAACATCTAACCCCAGTCCAGATTGGATGTCATCAAACATTTGAAGCAAACATAATCTTCCAACCAACACGGTTTCCGAAAATCGCCAAATATGAATCATTTATAATTTGCTGTATAGTCAATGATGGTTTTAGAGAACTCTGATACATTTTACTCTGATGTTTAGGTTAGGTTGAATTGGTTGCCCACCATAGATGAGTTCACCCGGAGGCCAGTTTGGCCCATTGTGATACCCTAGAAAGAAAGAGAAGAGAAGGAACATATGAGCCCTCGGACCATATCTAGAGGTTATACACGAATAAAAGAATCTGGTCGAATGGAGAGCCAGAGCGGGGGCCGAAAAATCTTTCCCTCACGCAAGCACTTATGTACCTTCGCCGAATCTTAACCATACCGACCCGTCCATGCATTTCATCAGACCTCCAAGAGGTACGTTCGCAAGATCATCCAGATCGCGGAAGAACCGCGATCCTCAGTAAGGAGAGCGTGCGTCCCTGCACACCCGGACATGAACAGAGCAAATGCTCGACAATCTCCTCCTCATCCACTTCAAGACAACTCCTGCAGAAGTCATTGCGCGGTATTACCATGCGCGCCGTCATGCTGCCTATAGCACATTCCCTGGTTATAAGCTCAGCGACCGCTTATCGAGCGCTTGTAACTCCTTCGTCGTCCCCCTCCGGTCGATGACATGCCAGAGCGTCTTAGCGGTCCGGCAGCCTCATGGCTCATTTGTCCGCTCCTTCATTCCCTGGAATCCCATCATGTATGGGAATCCATATCAGCGTCACATCGTAGACCCGAAGCCTAACGGGGAACATCGTCACATATCTCAAACTCACCATCGTCGAATCCAACGTCTTGAGAGCTGCCATACTGTCTACATAAATCCTGAGTTTTGAGGACGCTAGATCCCCTACCAGAGTTTTTGTTGCGTCTACTGTAATGGCACAAACCTCTGCATTTGTCCGGTAATATCAGAGACATACCGATGTCGAGTTTGTCGGAGAAGATACCCATATCGCTATAGAGTGAGGAAAAAACGTACGATCTCACACTGTCCGGAAGTTGCACATCGGAAAGTGGTAAACCATTGTCCACTCCATGGAAAGAGCCGCAACATTCGTACTTGGGTATCAAAAGCCCCCTCCCAAGGAACCCATGGAATGATTAGGAGGGCCAGAAAGCTACTGAAGCCAAGAGTGTGGCATACAGCGCAACCCTACAGTCAGTAGCAACACGCCAGATGAAGGAGAAGTATCGGGAGGAAAGGAAACAGAAAAATCGTCTCTTTCTCAAGAAGAAGAAGGCAATCGACAAAGACGTGAGTGTGAGCGAATCGAAATGCTCAGGAGTCAGAATGAAGCTCGAAAATTCTACCAAAGAATTAAACATCAAACCGATAGCTTCGGTACAGGCACATCCTCCTGCAAAGACGAAGAAGGAAATGTGGTAACTAATACAGATAGTGTGCTGAGGATATGGAAATAACACTTTTCCCAGCTGCTGGTATCCGATGATGGTGGCCATGAGTAGAACCTATACCGCAGAACCAATCCCTGATGATTGTATAGAATGTGTACACCTAGTCAAAACGAGATCCAAGTAGCAGTAACCCTGCGGGAAAACAATAAGGCAGCAGAAGCTGTTGGATTACCGCCTGAATTGTTTAAGACCAGAGGCGACTCATTAATAAGGCGTATGCATCAACTCGTCTGCGCAATCTGGCTAGAAGAAAGCATACCAAATAATTGGAAATACACAAGAAAGGAAACAAGACGGTATGTGCCAGCTACAGAGGAATAAGACTCCTCCCTATCGCGTACAAAATATTATCGAGCGTTCTGTGTGAAAGGTTAAAGTCAACAAAACTATTGGGCGCCGTCAGTGTGGCTTTAGACCCGGTAAATCAATAATATACCTGATATTTACACTGCACCATCTTTTCGTTGACTATAAAGCCGCCTTCGTTCAAAAGTACTTCAAGCCATGTCTGAGTTTGGTATTCCTACAAAACTGATACGACTTTGCAGAATGACGCTTGCTGATACACCCTCCTCAGTTAAAATAGGAAAGAACCTCTCCGAACCGTTCAATACCAAACGTGGTTTCAGACAAGAAGACAGCCTATCGACAGACAAGGAGACAGCTCTTCTGTGGAAGTTTATACGAGAAGCAGGTGTGAAGACATCAATGTAATGGGTCGGTCATCGGAAGAAGCAGTTGCAGCTTTTGGAAGTATCGAAAGAGAATCAACGAAAGTGAGTTTGGAAGTAAATGGAGGTAAGACAAAGTGGTTGAAATCAACTCCCACAAAGACCTGCAAAATCGGGAAGATAAAAGAATTTGGAAATTACAGCTTTGACATAGTCAGCAACTTAATCTACCTCGTCACCGCTGTAACCGAAACAAGTGACACCAGTTTTGAAATCAAACAAAGAATAATATTAACTAACAGGTGCTACTTTGGATTAAGCAAGGGGATGAGGAGCAATGCAACCTCTAGACACACGAAAGTAAAACTATACAAGACTCTGAAACTACCCGTGCTGTTGTATGGCTCCAAAGCATGGGTACTTGTGAAAGCAGATGAGGCGGTACTGGGAGTGTTTGAGAATAAATTCCTTCTTCTTCCTTCCTTCTTTAAATATATGCACAAGTCTGCGTTAATGGAGAATATAGGCGTCGTATGCACCACGAGCTGTATGACGACGACAGCATAGTTAGCCATGGTCATGTTATCAGAATGGATGAAAAAGCCAATTCTTTAATGGTCAATTAAAGTAAGTTGAAGTGAAAACATTGTCAACGAAAGTTTATAAACATACCATAAATATCTGAATTATGCGTTCATCCTCCAACACTGCGAATGCTCACCACCGCTTCGGTGGTACACCTCTAAATGATGGATTATATTTGCAATGATTATGGAAACAAAAAAAAAAATTATACTTTCATAACAGACCAATTTGTTAGCAACTATTTTTTGCTCGTTCAGCAGTCATATATGTCCAATATTTCAGCAGATCGAAATATTTGATAAACCATTGCTTGCTTTCCAATTTTCAGCATACCAAAACTTTTGTTTTAAAAAACATATTTAGATTGATAAGTGACCCTATTTATCTTCTTTAGCCCAACGGACATCACATTGTATTTTTATGCCCAGAACATTAAGAGCTTCTGATTGCTCAACATCTACACCGTTGATGGACAAAGATGATCGTAATGGGTCAGCGAATCGTTTGTGTGACAAAAAGCAGCACTGAGTCTTCCGTGCATTAAAATCTACTCGATTCATTCGACCCCGCTCAGAAATGGCCAGCAAATCCTGGCAGAGTGTATCATCCATAACCCGCCTCTTGTCCTCAATCCACGAAGATTTGGCCTATGGTCGAAGGAGTACGAATGCCAGAGATTACTGCCATCCGCAAATGAGTAGATCGGATTGGATGTCTGACCCTACAGATCGTTGATGAAAATTAGAAAAAGAGAAGGAGAAAGAGAAAGAACAGAGCATTGGGGTACACCTGCGGTCAATTTGCGCTCATTGGATGAGAACCCATCTATAACGACTCGAATAGTGCTATCTCTGAGAAAGCTCGAAATAAATCGAACGAAGCCATTACCGACATCAAATGCGATAAGCTTTGATAGTAGTGCACAGTGCTAGACCCTATCAAATGCCACAACCTTACTCTCACCAAACTGGTGGATTGACCGACTCCAACGTTCCGACAGAAGTGCCATGAGGTCACCCGTAGAGCGATTTTTGCGGAACCCATGCTGTTGGTCGCTAAGAAAGCCATTAGACCCTAAATACCTCACAAGATGGTGATTAACCTCCATGACCTTGGAGAGAGCGGAGCATATCGCAATTGGCTGATAATTCACGCTTCTTGGGTATTGGCTGAACGTTCGCAACCTTCCGACGCGCCGGGAAATTCCCGCACGGTAGGCAAGGCTGAAAAGGTTGCGTAGTGGACAAGCGAGTGTCGAAGAACACTTGCGTAAGACAAGTGTTGATATGCCATCCGGGCCCGGGGATTTATTTACGTCTAGGTTTTCAAGAACCCTTTTAACTCCACGAGTTCGAAAAAATATTTGGGACAAACCTTGCCACAACCTTACTCTCACCAAACTGGTGGATTGACCGACTCCAATGTTCCGACAGAAGTGCCATGAGGTCACCCGTAGAGCGATTTTTGCGGAACCCATGCTGTTGGTCGCTAAGAAAGCCATTCGACCCTAAATACCTCAGAAGATGGTGATTAACCATGCTCTCCATGACCTTGGAGAGAGCGGAGCATATCGCAATTGGCCGATAATTCGCAGTGTTGCTTGCCTCACGCTTCTTGGGTATTGGCTGAACGTTCGCAACCTTCCGACGCGCCGGGAAACTCCCGCACGGTAGGCAAGGTTGAAAAGGTTGCGTAGTGGACAAGCGAGTGTCGAAGAACACTTGCGTAAGACAAGTGTTGATATGCCATCCGGGCCCGGGGATTTATTTACGTCTAGATTTTCAAGAACCCTTTTAACTCCACGAGTTCGAAAAAGTATTTGGGACATGACGCCAGATACATTTTCGATTGAGGGGAGTTGTTGATTGCTATGCGGCAGGGAAGAATTCCCTGCAAATATATCAGCCAACAGGTTAGCCTTATCAACCGGGTCAGTAAACGTTTGATCGTCCTTAACAAGAGTTGAAGATGAAGAATAGATGAAGAACTATCCTCTGATCCGATCTGTCCCATATTGCAGAAGTATATCAAGGGGCTTAACATAACTCACTGTCCCAAATTTCGGCGACATCGGCCAATAAATGCGCTTTTTATGGCCCAAAACCTAAAACCTAGAGATCGGTCTATATGGCAGCTACATCCAAATCTGATCCGATCTGTGCCATAATGCAGAAGTATGTCAAGGGGCTTAGCTTAACTCACTGTGCCAAATTTCTGCGACATCCATAAATGCGCCTTTTATGGGCCCAAAACTTTAAATCAAGGGATCGGTCTATATGGCAGCTGTATAAAAATTTGATCAGATCTGTGCCAAATTAAAGAAAGATTTTGAATGGCCTAACGCAATTAATTGTCCAAAATGTCAGTGAAATCGGATAGTAAATGTGGCTTTAATGGGTCTAAGACCCTAAATTGGAAGATCGGCCTATATGGCAGCTATATCCAAATGTGGACCGATCTGGCGAAGGATGTCGACTGGCCTAACGCAACGCACTGTCCCAAATTTCAGCAAAATCGGATAATAAATGTGGCCTTTATGGGCCTAAGATCCTAAATAGGAGGATCGGTCTATGTGGCAGCTATAACCATATCTGGAACGATCAGGGCCAAATTTACGAAGGATGTCGAAGGGCCTAACACAACCCACTGTCATAAATTTCAGCAAAATCGGATAATAAATGTAGCTTTTATGGGCCTAATTGCCAAATTGGCGAAGGGAATATAAGATTCCGCCCGGCCGAACTTAGCAAGTTTTTGCTTGTTTAGTATAATAATCTAAATCAATCTGGACCAAATGACCCATTTGCAACAGCCAATGACCTATATCAATAGGAAGTATCCATGAAAAATTTCATGCGGATAGCCTCATACGTTCGAATGCAATCGTGATTTCTGCTATCTGTAGAACGAATGGCCGAATATGGGTAGACTTACTTAACATGTTAACGGCGAATGGGTAGAAAAATGCCCAACAGTAGAACTGTCTTAGAAAAATTCTACTGCGACTTAGGAAAGTGGTAATCTAATGAAATTTGAATTGGCGTAAAGCGGACGAATAAAACTAGTTAAAAAAAGAAATTTCCTGTCAGATAAGGTCATGTTTTGGGAGAAAATTTGTTCGTCGAAAGTCGGCAATTTTTATAGCTCAAAAAATCAAACAAAAAATTTCCTCAAAATTCTTAGAAGTGAGATTTTTGGAAACTGTTTTAGAGTCTTGTTGCATTTGATGGTTTCTATATAAAAAAAATGGTGATTAGCCTACTTCTTTGAAAGCAAGTGCGATCTTATGTCAATGTTATTAAAATCCATGGCCTAGGAAATAAAAAGATTTTTTTTTTTTAATTTTTCAAGAAAAATGTTTTGTTAAAAATGTGGAAACATTGAGTGCTCGGAGTCGAGTAAAAATTGCTCGACTCGGCAGCCCTGGTCCGAACGGCGTGCCGCATAACAACTTGGTGGAGAAGTTTTAACATGCCAGGATACCTTTCGAATATAGCCAGCATTAGTAAGGGGATAACCACCGCTGAAAAGTTTTCTGATGTTCATTTCAATATGGTACAAACGGAATGGCTAGATGAGTATCCTATGGTGGTGAATATAAAAATGTTTTGGAGACATGCCTTCGTCTTGGGCAAGTAACATATTGTTTTGCCTCAATAAAACTTCACAGCAATAACAAAGAGGGTACAAACCAAGAGTAGAAAAAATGTTGCAATTGCAGTTGCACTGTAACTTTTGTCTTTGCAATATGCCCGTGTTTGGCACACACCCCAATTACAAGAGTCCGTGTTTAAATACATTTAATATGTGAGAGTAATTGTGTCATTCAATTATATTGAGATTAATGCATGACTGAATGTGAAACAGGATTAAAGTCCCAACCCCCTTGCCGAATGTTAAAAATTCCTACCGTACACGCACCCTGCTGATAAGTCAGTGTTACCAAAATCATTGAAAATCCGTTTTCCCACACTTGACGCAATGAACGACGTTTCGACTGTTACCAAATTGACTCTGTGGATTTTGAAAGCCAATGAAAGGAACTCTGTGAACCGCGTCGTGAATGGTGTACGAGAATAATGTGTGTCTTCGTGTCACAGGCCATCTCCGTCACACTGTGGGTGAACAATTTTGAAAAGCACAAAATTTTCACAAAATATATATTATTAAACGACCAGGGGTTTTATAAGGCGATTTTGTGGTACATATTACGGCCAAACGGCTGAATAGATTTAAATGAAATCGCCATCAATCCAATGTTATTTTCCACAGAATCGACGAATATATATGAACATTAATTTTCCTTTCAGAAAAGCCATGACAATGAGGAAAGAATTTTCAATGAAAAAAGAACAAGCAAATTGTTGTTGCTTTTTTCTAAAACATTCTTTATGGGTATGAATGTAAGGCCATAGGTGAGAGTATTAGTGGTGAGAGTAAGGACAAGTAAAAGCGTGCTAAGTTCGGCCGGGCCGAATCTTGGGAACTCACCTCCATGGATTCTGCTATAAATTTATGCAAAATAAATTTAGTTGAAGGGCGTAATTTTATTTTATTCTACATACTTCTAGGAACCGTACAAGGATGATCGAGAGATCAGTTTACATGGAAGCTATATCAGGTTAGGGGCCGATTTAGACCGTACTTGGAACAGTTGTTGGAAGTCATAACATAACACCACAGCCAAATCGGTACAAATTGCGACTTGTAACGACTCAAAAAGTCAAATCGGGAGATCGGTTTATACGGGAGCTATATCTAAATCTAAACCGATATGGCCCATTTGCAATCCCCAATGACCTACACCTATTAAGTAGCGGCTAGCTTTACGCGTTCGACCGCTATCGTCGGTCATGGCTCGATTGAATCAGAATGTCGAGACGATCCAGAATAGACATACTTAATGGGGTCCCAGATCAGCATTTCGAGGTGTTACTTGGTGGTGGGTATAAAAACAAACGGTACGATTGAAAGTGCATCACTATTTAGGTGAGGGTGTTGTGGGGGGAGTGTGTGTTGGCACGTAGGCCAGCGAATTCCCTAATAAACGGTTTTGGCGTTGCATTTTTATTGCTGTCGTTTCTATATGTTTTGAGACCTTGCACAACCATACAAACATTTTAAGTGATAGCATGTGTAGGGCATGCGGGGAAGATGATGAGACGTTGGAGCATTTCCTTTGTCATTGCCCGGCTTTCGTGTCTAACAGATACCGGCACTTAGGTGAGGACACAATACCAGACATGAACCAACTTAGAGGAGTGGTATTGAAAAACGGCGAAGTTAAATGCCACTGGAGTGGTTTAGAAGGACAAGAAAACGTGACTTGTTCTCATCAATATCACTCCTTATTAACTCGGACACCTCTAATGACGCGCTGATGCAACTGTGGTCAGCTCAGAATTCTGACTGTACATAAGACAACAATGAATTGCATATAGGTATTCCGACATTTGTCCGTGTACCAGCTTCTCGAAGACTTTAGATATAAATGGTAAAATTGCGATGGGACGATATTCCATATTTGATTTGGGAAAGGAACAACTTTAGCATATTTCCAATGGGTTGGAAAAATACTAGTAGTTAATTGGTAAAAATGAAAGACATGTGAGGTAAAAGACAGGGTAGGAGAATAGGAATGAAGTTTGGATCAATGCCGTCAACTTAATCGTTGGTAACGCAGCGAAACTTAAAAGACCTTTCGACGGATACGTTGCATCAGGAGCGCCATAATAAGGGGTATCTAACAGAATGGTTGCAATATTAGTTAAAGATTTGTTAAGATCATCCACATTTACCTGAACCACGGAACAAACCCTTGGTTCTCCAGCACTGATCTCTTATATGACTTTCCACTTACTCTTAGTGTCTGATGCAGAATTAAATCGGGTTGAGTAATAATCAATCTTAGCAAAGTTAATATAAGAGCTTACTCGTCTCCTTATTATAACGCTTCCACTTGTTATAAGCTCTATCCCTATCGGTAATATAATCTTTGACAGTCGAGTAAAACCAGGGCTGATTATCGGCAGTAACACGATAAGTTCTCAAGGGAACCGTTCCAATTGATCTGACGAAAATTATCCTTTGAAACTCTATAGTCTAGCCGGTTATAATCCCGGTATAAGTAAATCCGTTCAGAAGATACTGAATGAAACCCATATGAGCGATATATGAAGTCATTTTTATACCCACAACCGAAGGATGGGGGTATACTCATTTTGTCATTCCGTTTGCAACACATCGAAATATCCATTTCCGACCCTATAAAGTGTATATAATCTTGATCAGCGTAAAAATCTAAGACGATCTAGACATGTCCGTCCGCCTCTCCGTCTGTCTGTTGAAATCACGCTACAGTCTTCAAAAATAGAGATATTGAGCTGAAGCTTTGGTTAAGTTCGAAGATGGGCTACATCGGACTATATCTTGATATAGCCCCCATATAGACCGATCCGCCGATTTAAGGTCTTAGGCCCATAAAAGCCATATTTATTATCCGATTTTGCTGAAATTTGGGACAGTGAGTTGTGTTAGGCCCTTCGACATCCTTCGTCAATTTGGCACAGATCGGTGTAGATTTGGATATAGCTGCCATATAAAGGGTGATTTTTTTGAGGTTAGGATTTTCATGCATTAGTATTTGACAGATCACGTGGGATTTCAGACATGGTGTCAAAGAGAAAGATGCTCAGTATGCTTTGACATTTCATCATGAATAGACTTACTAACGAGGAACGCTTGCAAATCATTGAATTTTATTACCAAAATCAGTGTTCGGTTCGAAATGTGTTCATTCACCGTAACGTTGCGTCCAACAGCATCTTTGAAAAAATACGGTCCAATGATTCCACCAGCGTACAAACCACACCAAACAGTGCATTTTTCGGGATGCATGGGCAGTTCTTGAACGGCTTCTGGTTGCTCTTCACTCCAAATGCGGCAATTTTGCTTATTTACGTAGCCATTCAACCAGAAATGAGCCTCATCGCTGAACAAAATTTGTCAAAATTTGAACACATTTCGAACCGAACACTGATTTTGGTAATAAAATTCAATGATTTGCAAGCGTTGCTCGTTAGTAAGTCTATTCATGATGAAATGTCAAAGCATACTGAGCATCTTTCTCTTTGACACCATGTCTGAAATCCCACGTGATCTGTCAAATACTAATGCATGAAAATCCTAACCTCAAAAAAATCACCCTTTAGACCGATCCTCCGATTTAAGATCTTAAGCCCATAAAAGGCGCATTTATTGTCTGATGTCGCCGAAATTTGGGACTGTGAGTTAAGTTAAGCCCCTTGACATGCACAGATCGGTCCAGATTTGGATATAGCTGTTATATAGACCGATTTCTCGATTTAATGTTTTGGGCCCATAAAAGGCGCATTTATTTTCCGATGTTGCAGAAATTTGGGACAGAGAGTTAACTTAAGCCCCTCCACATATTTCTGCAATTTGGTCTAGATCAAGATTTGGATATAGCTGCCATATAGACCGATATCTCGATTTAAAGTCTGGCCCCGAAAAGGCGCATTTATAATCCGATTTAAGAGAAAATTGACACATTGTCTTATGTTAGGCTTTTCGACATCCTTTTTGTATATGGTTCAGATCGGTTTATTTTTAGATATAGCTAATAAAAAGACCAATATTTTGTTATACACAATTGAACAGTGACTTAAATTTATTAGTAATAGCTGACCCGGGCCCGCTCCGCTGAGCCTTCTTTTACTTTATATGGAACACAAGTTTCCTTGGAATATTTATTTTCGACTATTAAAAAGCTTTTAGTGAAATACCATGCTACGAAAAGAGTATTTCGCTTGACAAACAGTTTAACAATATAAGTGCCTTTATCTGAATGCCATATGATCTTTATTGGTCTACGAATTTAAGTTTGGATGTAAGGTGTACTCCATTCTAAAAATACTATATTTCAGCCCGATATCCTCATGATATCTGATTTAGGGGTGTTTTCGGGGGTGAGGTCCCTTAGACACTTGGCCCTGAAAAAATATCAGCATCGTGCTCTTCTTTCAAATACCATTTATTTAAACCCCATATTGGTTTTGGTTTATAGGAGTTTACCATGAGGTTTATAGGAGTTTACCATGAGGCGTCCCCCAAACACATGGCCCATAAATATGTTATCAAATTCTTTTTCTAATCTCAAATACCTTTCATTTGAGCCATATTTTGGCATAGTCGAAAAATTTTACCCTTTGGGGGGTGTTTTGGGGAAGGGGTGATGCCGTAAATACATGGTCCTACATTTGGATATCAAATTCGTTTTCTACTCTCAAATACCTTTATTTGAGCCCCATATTGCGATGGTCCGTTAAAAATTGCTGTTTGTGGGGTATTTTGGGAAAGGGGTAGACCCCAGAAAAATGGGCCCGAAAGTGGGTATCAATACCCCAATGCCTTTCATTTAAGCTCAACATTGATATGGTCGGAAAATATGCCCGATTTATTCTCGATTTAAATATATCAGCAACGTGCTCTATTATCATATATCTATCTATCATTTAATTAAACCCCATATTGCCATTGGCCTCAAAATTGGATATCAAATTCATTTTCTAATCTCATATAAACTCCTTATTGCAAAAGTCAGCAAATATTTCCGGTTTGGGGTATTGGCCCTAAAAACTATAAATATTAAGTTCCACTCTCTTTAAGACCCAAATTGTCGTGGTGAGCAAATACGTCCTATTTGCGGGTTTTTATGGTGGTGGGACGTCCCCTAGACAGTTGGCCCCTAATTTTGATATAAAACCCTCTTATTTGCGCCTCATATTGCAAAAGTCAGCAAATACTTTCTATGGGTGGTGTTGTGGGGGTGGGGTGGCCCCATGGACACTTTTCCCGAATATTGATACCAGATTCGTGCTTTACTCCTAAAGACTTTTCATTTGAGCCCCATACTGCAATGGTCGTAAATGTGTCCCCTTTGGGGGATGTTTTTGGTGAGAGGCGGCCCCAAACACTTGGACCCTTTTTTGAATATCAGATTCGAATTCTACACTTAAATACCTTTTATTTAAGCCCCATATTCCCATGGTCAGTAAATAAGTCCAGTTTGGGGGGTGTTTTGGGGAAGGGGTGGACCACCAGAAACGTGGTCCCACATTTGGATATCAAATTCGTATTTTACTCGCAAATACCTTTCATTTGAGTCCCATATTGCCATGGTCGGTAAATATGTCCGATTTAGGGGTGTTTTGGGGGTTGGGGTGGTCCTCCTAACACTTGGTCCGACAATTGGATATCAAATAAGTTTTCTAATCGTAATTACCTTTCATTTGAGTCCCATATTGTCGTTATTGGTCTAAGTATATGTTTGGTAGGTAAGGGCGGCCCCCCTAGGGACCCCATCCGAAATTTGGATACCAAATTTTTATTTTTTGGATATTATATGAGAGCACACAAAATTTTGTTTAAATCGCACCACCTATTACCGAGATCTGATGTTTCTGAAAATTTGGTTAAGGGGGAGGGGGAGTCCGCCCCCCTTCAGATATCAAAAAATGTAGTACCCTATTTCACCACGGGATCATTATGCACCATCTGTGAAAATTTCAAGAAAATCGGTTCAGCCGTTTCTAGGTCTATAAGGAACACACAAACATACAAACAAACACAAATTGATTTTTATATATAAGATTTGGTCCAAATCGGATCATATTTCGATATAACTGCTATGGGACATAAGGTATGCAATTTTCACCGGATGTTGATGAAAGGTGGTTTACATATATACCCAAGGCGGTGGGTATCCAATGTTCGGCCCGGCCGAACTTAACGCCTTTTTACTTGGAGAAGCATGGTGCCGAAACCTGACCGTAAAGCTTAATATGGGCGAGATTATTAAGGAAGAATAAATCTAGAAGTGTGTTACCAGTGGAGGATAAATGAGCGGGACTAGTACTATTCACGACATATTATCCTATCGCTAACATATTGTTCGATAAGTATGTTCAATTTACCACTTCATGGTAACCCAGGGTTACATTTTCAAGAACGTCATGAAAAATGTGAAATCCAATGGCATTATTGGGTCGATAAATACAACTATCTTGTTAATGTAAAATTTTACTTCAATGAATACATGCTCAATTACATCACCATCTATTGACCTGGTAAGAAATCTGGCATAAATATTGTCTCTCACGAAAATCGCCACATACTATGTCAACTCCTGAGTTTTTGAATATGTATTTAAATTTATCGTTCTAATTCAATAAACTCTGAGAATTCATTTGACAGATTTTTATACCTTATCTCTGCTTGGCAAGAATTCTTACTAGGCTATAAACAACGTCTCTGGAATTATTTTCAAATCAGCATCGTGTAAGAATGTAGGAAATTAGTATATATGTTGCTGATCCTGCTATTACAAACATGATCAATTGGTGTGAAAAACAAATAAGGACTCATTATAATCGAACCGTTGAACTTAGCCGAGCCCACGAAATATGTATGCTTATTGTATTAGACCTTTCTTCTTCAGTTGTACTGCATCTCCAAAAAGTAAATAGCTGGTATTTGATATATTTTCATTGATGTAGAATTGGGCAGTAAAAGAGATTCCAATGGTGTTAAAATAGAGCTTATTTTGGTGGCCTTCTTAAAATTTGAAAGGAACTTAAGACAGAAATTTGTATCGTTGGGTGACATAATTTCGAAACTTAGTGCACTTTCGACAGACAGACGAACGAACATGGTTAAATCGACTTGGAATGTCAAGACGATCCAGAGTATATATACTTTGTTGGGGCTCAAATCAATATTTCGATGTGTTACAAGCGAAATGACGAAATTAGTAAACCCCCATCGTAAGGTGGAGGGCATAAAAGTTTATACATATGCATAAGTATGACGTTAAAATAATGTATAAACAAAGAAAAACTGGTTGAAACCCCAAGTAACATCTTATTTCAGTGTAAAAAAACAACTTAGACCTTTGCGGAACACATTCAAAATTTCAACCTTATCGAATAATAAATGTGATCCAGAAGTAGGTAGGTTGAAAAAAAGTTGCGAATATTAATCCGCCCCATGCCACTATGGACGCACACCTAAGCCAGTAATCAGCTTGTTGTGCGCTCTAAAAACTATAAAGCAACCTCTTAAAAGCAATTTTTAATTTGGAAATCTGTGCTACTTATCCTTAATTGTTTTCACTACCACTCCCTCAAGTTGGTTCATGTCTGGTATTGTGTCTTAACCTAAGTGTCGGTGACTGTTGGACGCGAAACCCGGGCAATGACAGAGGAAATGCTCCAACATCTCATCATCTTCCCCGCATGCCCTACACATGCTATCACTTGCCGCACTGATTTTACATAAGTGAGCTCGTAGTCCTATGTGTCCCGTTATGATACCAGTAGCTATACAGACCTTCTCCTTGCTTCCTTTCAGTAATAGCCTCGTCTTCTCACGATCTGGATCGCCCCATAGGATTTTCGCCGTCTACCGACCGTTTCGCTGTTTCACAATGTTGCATGGACATTTGTCGCCCACTCACTTAACTCGGACTGCGTCGACCCCAAAAGCTTCGGGTTAACCAAGTTTATTGACAGCAGTTCTCTGGCCTTCATCACCAAATCGTCTGCCCTTTCATTCCCCCTTACTCCGTTATGGCCATGCACCCAAACGATACGGATTTTCCAATCCTCAGAGAAGTCGTTAATCTTCTTCTTACACTGCAAGACTGTTCGTGACCTTACCGTCCTGGTTGTTATTGCCCTTATTGCAATTTTACTGTCGGTTAAGATGTTCACACTCGACGTCCTCGCGTTACCACTACACCACTTCCTGAATTCCGTGATCGACCGGATCTCCGCCTGCAGGACCGTATTATGGTCAGGCAGCCTAAAACAGATCTCATTCCCTAGATTCTCAATGTAAACCCCCAGGCCCACTCTGTCCTGTAGCGTTTAACATGATCTTCCAGATGGCAATACTAGGGTTCCGTCAATCCAAGACTGTGCCGATGGCAGCAGTGCGTCGTACTCGGCTTCAAGGTTCATCTCAGGTATTCGGCCGGAAACCTCTTTCCTTCCTTCCAGGTTTCCTATCGTCGCCTCGATTATACCGCGATGGTATGAGCTGCTCCCATCCTCAATCCTTTCTCCCATCGCCTTAAGTGGCCGCAGTGGCTGCCTCACACTTCATCTGTATGTCAATGGATCGGATATCTAGAACAGTCTCCAGTGCCCTAGTGGTTGTGGTCCTCATCGCTCCGCTTATGCCAAGACAACATGTTCTCTAAACCTGTTGTAATGTCCTTATGTTGCACTTTTTCTCCATAGCAGTCCACCAAACTACTGAGGCTTAAGTAAGTATTGGTCTAATCACGCTCCAGTAGAGCCAGTGGACTATCCTAGGATATAGGCCCCATTTCGAGCCTACATAGTGCCTAACATCTGTGAGCCTTTTCAGTACGCTCCTGAATGTGCACTTCCAATTCAGTTTCCTGTCTAATATCACACCTAAGTATTTGACCTTGTTAGATATCGAAATCGTCCTATTGAGGAAACGTGGTGCGTTTAATTGGCCCACCTTCGTCTTCCTCGTGAACAGGCATATTCTAGTCATCTCTGGGTTAACATTGAGACTTCTGGGTCTAGCCCAGTCATATGCCATATGCAAGACCCTTTCAACCCTTCTGCATAGCTCGTTCGGATCCTAACCCCTTAGAAGTATTATAACATCGTTTGCTTAGCAGACGGGTTTAAATTCCTCCTCAGTCAGCATCCGTAATAGGATATTTATGGTGGTCAACCATAGGAGTGGCGATAAAATGCCCTCCTGTGGCGTGCCCTCTGTCACTTTCACCCTAATATCTATGCTATGAGATACACAATTTATCCACCTGTTCCTTAGCATATGGTTTATCTAGTCTTTAAGGATGGGATCAGAGTCTCCCTCCGCACATTGTTAAAAGCCCCCTCGATGTCAATGCATATCGCCGGTGTGTATGTTTTGGCATCGAAGGATTCTCCTATTTTATGCACAACCTCGTGCAGGGCAGTCTCCACCGACCTTACTTTGACATAGGCATGCTGTTTGTATTTGAGCAGTTCGCTGAGTCAAATCGGTTACTATTGCTATTTTTGGGTGATCCCACAAAATTTTCTTACCGCTATTTTCGACAGACGGACAGAAGTAGCTAGATACTAGCAAAAAAAATTATTCGTTTGATATAAAGAAAATTTTCGCCTAGTATAATTCTTTTCTGAAAAACGTTGGGCTTTGTTTACGACAAAGAGACGTGTATTTGCGATAAATTCTTCCAAGAATTTGTGACAAATACAAAGATTTTTTATTCTGAAAATAATCATCATTCTTGATATACAGAACATATTATTCGGGGTTTCAGCTAGTTTTTCTTTATTTAAAAATTTATTGAAAGTCAAATGTTTAAAATGGATTGTGCATATTAAAGGGGATGCCAAGTTCAATGTAATGTTGTAACACAATTCTAGCTTAAATTTTTACGATTTATAAGCTGATCTCAGTTGGTAATTCAAACTCTTTCACGGTATATTTGGATTTATTTCGATGTTATGATACACAGTTCGGCCGGGCCGAATCTTATATACCCTCCACCATGGATCGCATTTGACGAATTCTTTTTCCGGCATCTCTTTTAAGGCAAAAAAGGGATATAAGATTTGCTCTGCTATTAGAGCGATATAAAGATATGGTCCGGTTTGGACCACAATTAAATTATACTTGCTGACCCGGGCCCGCTCCGCTGCACCTTGTTTTACTTTGTATGGAACAAAAGTTTCCTTGCAATATTTATTTTCGACAATTATTGAAATACCATGCTAACTTGACTAACATTTTAACAATATAAGTGTCTTTATCTGAATCCCATATGATTTTTATTGGTCTACGAATTTAAGTTTGGATGTAAGGTGTACTCCATTCTTGAAATACTTCATTTCAGCCCGATATTCTCATGATGTCTGATTTAGTGGTGCTTTCGGGGGAGAGGTGGTCCCCCAGATACTTTGCTCTGAAAAAATATCAGCATCATGCTCTTCTCTCAAATACCATATTGCCATTGACTTAAGAGGAGTTTACAGGATGAGGCGTCCCTCAAACACATGGTCCCAAAATTTGAGCCACATATTGGCATGGTCGAAAATTTGTTTCCCTTTGGGGGTGTTTTGGGAAAGGGGTGATGCCCTAAATACATGGTCCTACATTTGGATACCAAATTCGTATTCTACTCCCAAATTCCTTTATTTGAGCCCTATATCGCGATGGCCACTAAAAAATTGCAGTTTGTGGGGTATTTTAGGAAAGGAGTAGACCTCCAGAAAATTGGTCTCGAAAATGGGTATCAATTCTTGCTCTATCCCCCAATACCTTTGATTTAAGCTCCACATTGACGTGGTCGGTAAATATGCCCGATTTAGGGGTGTTTTGGGGATTGGAGTGGTCCCCCAAACACTAAGCCCGGAAAATATATCAGAGACGTGCTTTATTCTCATATATCATTTATTTGAACCCCATATTGCCATTGCCCTCAAAATTAGATATCAAATTTGTTTTCTAATCTCATTAAAAATCCTTATTGCAAAATTCATCAAATATGTCCGGTTTGGGGTATTGACCCTTACTGTGAATATTAAGTAACTATCTTTAAGACCCAAATTGTCTTTGTGAGCAAATACGTCCTATTTGGGGGTTGTTATGGTGGTGGGACATCCGCTAGACAGTTGGCCCCTAATGTTGATATCAGATACGTGGTCTACTCCCACTTACCTTTAATTTGAGCCCTATATTTCCATAGTCGGCAAACATGACCGGCTTGGGGTGTGTTTTGAAGAAACGGCCACTCAGTGAGTTGGCCTTGAAAATATATATCGGATTCGTGTTCCACTTTAAAAACCCTCTTATTTGAGCCTCATATTGCAATAGTCAGAAAATACTTGCTATTTGGGTGGTGTTGTGGGGGTATGGTGGCCCCATAGACACTTTTCCCGAACACTGATATCAAATTCAGGCTTTACTCCCAAAGACCTTTCATTTGAGCCTAAAATACCTTTTATTTTAGCCCCATATTCCCATGGTCAGCAAATAAGTCCTCTTTGGGGGTGTTTTAAGGAAGGAGTGGTCCCCCACGTGGTCCTACATTTGGATATTCGATTCGAATTCTACTCGTAAATACCTTTCATTTCAGTCCCATATTGCCATGGTCGGTAAATATGTCCGATTTAGGGGTGTTTTGGGGGTCGGGGTGGTCCCCCTAGCACTTGGTCCGACAATTGGTTATCAGATACGTTTTCTTATCCTAAATACCTTCCATTTGAGTCCCATAATGTCGTGATTGGTCTAAATATATGCTTGGTAGGTTTTAGGGTGGGGCAGCCCCCCTAGGCACCCCATCCGAAATTTGGATACCAAATTTTTATTTTTAAGGTACTATATGAGAGCACACAAAATTTCGCTTAAATCGCACCACCCATCTCCGAGATCTGGCGTTTCTGAAAATTAGGGTAAGGGGGAGGATCCACCCCCGCTTCAGATATCAAAAAATTTATTACCATATTTTTACTACGGGATCATTATGCCCCATCAGTGAAAATTTCAAGAAAATCGGTTCAGCCGTTTCTGAGTCTATAAGGAACACACAAACAAACAAATAAACACAAGACCTGTGTAAAATGTCAGCCAATGCGAATAAGAGGATCATGAGAGGATCCATCGTACAAAATTCCAGGCAAATCAGATAAGAATTGCGCAATCTGGAGGCTCAAGAAGTTAAGATACCAGATCGGTTTATATGACAGGTATATCATAACAAAATACTTCGTGCAAAATTTCATTCAAATCGGATAAGAATTGCGCCCTCTAGTGGCTCAAGAAGTCAAGATTCAAGATCGGTTTATACGGCAGCTATATCAGGTTATTGGCCGATTTAAACTTAACTTAGCACAGTTGTTGGAAGTTATAGCAAAACACGTCATGCAAAATTTCATTCCAATCGGATAAGAATTCCGCCCTATAGAGGCTCAGGCAGCTAATATCAGATTATGGACCAATTTAAACCATACTTGGCACAGTCGTTGGAGATCATAACAAAACACGTCGTGCAAAATTGCACGACGTGTCCGTCGTACAAAATTTCAAGCAAATCGGATAAGAATTGCGCCCTCCAGAGGCTTAAGAAATCAAGTTAGCGTGCTTTCGACAGACGGACGGACATGGCTAGATGGACATAAAATGTCACGACGATCAAGAATATATATACTTTATGGGGTCTCAGATGAATATTTCGAGTAGTTACAAACAGAATGACGAAATTAGTACACCCCCATCCTATGGTGGAGGGTATAAAAAAGCACAAGTCCACTATGGTTTTGCATCATGATCTTCTGTATTTGTTATGCTCTGTGACTTAGAATTTCTTGTTGTGTTTTCCTGTAACTGGCAGCCATTTGTGTGTTGTTCTAATGATTTTTGTCATTGGAAGTACCAGATTTTTTGTACCGAAGGTATACAAATTGTCACTTTCCGAATTTACCATCCGCACTCGTCCGAGCTGCTCAATATTATGACTGCTCTTTGCTCAGTAAAAACAAAAAACGAAAAATGATGTGTGTGAGAATGTGTCTATACTTGCGACGAGCACACAATTGCAATTAGTTGCTAGCCTATGGGCCTGCTTGGGATAATTTTTATACCCTCCACCATAAGATGGGGGGTATACTAATATCGTCATTCTGTTTGTAACTACTCGAAATATTCGTCTGAGACCCCATAAAGTATATATATTCTTGATCGTCGCGACATTTTATATCGATCTAGCCATGTCCGTCCGTCTGTCCGTCCGTCCGTCTGTCTGTCGAAAGCACGCTAACTTCCGAAGGAGAAAAGCTAGCCGTTTGAAATTTTGCACAAATACTTCTTATAAGTGTAGGTCGGTTGGTATTGTAAATGGGCCATATCGGTCCATGTTTTGATATAGCTGCCATATAAACCGATCTTGGGTCTTGACTTCTTGAGCCTCTAGAGTGCGCAATTCTTATCCGATTGGAATGAAATTTTGCACGATGTGTTTTATTATGATATCCAACAAGTTTGCAAAGTATGGTTCAAATCGGTCCATAACCTGATATAGCTGCCATATAAACCGATCTTGGGTCTTGACTTCTTGAGCCTCTAGAGTGCGCAATACTTATCCCATTAAGATGAAATTTTGCACGACGTGTTTTGTTATTATATCCAACAACTGTGCCAAGTATGGTTTAAATCGGTCAATAACCTGATATAGCTGCTATATAAACCGATCTTGGGTCTTCACTTCTTGAGACTCTAGAGGGCGCAATTCTTATCCGATTGGAATGAAATTTTACACGTCGTGTTTTGTTATGATATCCAACAACTGTGCCAAGTATGGTTCAAATCGGTCCATAACCTGATATAGCTGCCATATAAACCGATCTTGGGTCTTGACTTCTTGAGCCTCTGGAGTGCGCAATTCTTATCCGATTGGAATGAAATTTTGCACGACGTGTTTTGTTATGATATCCAACAACTGTGCCAAGTATGGTTCAAATCGGTTAATAACCTGATATAGCTGCTATATAAACCGATCTGGGATCTTGACTTCTTGAGCCTCTAGAGGTCGCATTTATTATCCGATTTGCCTGAAATTATGTACTACGGATCCTCTCATGACCATCAACATAGGTGCTTATTATGATCTAAATTGGTCTATAGCCCGATACAGCTCCCATATAAATCGATCTCTCTATTTTAATTCTTGAGCCCCCAAAGGGCGCAATTCTTATTCGAATTGGCTGACATTTTACACAGGTCTCCAACATGTAATAATATAATAATAGCAGAGCAAATCTTTTCTTATATCCTTTTTTGCCTAAGAAGAGATGCCGGGAGAAGAACTCGGCAAATGCGATCCATGGTGGAGGGTATGTAAGATTCGGCCCGGCCGAACTTAGCACGCTTTTACTTGTTTTGTGTTATTATTATTATTATTACAAATATTATTATTACAACAGTTATTCTTTTGTGACTCTCCTACTAGAGAGACACAAAAGAATAATTATTGGTCTAGCACACGAATATACGTTTGCGGCTATCGAAGCAATTTTGCAATTAAAGAGGTTTTGGGTTTACAGCAAAAGGGAAAAAAATTATTTTATTTTGTATTACATATAATGCTTTAAAGTACTTTTAGCAATGTAAATAATATTTGAAAATGCATAAAAAAATACTACTTCAACTATAAACAAATGAAAAGGCGTTTAGATCCGCCGGGTCGAACTTTGGATACCCACCACCTCGACATATATGTAAACCACTTTTCTTCAAAATCCGGTGAAAATTGCGTACCTTTAGCCATAGCAGTCATATCGAAATATGTTCCGATTTGGACCAAATACTAATAAGTACATGTCATTGTTCAATTGTGTATAACAAAATGTTGGTCTTTGTAGTAGCTATATCTATAAATAAACCGATCTGAACCATATACGATAGGGATGTCGAAAAGCCTTACATAAGTAACTGTGTCAAATTTCAGTAAAATCGGATTATAAATGCGCCTTTTATGGGGCCAAGACTTTAAATCGAGATATCGGTCTCTATGGCAGCTATATCCAAATCTGGACTGATCTGTGTCATATTGCAGAAGAATGTCAAGGGGCTTAACTTAATGCACTGTCCTAAATTTCGGCAACGTCGGACAATAAATGCGTCTTTTATAGGCCCAAAACCTTAAATCGAGAGATCGGTCTATAACGCAGCTATTTCAAATCTGAACCGAATTTCACTGTTCCAAATTTTGGCAAAATCGGATAATAAATGTGGCTTTTATGCGCCTAAGACCCTAAATAGGAAAATCTGTCCATATGGCAGCTATATCAAAATATGTACCGATCTGAGCCAAATTGGCGAAGGGCCTAACACAACTCACTGTCTTGAATTTCAGCAAAATCCGATAATAAATGTGGATTTTATGGGCCTAAGTCTAAATCGACGGATCGGTTTATATGGGGGCTGTATCAAGATATAGTCCGATGTAGCCCATCTTCGAACTTAACCTGCTTATGGACAAGAAAAGAATCTGTGCAAAGTTTCAGCTTTTTAAATGACTGTAGCGTGATTTCAATAGACAGACGGACAGACATGTCTAGATCGTCTTAGATTTCTACGCTGATCAAGAATATATATACTTTATAGGGTCGGAAACGGATATTGCAATGTGTTGCAAACGGAATGACAAAATGAATATACCCCCATCCTTCGGTGGTGGGTATAAAAGTACAAGTTCCTGTAAACTCTATCAAAACTCTTAAGCCAATGTCGAATTTGTGAATATTTCCCACAATTTTGTCAAAAATTTTCCAATTTCTGCCCATAGTGCAGTGTTGCCTTCAATTCAAGTGCAAATGTGTTCGGATAATGCGAATATAATTCTATTATGATTGAAAATTAATGTTTGAATACTTTTATTTGAAAGACATGAACGACGTCCGTTTCATTATCAACAAAAGGACAAAAAAGTGAAGATAGTCACAGAGCATTACCACGGTGGTGAAGATTTGACTGCCAGGCCACCGAAACTATTTGTAAATACTTCAAGGTTTGATAACAAGTCACACGGCAATTATTGTAATTTGTAGAGATCAACTCGATGGGTTTGGTTGACAAAACGCCTGCGGAAAAACAAACTGCAGCTATAGTCTGCGAGGCCACAAGAAAACAATGGGGAAATAAAAGGCACGTGGCCAAAATCCGGTAATTATCGACACAATATCAACACACACATAGTTCTCTTTGGCAAAATCCTTTGTAACGAACAAAGCACACAGGGCGATAAAAGGTAATGCGCCACATTAATAGGACTTCTAATGAGCGTGATACGCATGTTACGTGAGACACATTCACCATTTCACTTGATGTTTTGCACTCTTGTACTTGTCATGCCTATGTCCACACAGTCGATGGTCTCTTTCAATTTCTGACAAACAGTGAGATGGAGTTAACATAATTGAAGACGGGCAGATTATCGAGATTTGTCCCCTGTCATCGCTTTCCCATGGACGACAAGTTTATTTATGATCTTAGCCAGAACTCGATGCCGATGGTCAGATAAACTCCATGTTATCATTGTAACTCGATCTCTAATCGCCAGCTCTCTGTTTGCAGTAGAAGTTTTGTGTGACTCCGACTGTTGCCGCCGTGTGCACCACGGGCACTAGCTCCAGTGAATTTGGGCCTAACCTCAATCGCACCCCTTTGTGATAATGCCATCTTATTTATGTGCTGCTATATTGACATTTTCATTGGAACGTTGGAAGACAAGTGCTTTATGATCTCTTTGACGGTTAGTTGCGGGTAGCAACAACGGCAGCGGATTAATCGTCTAATGCTAATTTTTCTCCTCGACAACTCAAGATAATACTGAATTTAAATGGGAGCAATAATTGATTTTCCTATTCCAATAATAACATACAATATTATGGTTCGATAAGTACGGTGATAGTTTTTGAATACTGGGAGCATTATGTATGCAGTAAAACATAAAAACATATTTTACATGCATATGTAGGTATTGTCGAACGTTTTTATCTTGCTGTCTGAAAACATCGAAAATAAATTTCAACTATGTTGCTATGCATATGTCTGCATTGACTGGTTTTGCTATGTTGTTTTGAAAAACGTCTCAACCGCTCACACTAGTTGAGATATTTTGAATATTGCACTTTTGTTAAGATTTATTTCGTCATGCTTTATCTGTGAAATTTAGTTTAATTTACAACTTATTTTTGGAAAAAAAAATCGATTTTCATTTTTATACCCTCCACCATAGGATGGGGATATACTAATTTCGTCATTCTGTTTGTAATACCTTGAAATATGCGTCTAAGACCCCATAAAGTATATATATTCTTGATTGTCATGACATTCTAAGCCAACCACTGTGCTAAGTATGTTTCTAATCGGTTCATAACCTGGTATAGCAGCCATATAAACCTATCTTGGATCTTGACTTCAACAGCCGCTAGAGGGCGCAAATCTCAACCGATTTGACTGAAATTTTGCACGAGATTTTTTGTTATGACTTTCAACAAATGTGCTTAGTATGGCGAAAATCGGTACATAGCCTGATATAGCTATCAAGAGATTTAACTGATCTGGTATCTTGACTTCTTGAGCGTCCAGAGGGCGCAATTCTCATCTGATTGGGCAGAAATTTTGAACAACGGCTTCTCCCATGACCTTCAACATACGTGTCCAGTATGGTCTGAATCGATCTACAGCTTGATACAGCTCCCATATAAAACGATCTCCCGATTTTGCTTCTTGAGCCCCTACTAGGCGCAATTCTTATTCGAATGGAATGAAATTTTGCACAATGACTACTACAATGTTCAGCATTCAATTCCTTTACGGTCCGAAGCGGACTATAACTTGAAATAGCTCCAATAGCATAACAGTACTTTTTCATTATTCTTTGTTTGCCTAAAAAGAGATACCGCGCAAAGAACTCGACAAATGCTATCCATGGTTGAGGTTGATAAGATTCGGTATATAAGACTCTTTATTGGAGGCACAAAATATACACAAATACACTTGAGGATCACCAGATGGAAACATCTGTAATCAAATCGTCCAAGTTCTTATCTCATTGATGGATGTGAAAACTAGATGAGAAGCCGACATCGATAATGACCACACGCTCTTAGTGGCCACGGTTTTCTTCAGCTCCGAAAGATCAGCAACCGAGGACGCGAGCTTCGACCCTCCTAATCCCCCTGTGCGCCGAAACCAACTCACGGATATATCTACAGCCCCAACCACCTGCGATGAAATTGAAACTTTGAATCAGCCGGCCCTGACAACATACCTGCTGAACTGTTGCGGTATGGAGCACACCCCATAGCTCAAGCGATCACCCCTCGGAATGGAAGAAAGGGATCATGGTCACAACCCCAATGAAGGGTGACCTCACCCAGTGTAAAATCTGGAGGGGGATTACATTGCTAAACGGAATAAATAAAGTGATGGCAAGTCTCCTTCTGCAGCGTATTTCGCCTGCGCTTGACAGCACTAAGAGAAAGGAACAGGCAGGTTTTTGGCTAGGACGCTCTTGTGCCGACCACGTTAACTCACGGCGTATAATCATTGAACAGTCTGCAGAACTTAATAGACACCTATGCTTTTTAATTACCAACTTCGAGTATGTGTTTGACACAGTTTTGAGAACTTAAAGCGCTAAATCAGACAGGTTCTTATTTCTTTGAGAACCTGTCTGATTTAGCGCAAGTTACTGGGCTTTTTAAAGCGATCTGGATGGTTCAACAGTAGGAACTGGAAATCATCTTACTTCTTTTGTTTCTGTGGTATCACAATGGGCGAAAACGTCTGAGTGAGTCTGATGGAAGACTGCCACTTAAACCTAACCTAACCTAATGTGTAGCACGCTGTTATAAGGGCATCCCTGAAAATATCGTCACACTATAAGGGGGCTGAATATGAATGCTTTAGTTTCAGTTTGTTCAGTTTGTTTCAGATCGATAAAGGAGTGAAGCAGATTAGCATTCTATCGCCGACGCTAATTTTAATTTGATTGGACTCCGTATTAGAAGCAACAAATGCTGAGGCACCCTATGACATATCGTTTGAGACACACTATGCCGTACACTGAGGCATAAACGTTTTCCTTGGAGACCTCGACTACGTGTATGACATATGCCTTTTTGCGCATCGCATTTAGCACATAAAGGCGAAACGAACGATTGGATGAAAATGCTGCTAAAGTAGACCAGCATATAAACATAGCAAAGACCAAATTGATGAGGATAGGTACATCAAATTTGACACCGCTCACTATAAACGATCATGACGTTGAAGACGTTGACAACTTATCCTTTCTTTGCAGCAAAATAACAAAAGACGGAGGATCGGAAGCAGACATTCGCTTTTGTCTCAACAACCCTAGAAGCGCCTTTCTTAAGCTCAAACAAACTTTGGAGATGCAGTGGTATCTCACATAATACAAAAGCCAGAATCTTCAACAGTACATCCAGAAAAATAAGTCTGCTGATATCAGCAAACACTGTTTCTTCATATTAAATTCAAAATTTTACACTTTTGAATAAATTCATATAACATTTTTGAACTTCTTAACAAAAATTGAGGCATTAGCAATATATTCATAAATTATTTTCCCAATGTTAGGCGTTAATTTTTTGTTTAAAAGCATACATATAATAATAGCAGTTATTGGCCGATACGGGATAAGTATGAGCACCACACAGGCTGAAACTTTGAGCTCCGACTTGTGTGGTGTCCATCGTTATCATGGGAAGCTTAGCTGAAAGCTACCGGGCGCGTCCACAGGTTGCGGATGGTGAAAAGTTACGTTTTTATGCGGAGTAGCTGCAAATGCGGCCGCAGGCAGTCAGGCATTTTCGAGAGGAGAGTTTTAGTGAGGAATCAGGTGGCACTGGCTCTTAATTAAATACTGAGTGCCAATGATACTCGAGATGACAAGGAAAGTTATTGGCGCCTTCAAATAACCAATGGCCAACATCAGCGTCTGTTCCCAGGTTGAGGGCGGCTGGAGGCCTGCGTCGGATCCTGGAGCAAGCGGCTCGCCACAACGAGGGATACATGTGCAATCCCACAAAACCCATGCGGTTGCGGCGCTGCGCCAGTAACCCGCCCCCGGAAAACTGAGAACTACTATGAGAAACAAAGGAATAGTAAAAACGGACCCCCAAAGTTGACGACCAACGCAAACGAAAAAAGGACCATGATTTGCGGATCTGCACCTGGAATGTCCGCACTCTTTATAGAGAAGGTGCAGTATACGCGCTGGCGAAAGTATTAGAGAAGTACAAGACAGATATAACCGCCTTACAGGAAGTGCGATGGACTGGGAATGGCGTCACTACAACACCAAACGGTGACGAACTATACTAAAAGTGACATAACACAAGGCATGAATTTGGCTGTGGATTTATGGTTAGTCGGCGACTGAAACACCTTGTCTCCAGCTTTACTCCGGTGGATGAGAGGTTAGCCACAATCCGCTTAAAATCCAAATTCTTCAACATCAGTCTTATTTGTGCCCATGCCCCGACGGAAGACAAAGACGAGCAGACCAAGGATATTTTCTACGAGCGCCTAGAAAGAGAATATGACCGCTGCCCCGCCCATGATATTAAAATCGTTCTGGGAGATTTTAATGCGAAAATAGGGAAGGAAGACATTTTTGGTCCAACAGTCGGAAAGTTTAGCCTCCACGAGATAACGTCCAATAATGGGTTGAGGCTGATAGATTTCGCTGCGGCAAAAAACATGGTAGTTAGTAGCACCAGATTTCAACATAAAAATATCCACAAAGCCACATGGCTGTCACCCGATCAAAATACGAGAAACCAAATTGATCACGTTGTGATAGATGGAAGGCATTAATCTAGCGTGTTAGATGTACGATCGATCCGTGGAGCGAATATAGATTTCGGAATAGGAAAGTACGATCTGACACTGCACGGAAGCTGGACATTGAAAAGCTGCAAACACAACAAATGGCAGGGGCATACTCCACTCGACTGACCCAACTGCTTCATGAAAGCACTACTTGTTCCAATGATATAATGGCGCAGTGGCAAACTATTGCCCACTCCATGGAAAATGCCGCGAAATACGTACTTGGGTACCGGAAGCCTCCTCCATGAAACCCATGGTACGACCAAGAGTGTCAAGATGTTACTGAAGCCAAGAATGCAGCATATAGAGCAACCCTGCAATCAGTAACAACTGATCCAGATGAAGGAGAGGTATCGGAAGAAAACGAGTGAAACGTCTTTTCCGCAGAAAGGAGAAGGAAATGGAAAGACGTGAGTGTGGTCGAATTGAGATGTACAGGAGTCAGAATGAAGTCCGGAAATTCTACCAAAGAATTAAACATCAAACCGAAGGCTTTGGTGCAGGCACATCCTCCTGCAGAAACAAAGAAGGAAATCTGGTAACTGACACAGATAACATGCTGAGGATATGGAAAGAACATTTTAACCAACTGCTAGTGTCCGACGTTGACGGCGAAGAGGATACCGCAGAACCAATACCTGATGATGGTATAGAATGTTTACCTCCTAGTCGGAATGAGGTCCATGTAGCAGTGACCCAACTAAAGAACAACAAGGCTGCAGGAGCCGACGGGTTACCCGCTGAACTATTTAAGACCGGAGGCGACACGCTAATAAGGCGTATGCATCAGCTTATCTGTAAATCTGGCTAGAAGAACGCATACCCGATGATTGGAACCTCAACATACTATGTCCCGTACACAAGAAAGGAGACAGGACGGAATGTGCCAACTACAGAGGAATAAGTCTACTCCCCATCGCATACAAGATACTCTCGCGCGTACTGTGTGAAAGATTAAAACCTAAAGTCAATGAGATAATTGGTCCCTATCAATGCGGCTTTAGACCTGGTAAATCCACTCTAGATCAGATATTCACACTGCGCCAAATCCTGGATAGAACCCGAGAAGGACAAATCAACATCTACCATCTCTTTGTTGACTACAAAGCCGCCTTCGATTTTCCTTTACATTCAAAGGTAGTTCAAGCCATGTCTGAGTCCTGCAAAATTAATAAGACTCTGCAGGATGACACTTGCTGAAACGCGTTCCTCACTAAGAATAGGAAAGAATCTCTCCGAACCATTTAATACCAAACGAGGTTTCAGACAAGGAGACAGCCTATCGTGTAATCTCTTTAATATCCTGCTGGAGAAGATTATACGAGATGCTGATGTGAATAGATATGGCACACTAATCACAAGAGAACACATGCTACTCGCCTATGCCGACGACATCGATATCATAGGTCGGTCACCGGAAGTAGTAACTGCAGCCTTTGAAAGAATCGAAAGAGAGTCAGTGAAAATGGGTCTGGCAGTAAATGGAGATAATTTTTTTACTATTCCTTTGTTTTTCATAGTAGTTCTATGTTTTCCGGTGGCGGGTTACTGGCCCAGCGCCCCAACCGCATGGGTTTTGTGGGATTGCATGTATCCCTCGTTGTGGCGAGCCGCTTGCTCCAAGATCCGACGCTCGCCGCCAGCCGCCCCTAACCTGGGAAACAGACGCTGATGTTGGCCATTGGTTATTTGAAGGCGCCAATAACTTGCCTTCTCATCTCGAGTATCATTGGCACTCAGTATTTAATTAAGGACTAAGTAAGCAGTTAAGAAACAAGGCCACCTCTCGACAGACGAATATTACACTATACAAGACACTGATACTACCCGTGCTGTTATATGGTTTTGAAGCATGGGTACTTGTGAAAGCAGATGAGGCAGTGCTTGGAGTATTTCAGAGAAAGATTCTTCGTAAAATATATGGACCAGTTTGTGTTATTGGAGAATATAGGCGACGTATGAACCACGAGCTGTATGAGCTGTATGACGAAGATAGCATAGTTACACGCATCAAAATACAACGGCTGCGTTGGCTAAGTCATGTTGTCAGAATGGATGAAGCAGCTTCAGCAAAGAAGTCTTTTGAAGACAAACACGGTGGTACACGCAAACAGGGAAGGCCAAAAGCCCGATGGAAAGATCAAGTGGTGGGAGACACCTCGAAACTTGATGTCAGAGATTTTAGAATAAGCGCAGAAGATCGAAGCGCATCGAACGCTATTCTTCGTTCGGCTAGTGGAACAAATATTCTGTCATTGCCAATTAAAGTAAAGTTAAGAAGTTTTTGTGCCTGCTGTTATTTAAATTTGATCAAAAATTAGCAAATAACAAAAATTCGAAAAATGTTTACTTTATATGCTTGCATAATTGAAAAATAAGAAGGAATATAAAAAAAATTTTAAATATTTGTAGGCTTTTCTTAACTTTTTAAATTTTGAAAACTGTAGAAAATGTTAGCTGTTTTAGCTAAAAATTACTGCTGTCCCATTTTCAGCACACTTTCTGTTGTTTCAACAAAAGTTTTTGCTGTTTTAACTAACAAATTTCTCCGAGCGTAGGGTGAAATATAATTTATTATATGGCTGTACAACTTGGAGCTTGGCACAAGCGACTACCTGCAAAATCTAAGTTTTCATAAATCGCTGCCTACGACAAATACTTCCAATTTTCTGATCAACCCGTATTTCAAATGAAGAATTGCAAAAAAGAACAAGAGAAAATGGATTTGGTGGGGTCGTATCCTATGCCGACACATCCCTAAATCGGATATATTTACCGACCATGGCAACATGTGACTCAAATGAAAGATATTTGAGTGTAGAATACGAATCTGATATCTAAATATGAGACTAAGAGTTTGGGGGGCCGCCACTCCCCAAAAACCTTCCCCAAAGAGGACACATTTACGACCATAGCCATATGGCGCTGAAATGAAAGGTCTTTGGGAGTAAAGCACGACTTTGATATCAATATTCCGCAAAATTGACTATGGGGCAACCCCACCCCCACAACACCACCCAACCCCCAAAACACCCCTAAATCGGACATATTTACCGATAATGGCAATATGGGACTCAAATGAAAGGTATTTGCAAGTAGAAAACGAATCTGATATCCAAATGTGGGACCATGTTTTTGGGGGGTGGACCCCTTCCACAAAACACCCCCCTAAACAGGACTTATTTACTGACAATGGGAATATGGGGCTTAAATAAAAGGTATTTGAGTGTAGAATTAGAATCTGATTTCCAAGTGTTTGGGGGGCCGCCTCTCCCCAAAGGGGACAAATTTACTACCATACCCATATGGGGCTCAAATGAAAGGTCTTTGGGGGTAAAGCACGAATATGATATCAATATTTGGGAAAATTGTCTATGGGGCCACGCCACCCCCACAACACCACCCAAATAGTATAGGGGTTTTTAAAGTGGAATACGAATCCGATATATATTTTCAAGGCCAACTCACTGAGTGGCGCCCATCCCCCAAAACACTCTCACGCTGGTCACGTTTGCCGACTATGGAAATATGGGGCTTAAATTAAAGGTATTTGGGAGTAGACCACGTATCTGATATCAACATTAGGGATCAACTGTCTGGGAACGTCCCACCACCATAACAACCCCCAACAACAGAATTTGGGTCGTAAAGAGAGTGGAACTAAATATTTATAGTTTTAAGGAACAATACCCCAAACCGGACATATTTGCTGACTTATTCAATAAGAAGTTTAAATGAGATTAGAAAACGAATTTGATATGCAATTTTGAGGCCAATGGCAATATGCGGTTCAAATAAATTATATATAGATATATGAGAATAGAGCACGTTGCTGATATATTTTCCGTTTAGTGTTTGGGGGACCACCCCAATCCCCAAAACCCGCCTAAATCGGGCATATTTACCGACCATGTCAATATGGAGCTCAAATAAAAGGTATTGTGCGGTAGAGCAAGAATTGATACCCACTTTCGGGACCAATTTTGGAAGGGTCCACCCCTTTCCCAAAATACCTCACAAAAAAGCATTTTTTTACTGACCATCGCGATATGGGGCTGAAGTAAAGGTATTTGGAAGTAGAATACTAATTTTTTATCCAAATGTAGGACCATGTATTTGAGGCATCGCCTCTTCCCCAAAAACACCCCTCAAAGGGTAAACATTATTCGACCATGCCAATATGTCGCCTCTTCCCCAAAAACACCCCTCAAAGGGTAAACATTTTTCGACCATGCCAATATGTTGCTCAAATGAAAGGTATTTGAGATTAGAAAACGAATTTGATAACTTATTTTGGCCATGTGTTTGGGGGACGCCTCATCGTGTAAACTCCCCTAAACCAATGGCAATATGGGGTTTAAATAAATGGTATTTGAAAGAAGAGCACGATTATAATATTTTTTCAGGGCTAAGTGTCTGGGGAACCACCTCACCCCCGAAAACACCACTAAATCAGAGAAAACATGAGAATATCAGGCTGAAATAAAGTATTTTAAGAATGGAGTACACCTTATATCCAAACTTTAATTCGTAGACCAAAAAAGATCATATGGGATTCAAATAAAGGTACTTATATTGTTCAACAGCGATATACTATTTTCATAGCTTTTCTTTAATTTTCTTTAATTGATATATATATATATATATATATATATATATATATATATATATATATATATATATATATATATATATATATATATATATATATGGCTGATGAAAGCCGCTACCAAAAAAAAATGTAATAACTTTTTTTCTATTTAATAATAATAATTTAATAATTAATTTAATTAATTAATTAATTAATTTAATTAATAATAATTTAATAATTAATTTAATAATTTAATTTAACATGAATAAAAGAAAAATGTATTCCATACACCGAAAAAAAAATGTAGCAATATTCATCATTGTAGCAATATTCATCAGCCACCCTGTATATATATACCTCACAAAGTACCTCACCGCTACAGTGGCCTCCATCTATATACATATATAGCCCAGAATAATGTCAAAAAATAAAAATAAAATTTTTTCCTAAAAAGTTTATAAAATAAACAACATTTTACAGATAGAGCAAGAACAAATAAATCTTAACAAAAATGCAATTTCGAGAACATCACAACTGGTGTGAACGATTAAGATGTTTTCCAAAACGACATTAGCAAAACGAATCGTTTGCTAAAAAGAGCTTTGGTCTTAACATAGTAATCATTAATATACTACTGATAGCAATGAAACCCAGTTCAATGATGTTTAGTTTGGATTCCTGCAATGCTCTTATAAAGAAATTATTAATGGCAGTCTATATAAGCGACAAAGGCGTTAGATCGGGACATTTGACCACAATTCCAACTAACTATTGATAGTGAGATGATGTGACAAAGATCCCTACTGCGAGAGATTGAAGAGCCCCAATATTGGATTGAGGTGTTGGGTTTGTAGCTGATGGTACCAACACATGTAAAAGCATTATAAAGAAACGAACAAAGTTTAAAATGGGATCTAAAGGTGACCGTGATTCGCGAATCGACACCCGCAATGTCCTGTCTCTTTACAGTGTTGGTGCAGAAGACGCAGAAAACGAGATAAAATGGAAAAGACATCACGGCTAAAATGAAGGAATCTCTTAGTTGGAAATTTTGACATATAAAACGAGTAAGAAAAGGCAAAACTCGGACGGTGCCGACTTACAATACCCCAAACCTGCACAATAACCACAAAATTTGCGATATCATTGTAAGACCTCTAAATCTAAAACGATTCTGATTCGTACAAATCCGCCGGTAGTTAAGTAACTAAGGACTTATAAGTAAAATATGGCGAAATGTACAACACACATATATAGTGGCTTAGCGAAATCCAAACCGATTTTTGGGATTTAAAAGCTAGGTATTTGCGAGTAAGAACTAGTCTGCCATCCGAATTCGCTATCAAGTATCAATGAATATTGTTATTAGGGCCATTCCATATAGACCGTTTAGAAAAATAAGGGTCTCAAATGAAAGGTATTTAAGCGTAGTGTACGATGTTGAAGTCCTCATTTAGGAGCCAAAGTTTTGGATAGTAGATTTCAACTATTTCATATTTCAGCGCGGTATGAACCGGGATGAGACCTTCCAGCCACCTTTTATTTAGATCACTTCTTCGACGATAGATTTAAGAGAGTAATAACACATGTGCTACTAAATCTAAAGGGAATTCGGTAATGCACCGATATGTGTTGAAATGTTCCGAGCAAGCCCGGTTCAACAAGTAAATTTTTAAAAGTGTACCCGAATGAGCACTTCGAAATGTTCTAGTCATTTGTAGACGGGGCGTAGCCTTTTCGAAATTCGTTGGTCCTGGCTGTATCATTTTAATTGGATTGCACTTGATTAAGAAAAATATCCCCTATTATTTAATGGAATGTTCATGGGAAAATGTATGTATACATATGCAGTGAGAAGCAACACCGGAAGGATCTTTCAATCTTTACATTTCTTTTGAATATAAAAAGTAAAGAAGAATCAATTACTTGTTATTCTCTCTCTCTCTCTGTTCTGTTCTTGACCTTCATTTGTTTTGTCATTAAATTATTTCATAATGTTATTGAATTTACTTTCAGTTTAGACTAAAACTTAAAACGGAAAGGAGAAGCCACTGCAAGAAATAATGCAAACAATATAAGACCATGCAATCAGTCTTGCACTATTTAAATAATTCTTAAGTAGCCGTTGAGTGGAGCGGACGTGTTTTCATTTCCATCCTCCAAAAAATATACGTATCTCGGAATAGGTACTACTTATTACGAAAAATTTTAAACCCTTTTTGGAGTAGGCTCAAATGAACACCAAAGACCCAGCAGTTGTGGTGGTAGCGTCAGACCGTAGCATGTTGAACTCTCCTTCTATAGGTGTGGGTACTGGCACCTGCAATCGGGCGAAAGTGCAGGATGCTGGAAGGAATGGAACTGACATTCCAAGCACTTCTACGGAAGATGGAGAAGGAATAAAAACAGCATAGCAAAGTCAAGCTACTATGCAGACTTATTTTATAATCGCGCGTCATAATTGTTTGATTTTCCACATAAACTATTTGTTTCAGTTCGAAAGTTATATCCATACTGTTCGCAAAGTGTTTCTGCATTGTCATTCAGCAAATCAATATTCCCAAATTTATGTCAATAGAAAAAAAATTTCCTTTGCTTTTGTGCTCTCCTTTGTGCACTCTCTCTGTGACGGTAAACAACTCATCGTGACTGCATCATTTCTGTTTTAGGAGAATCAACTTGTCATCATTGTTCCTGCCTTCATCGTTTTTCTATCAGCTGTTCCCACGATCCTGTTTTTCACCATACTAGTGGTTTTGAACACACTAAAGCTTTTCTTTATTCACCACTACTCTTTATTATTTACCTCATTACTTAAATCCCACTAGGGATTGTTACTAAGCTACGAAGAGTTGTTTAAACCCAAACTGCAAATTAATAAGGACAAGTGGATAGCTTTACTTCTTCGAAAGTCAGCGTGCTTTCGACAGACAGACGGACGGACGGACTGACATGGCTAGTTCGACTTTAAATGTCATGATGATTACGAACAGAATGACGGAATTAGTGGAAGGTATAAAAAGAGCAGCCGTATGTAATTATAAATTAAACAAAAGCACAGATAAATTTATAAGTTTAAAACTATTTTTTAAAAACTAAATTAAAAAAAACAAGTAAAAGCGTGCTAAGTTCGGCCGGGCCGAATCTTATATACCCTCCACCATGGATCGCATTTGTCGAGTTCTTTTCCCGGCATCTCTTCTTAGGCAAAAACAAGTAAAAGCGTGCTAAGTTCGGCCGGGCCGAATCTTATATGTCCTCCACCATGGATCGCATTTGTCGAGTTCTTTTCCCGTCATCTCTTCTTAGGCAAAAAAAAAAAGGATATAAGAAAAAATTTGCTCTGCTATTAGAGCGAGACCTGGAGACCTGTGTGAAATGTCAGCCAATTCGAATAAGAATTGCGCTCTTTGTGAGCTCAAGAAGTAAAATAGAGAGATCGATTTATGTGGGAGCTGTATCGGGCTATGGACCGATTCAGACCATAATAAACACGTATGTTGACGGTCATGAAATAATCCGTCGTACAAAATTTCAGGCAAATCGGATAACAATTGGGACTCAGAGCCTCAAGAAGTCAAGATCCCAGATCGGTTTATATGACAGCTATATCAGGTTATGAACCGACTTGTACTTTATTTGACACAGTTGTTGAAAGTAACAATAAAAAACGTCTTGCGAAATTTCAGCCAAATCGGATAGGAATTGCGCCCTCTAGAAGCTCAAGAAGTCAAGTCCCCAGATCTGTTTATATGACAGCTATATCAGGTTATGAACCGATTTGAACCATATTTGGCATAGTTGTTGGATATAATAACAAAATACTACGTGCCAAAATTCATTCAAATTGGATAAGAATTGCGCCCTCTAGAGGCTCAAGAAGTCAAGACCCAAGATCGGTTTATATGACAGCTATATAAGGTTATGGACCGATTTGAACCATATTTGGCACAGTTGTTGGATATCATAACAAAACACGTCGTGCAAAATTTCATTTCAATCGGATAAGAATTTTGCTCTCTAGAGGCTCAAGAAGTCAAGACCCAAGATCGGTTTATATGGCAGCTATATCAGGTTATAAACGGATTTCAACCATACTTGGCACAGTTGGTGAATATCATAACAAAACACGTCGTGCAAAATTTCATTCCAATCGGATAAGAATTGCGCACTCTAGAGGCTCAAGAAGTCAAGACCCAAGATCGGTTTATATGGCAGCTATATCAAAACATGAACCAATATGGCCCATTTACAATACCAACCGACCTACACTAATAAGAAGTATTTGTGCAAAATTTCAAGCGGCTAGCTTTACTCCTTCGGAAGCTCAAGAAGTCAAGTCCCCAGATCTGTTTATATGACAGCTATATCAGGTTATGAACCGATTTGAACCATATTTGGCATAGTTGTTGGATATAATAACAAAATACTACGTGCCAAAATTCATTCAAATTGGATAAGAATTGCGCCCTCTAGAGGCTCAAGAAGTCAAGACCCAAGATCGGTTTATATGACAGCTATATAAGGTTATGGACCGATTTGAACCATATTTGGCACAGTTGTTGGATATCATAACAAAACACGTCGTGCAAAATTTCATTTCAATCGGATAAGAATTTTGCTCTCTAGAGGCTCAAGAAGTCAAGACCCAAGATCGGTTTATATGGCAGCTATATCAGGTTATAAACGGATTTCAACCATACTTGGCACAGTTGGTGGATATCATAACAAAACACGTCGTGCAAAATTTCATTCCAATCGGATAAGAATTGCGCACTCTAGAGGCTCAAGAAGTCAAGACCCAAGATCGGTTTATATGGCAGCTATATCAAAACATGAACCAATATGGCCCATTTACAATACCAACCGACCTACACTAATAAGAAGTATTTGTGCAAAATTTCAAGCGGCTAGCTTTACTCCTTCGGAAGTTAGCGTGCTTTCGACAGACAGACGGACGGACGGACGGACGGACAGACGGACGGACGGACGGACAGACGGACGGCCATGGCTAGATCGACATAAAATTTCACGACGATCAAGAATATATATACTTTATGGGGTCTCAGACGAATATTTCGAGTAGTTACAGTCAGAATGACGAAATTAGTATACCCCCCATCTTATGGTGGAGGGTATAAAAAGCGTGCTAAGTTCGGCCGGGCCGAATTTTATATACCCTCCACCATGGATCGCATTTGTCGAGTTCTTTTCCCGGCATCTCTTCTTAGGAAAAAAAAGGATATAAGAAAAGATTTGCTCTGCTATTACAGCGATATCAATATATGATACGGTTTGGACGACAATTAAATTATATGTTGGAGACCTGTGTAAAATGTCAGCCAATTCGAATAAGAATTGCGCCCTTTGTGGGCTCAAGAAGTAAAATAGAGAGATCGATTTATATGGGAGCTCTATCGGCCTATAGACCAATTCAGACCATAATAAACACGTATGTTAATGGTCATGAGAGAATCCGTCGTACAAAATTTCAGGCAAATCGGATAATAATTGCGACCTCTAGAGGCTCAAGAAGTCAAGACCCCGGTCCGGTTTATATGGCAGCTATATCAGGTTATGAACCGACTTGTACTTTATTTTACATAGTTGTTAAAAGTAACAATAAAAAACGTCTTGCGAAATTTCAGCCAAATCGGATAGAAATTGAGCCTTCTAGAAGCTCAAGAAGTCAAGACCCAAGATCGGTTTATATGGCAGCTATATCAGGTTATAAACCGATTTGAGCCATACTTGGCACAGTTGTTGGATATCGTAACAAAACACGTCGTGCAAAATTTCATTCCAATCGGATAAGAATTGTGCACTCTAGAGGCTCAAGAAGTCAAGACCCAAGATCGGTTTATATGGCAGCTATATCAGGTTATAAACCGATTTAAGCCATACTTGGCACAGTTGTTGGATATCATAACAAAACACGTCGTGCAAAATTTCATTCCAGTTGGATAAGAATTGCGCCATCTAGAGGCTCAAGAAATCAAGACAAAAGATCGGTTTATATGGCAGCTATATCAGGTTATAAACGGATTTGAGCCATACTTGGCACAGTTGTTGGATATCATAACAAAACGCGTCGTGCAAAATTTTATTCCAATCGGATAAGAATTGCGCACTCTAGAGGCTCAAGAAGTCAAGACCCAAGATCGGTTTATATGGCAGCTATATCAAAACATGGACCGCTATGGCCCATTTACAATACCAACCGACCTACACTAATAAGAAGTATTTGTGCAAAATTTCAAGCGGCTAGCTTTACACCTTCGGAAGTTAGCGTGCTTTCGACAGACGAACGGACGGACGGACGGACGGACAGACGGACATGGCTAGATCGACATAAAATTTCACGACGATCAAGAATATATAAACTTTATGGGGTCTCAGACGAATATTTCGAGTAGTTACAATCAGAATGACGAAATTGGTATACTCCCCATCTTATGGTGGAGGGTATAAAAATGAACCAATGGTGTCATGCTGGCTCCGCCTTCCATTATTTCATTAAAAACGCGTTGGACTAGCTGTTCGCACTGTGGAAAATTTGCTGGAAGATAAAAGCCTTTGTTGGGGTAGTTCTAAATGTAAACATATGATGCCGAATTCTTCATATTCTTCAAAAACACGAAAATGGAGTTTGATCTTATCAGTACAGAATTACAGACCCTTGTAAATAAATTTGGAAAGTATAAATAATTGTTTAATAACGCTTCTTGCTTGAGACAATTTCTTGATTCGCCCATCGACTCTACATGGAAAAGAAAGAAATCTGCTTCGTAATCAAATAACAATCAAAACATTACAAACACACGTTATTTAGTGCCTATTACTGATAAAACACGTTATTTAGTGCCTATTACTTTTAATGAATTAAATTAAAAACCAGTTCAAGGTTCCAGTACACATTTTCAATGTCCATCTGAAATATTCCCATGAATTTAACCCCCGCTGGTCCAAATTCTTATTTTACCCCTTCAAACACTCCTGAACCTACAAAAGAACCACGACAACTAAAAGTCATTATTACTAAAAAACAATTTTTGCCTCACGTTTTTCGGATAATACTTCGCTTGTGTATGTATCATTTTACATTAAGGACAAACTTTCAAAGGCTATTGATGTTTTCAAGTTAAAATACTCTGTGAAGTGTAGAGCAGCTTCTTTCGAAGTTATTATCCCGGAAGAGGATTTCGATGCTGTAGTTAGTCCAACCCTTTGGCCTCCTGAAGCTATTATCCATGAGTTCGTCTAGAGATAAGTTCCTAGAAATGATATGGCCCGCTTACAAACTCGGCAAAATGAGGTGACAAAAAACCAATATTTAACCGCATAAATTTCTTATCAATTTTATACCAAAATGTTAGAGGACTAAACACTTAATTGGCTCCATCATATGCCAACAGCTCTAATTTAGATTACTATATCATAATTTTTACCGAAACATGGTTAAAAATAATTATTTTAATTAGGAGATACTTTGCTCAAAATATCAAATCTTTGGATGTGATCGTACTGATGTATCAAAAAAAAAAAAAAAAAAAAAAACAAGTAAAAAGGCGTTAAGATCGGCCGGGCCAAACTTTGGATACCCACCACTTCGGGTATATATGTAAAACACCTTTTAACAAAATCCGATGAAAATTGCATACCTTATGTTCCATAGCAGTTATATCGAAATATGATCCGATTTGGATACTAATAAGTACAAGTCATTGTTCAATTGTGTATAACAAAATATTGGTCTTTTTAGTAGCTATATCTAAAAATAAACCGATCTAAACTATGTACAACATTGGTGTCGAAAGGCCTAACATAAATCACTATGTCATATATCAGTTAAATCAAATTATAAATGCGCCTTTTTTAGGGCCAAGACTTTAAATGAAGATATCGGTCTATATGGCAGCTATATGCAAATCTTGATCGATCTAGACCTAATTGCAGAAATATGTGAAGCGGCATAACTTAACTCTCTGTCCCAAATTTCGGCAACATCGGACAATAAATGCGTCTTTTATGGGCCTAAAACATTAAATCGAGAGATCGGTCTATATGGCAGCTATAAACAAATCTGGACCGATCTGTCCAATAATGCAGAAGTATGTGAAGGGGCTTACTCACTGTCCCAAATTTCGGCGACATCGGACAATGCGCCTTTTATGGGTCTAAGACCCTAGACCGGAGGATCGGCCTATATGGCAGCTATATCCAAATCTGAACAGGTCTGAGCCAAATTGACGAAGGATGTCGAAGGACCTAACACAACTAACTGTCCCAAATTTTAGCAAAATCGTGTAATAAATTTAGCTTTTATGGGCCTAAGACCCTAAATCGGAGGATCGGTCTATATGGCAGCTATATGAAAATATGGACCGATCTGGGCCAAATTAACGAAGGATGTCGAAGGGCCTAACACAACCCACTGTTCCAAATTTCAGCGAAATCGGATAATAAATGTGGATTTTATGGGCCTAAGACCCTAAATCGGAGGATCGGTCTATATTGGGGCTATATCAAGATATATTCCGATATAGCCCATCTTCGAACTTAACCTGCTTATGAATAAAAAAAGAATCTGTGCAAAGTTTCAGCTCAATATCTCTATTTTTGAAGACTGTAGCGTGATTTCAACAGACAGACGGACGGATATGTCTAGATCGTCTTAGATTTTTACGCTGATCAAGAATATATATACTTTATAGGGTCGGAAATGGATATTTCGATGTGTTGCAAACGGAATGACAAAATGAATATACCCCCATCCGTCGGTGGTGGGTAAAAAAAAAAAACAATTAGAGGTGGGGTTTTGGTAGCCCTCTTTACGAACTTCCCTCAAAACAAGTTAACTTGCAGATCTTTTATAACATTGAATTTTTGGCGGTGAAAATCCGTATAAATAACTTTCATTTCTTTATTTCATGCTCATACATTCTACCTTATTCTATTCCAACAACGTGTAGTAATCATTTAATTGTCTCTTTAATAACCAAAATAAGCGTTTCGATCTAGTTTTTATCAACTATCCTTTTGATGTCTGTGTTAGTTCCTGCGATCCATTAGTATTTGTACCATCTCCAATACGTGGTGTGAAAGTATTTGATAAAAGTGAAAATGTATATTGCTCTCCTTAAATAGATTATGTAAAACTTAACAATCTTTTGATGTCTGTGGAATGGAATGACGTTCTAAAATCTTATATTCTCGATGTTGCGATAGATGAATTTTACAAAGTTTTGTTTTTGTGCTTGTCGAAATCTGTTCTTAAGACTTTGAACTTACGTTCATCTAGCCCTCCTTGGGATACACCCAGACTTTCTAGACTCAAATATCGGCAGATTACTCATCATATGCATTTTCCAAATCTGAGTATAATATTGAGAATAAGATTGCTTGCAACAATTACTTATGTAGCATGAGACTTAAATTGAAAACCAGCCCTAGAATATTTAATAAATTTGTGAACTCTAAGAGAAAGACTAACACATTGCCTAACTCCCTTAAGTCTGGGTCAATCGTTGCCAATAATGATAAAGATACCAGCGATAAGTTTGCAATTTTTTTTGCGTCGAGTTATTCAATGAGCATTACGATATCGGAGCAGATAATCCATTTGAAATCAAAGATACATCATATGTGAATATAACACCGCTATCAATAGATAGTGTTGTTGAGGGTCTTAAGTTACTTAAAGAGTTTTTTAATCCTGGATTAGATGGAATTCCTTCCAGGATTTAAAGACATTGTGCTGCCGCTCTTAAGTTCCCACTTACAAAGATAATTAATAAATCCATATCACTGGGATACGTTCCAAGACTATGGAAGCAGTCATGCATTACACCGTTATTTAAATCTGGAAATAGATACGATGCTTCCAATTGCAGAGGGATAGCAAAGTTGTGTGCTATACCTAAACTGCTTGAAAAGTTGTTAACTGGTGTAATTTCGCATTAGATATCATCCATTTTGTCCGATAGTCAGCACGATTTTCGGAAGTTTAGTTCAACTGTTACAAACGTTGTAGAATGGACTATACTTGTTAATGAAGGTTTTAGAATTGAGAGACAGGCGGACGCGATATATACTGAATTCGGTCAACCTGATCGGATCGGTCATAGAACGGGAAATTCGGGAAAATTCTTTGGAAACAAATTACTATAACGTCTGGGGTTTCACAAGGTAGTCATTTTGGTCCAACTTTATTCATTCTGTTTATAAATGACTTGCTCAAGTTATCACCCGGCCGATACGGGATGACTATGAGCACCACACAGGCTGGAACTTTGAGCTCCGACTTGTGTGGTGCCCATCGTTATCACGGGAAGCTTAGCTGAAAGCGTCCACAGGTTGTGGATGGTGGAAAGCTCCGTTTTTATGCGGAGTAGCTGCAAATGCGGCCGCGGGCAGTCAGGCATTTTCGAGAGGAGAGTCTCAGTGAGGAGTCAGGTGGCACTGGCTCCTAACTAAATACTGAGTGCCAATGATACTCGAGATGACAAGGAAAGTTATTGGCGCCTTCAAATAACCAATGGCCAACATCAGCGTCTGTTCCCAGGTTGAGGGCGGCTGGCGGCGAGCGTCGGATCTTGGAGCAAGCGGCTTGCCACAACGAGGGATACATGCAATCCCACAAACCCATGCGGTTGGGGCGCTGGGCCAGTAACCCGCCCCCGGAAAACTGAGAACTACTATGAAAAACAAAAGAATAGTAAAAATGGACCCCCCAACGTTGACGACCCATGCAAACGAAAAAAGGACCATGATTTACGGATCTGCACCTGGAATATCCGCACTCTTTATAGAGAAGGTGCAGTATACGCGCTGGCAGATGTATTAGAGAAGTACAAGGCAGATATAACTGCCTTACAGGAAGTGCGATGGACTGGGAATGGCGTCACTACAACACCAAACGGTGATGAACTATACTATAGCTGCCATAACACGAGCCATGAATTTGGCTGCGGATTTGTGGTTAGTCGGAGACTGAAACACCTAGTCTCCAGCTTTACTCCGGTGGATGAGAGGCTAACCACAATCCGCATAAAAGCCAAATTCTTCAACATCAGCCTTATTTGTGCCCATGCCCCGACGGAAGACAAAAACGAGCAGACCAAGGATATTTTCTACGAGCGCCTAGAGAGAGAATACGACCGCTCCCCCGCCCATGATATTAAAATCGTTCTGGGAGATTTTAATGCGAAAATAGGGAAGGAAGACATTTTTGGTCCAACAGTCGGAAAGTTTAGCCTCCACGAGATAACGTCCAGTAATGGGTTGAGGCTGATAGATTTCGCTGCGGCAAAAAACATGGTAGTTAGTAGCACCAGATTTCAACATAAAAATATCCACAAAGCCACATGGCTGTCACCCGATCAAAATACGAGAAACCAAATTGATCACGTTGTGATAGATGGAAGGCATTCATCTAGCGTGTTAGATGTACGATCGATCCGTGGAGCGAATATAGATTTCGGAATAGGAAAGTACGATCTGACACTGCACGGAAGCTGGACATTGAAAAGCTGCAAACACAACAAATGGCAGGGGCATACTCCACTCGACTGACCCAACTGCTTCATGAAAGCTCTACTTGTTCCAATGATATAATGGCGCAGTGGCAAACTATTGCCCACTCCATGGAAAATGCCGCGAAATACGTACTTGGGTACCGGAAGCCTCCTCCATGAAACCCATGGTACGACCAAGAGTGTCAAGATGTTACTGAAGCCAAGAATGCAGCATATAGAGCAACCCTGCAATCAGTAACAACTGATCCAGATGAAGGAGAGGTATCGGAAGAAAACGAGTGAAACGTCTTTTCCGCAGAAAGGAGAAGGAAATGGAAAGACGTGAGTGTGGTCGAATTGAGATGTACAGGAGTCAGAATGAAGTCCGGAAATTCTACCAAAGAATTAAACATCAAACCGAAGGCTTTGGTGCAGGCACATCCTCCTGCAGAAACAAAGAAGGAAATCTGGTAACTGACACAGATAACATGCTGAGGATATGGAAAGAACATTTTAACCAACTGCTAGTGTCCGACGTTGACGGCGAAGAGGATACCGCAGAACCAATACCTGATGATGGTATAGAATGTTTACCTCCTAGTCGGAATGAGGTCCATGTAGCAGTGACCCAACTAAAGAACAACAAGGCTGCAGGAGCCGACGGGTTACCCGCTGAACTATTTAAGACCGGAGGCGACACGCTAATAAGGCGTATGCATCAGCTTATCTGTAAATCTGGCTAGAAGAACGCATACCCGATGATTGGAACCTCAGCATAATATGTCCCGTACACAAGAAAGGAGACAAGACGGAATGTGCCAACTACAGAGGAATAAGTCTACTCCCCATCGCATACAAGATACTCTCGCGCGTACTGTGTGAAAGATTAAAACCTAAAGTCAATGAGATAATTGGGCCCCAGGTAAATCCACCCTAGACCGATATTCAAACTGCGCCAAATCCTGGAAAAGACCCGAGAAGGACAAATCAACACCTACCATCTCTTTGTTGACTACAAGGCCGCCTTCGATACTCCTTTACGTTCAAAGGTATTTCAAGCCATGTCTGAGTTTGGTATCCCTGCAAAATTAATAAGTCTCTGTAGGATGACAATTGCTGATACGCGTTCCTCAGTAAGAATAGGAAAGAATCTCTCCGAACCATTTAATACCAAACGAGGTTTCAGACAAGGCGATAGCCTATCGTGTGATCTCTTTAATATCCTGCTGGAGAAGATTTTACGAGATGCAGAAGTGAATAGATATGGCACACTAATCACAAGAGAGCACATGCTACTCGCCTATGCCGACGATATCGATATCATAGGTCGGTCACCGGAAGTAGTAACTGCAGCCTTTGAAAGAATCGAAAGAGAGTCAGTGAAAATCGGTCTGGCAGTAAATAGAGATAAGACGAAATGGATGGTTTCCACTCCCAAAAAGCCTTGCACAACCGAGCAGATAAAGAACATGGAGAAAGTTGGGAACCACAACTTTGAGATTGTCAGTAACTTTATCTACCTCGGCACCGCCGTAACCGAAACGAATGACACCAATTTTGATATTAAGCGAAGAATAAAACTGGCAAACAGATGCTACTTTGGACTAAGTAAGCAGTTTAGAAACAAGGCCACCTCTCGACAGACGAAGACTACACTTTACAAGACACTGATACTACCCGTGCTGTTATATGGTTCTGAAGCATGGGTACTTGTGAAAGCAGATGAGGCAGTGCATGGAGTATTTGAGAGAAAGATTCTTCGTAAAATATATGGACCAGTTTGCGTTAACGGAGAATATTGGCGACGTATGAACCACGAGCTGTATGACGACGATAGCATAGTTACACGCATCAAAATACAACGGCTGCGTTGGCTAGGTCATGTTGTCAGAATGGTTGAAGATGCTCCAGCAAAGAAGTCTTTTGAAGGCAAACACGGTGGTACACGCAAACCGGGAAGACCAAAATCCCGATGGAAAGATCAAGTGGTGGGAGACACCTCGAAACTTGGTGTCAGAGATTTTAGAATGAGCGCAGAAGATCGAGGCGCTTGGAACGCTTTTCTACGTTCGGCTAGTGGAAGAAATATTCTGTCATAGCCAATTAAAGTAAAGTAAAGTAAATGCTCAAGTTATCAACCACTTTCATGTACTAATGTGCGCAGATGATGTCAAAATCTTTCGCTCATTTAACGATACTTTTGACCAATGCTTTTTATGGGCAGATCTTGATAATTTTACCAATTGGTGGGATGTAAATCTTATGCAGATCAATATTAAGAAATGTAAACAAATGTCTTTTTATCGAGTTGGACATTTGAATACGAGTTACTTGAGTTTATTTGAAGATGGAGTAAGGAACTGAATGATATCTCTATCGCGAAGAATTTATATACATATATCTTTGGTAGGTTTTACTCTGGAATATGTATCGGTAATATGAGATCCTGTTTATACTAAATATACAAAATAGAATCTGTACAGAAACAATTTCTTCTGTTATGGTTACGACGCAATGGATGGAATTCTCAAACATTATCTTCATATAAATTCAGGCTTAATTTGATTAAGTCACCAATAGTGTTTAGCCGCAGAAAGGCGTTAAAACTTACATTTCTAACGAATGTCATACATTACGAATTTATTCAATATCTGAATGTTTCAATTTCTCCAACGAGGACTATCCTCTAGCAATGAACCTCTATGTCGCCTTTGTTATGATTTCAATAATACTCCGACATCTATAATTTGTCTGAAACTAAAAGTTTGCTAAAACATTTAAATATTTTGCATTTAAATTTGTAATTATCATACATGTCATTGTTACCAATAATAATTTGTATTGTGTATATGTATAGTGCATATTAGTCTGTACGGATTTATTATCTGTAGACTTAGAAATAAAGAAAAAAAAAACACAGCTAAAATGCTGAAGAAGAAAAATAGCTCCCCGCTTTCAAGGTCTCTGGGAAAACCAAGCCAGGCCTCCCGCAATGGCGACTCCAGACAGTGTACTGCGAACGGAGACATAGTCAAAACAGGAACGAAGGAAGCGCACACGCCCCTGAGTCTTCATGGAGGACTGTGATTTCCAAAAGGACCCCACAGCCATAACGGAAGGGGAAGATGGTCGCTGAGAAATGTAGGGAGCCGCCCTCCTACGCCAGAGTAGCATGGAAGCACAACATAGATGAGTTGACTTATGCAGTCATCAATATCGGTCTCAAGTGGAGGGTCTGGTTAACGATCGGATTTTCGAACAAGTGTGAAACTCTGTAGAGGGTCCACCCATACAAATGATGAATTGGGACATCTTTACGCTGCGTTTTGCGTCGGCGGAATGTATTGATACCGTCAAACAGCTCGTCAGAGGTATTCACGCTCCCTGGGAGTGCGCAAAGTTCGACCTGGTGAGAAAGATGGACATCCCCCAGCTCCCAAAGGCGACGGCCTTCATCAAGGGACGGGGAAATAAATTTGCGACGGAATGCATGTTGAGATTCTTGGACAAGCAAAATCAACGATTTGGTCTCAGAGAAGTGGGAGGCCTTCCACAGGGAGGAGAAGGAACTCTCTTTTTTGTTGGCATTGATCAAGTCTCCGTGGCAAGTTTGGCTAAGACTAAAGGCATAGCGTACTACGGGAGTAAAGCTGTCATTTTCAAGATTGGGAAGACTAGGATAGACAAAAGTCCTCTTATTGAGACATAAGGCCGTGCAGTGGCAGGAGACTCAATACCCCCCAACAACAGTTGGCTGACGATATGACCGACTGCCTCAATAATGGAAAGACTATGATAAGCAAAGATCCCAATATTAAAACAACAGGCAGTGCAGAGGCGAGAGACTCAGTACAGCCTAACGAATAGGGACCCGACTATGGTACCATTACCGACTTTATCAAGATTCGGAAGACTAGGTTAGGCAGTGCCGTGACAGGAAAGTTAATGCAACCTGAAGAACAGGGAGTGGGCGATGAGACCATCACCTACTCCCAAGAAGCCCATTTACTTAAGATTTGGAAACTAAGATAGGCAAAGATCCTAGTATTGAAACATCAGGCATTACAGGGAATGGAAACCCAATACAGCCTGACGAACAGGGACCCGATGATGGAATCATTACTTTTGGACTTTATAAAGAGTCGGAAGACTAGACTAGGCAATGATCCTAAAACGATGACATCAGGCAGTGCAGTGACAGGAAAGTCAATGCAGTCTAAAGAACATGGAGCTGACGTTGAGATCATCACTCATTCCCAAGATGCCCATTTAATAGAGGACCAATAATTGAGGTCATCCACATATGTCTCAGCCTCCACACACGCTCTGATGAAGAAAATCAGCAAGTGCAAGATTTATATTGTCTTAATTCAGGAGCCATGGTCGACACGGAACAAAGTCTCTGGACTGAACCATATCAACTACCAATTATTCTATGCTAACACTGGTACTTGGCCGAGGACCTGCGTTATTTTTCATAAAAATCTGAATTATATATTTCCCCCAGTGATGAGACAGGGATACGGCGGGACATACATGGCATCACTTTATCTGCCTTTTGACCCTACGACACCGCCACCTACGTCGAACCTGCAACCATAGGTAGAATGAATCTCTTTGCTCTGATTGCCTGCAATTTTAACCTTGTAGGATCTCCGGTCTAAGTAATTTTTGAACCACTTTAAACGTAGACCTAAAGACTGGCGGATTGCAGGAGACTGAAAATCCCCCTGGTATAATCGAGACAGGAGGCATCGAAATGGGACCCGACAAGCCCTGTGTGGGTGGGTCATCCAGTTGGACTGGGCTTCGTACTTCGACAGCAGCAGCTAGCATCTAAGGAGGAATCGTCGACGCCGCAAATGTCCTGTGTACTGAGGAAGAGTGGTTCCACAGTTTTCTTACCTGAACTGAAGCACTGAAGATTTAGTAATAGCCAGCCTTCAAATAAACAAGTCTCATTACTGGCTGGCTTCTCTATATATGGCACACGATTCAGAGATGCCGTCTCCAAACCTTTAGTCGTTGGTTGAAGCCGCTTCAGTATGGAAGAAGAGCCTGATTGTAGGAAGTGATGCAAAGGCACATCACCAGATATGGGGAAGTTCGGATGTCAACGAAGGGGGGGAGCTGCTTATCGAATATATTATAAGTTGCAATCTGCCGATTTGTAATAAAGGGGATAAACCGACCATACCTTTGTATCGGAAGATATAAGTGGAAGAATATGCGACTGGGATGTGGTGGAAGACCACAGATTCTTTGATCATCATTATATTAGATTCAGCCTTGAAGAAAATACTGCAGAAGTGGTCCATCGGCCAAACAGAAGAAAGGCCTCTGGGCTAAATAAGATTCTGTCCTCGAGACCTATTACGGTGTGGTATATATAGAATTCAGAGAATGTATGGACAATGTCTAGTGAGGAAACACAATAACTACTCGTTGCTACACATTTCCCGGGAAATTCTCCAACGGATAACGTGGCGCCAAGAGAGGTGGTCACTGGTATGCATTCGTCGAAGGTTATTAGGGAAATTGTGTCTGAGCCGAAAATCCTTTGGGCGACAAGAAGTTTCGACTCCTTTAGGTCGCCAGGCCCTTATGATGTATCACCGGTTGAATTACAAGCTGTGTCTGATAGACTGGTTCCCTGGATTAGGGAGATATACTCTGCTTGTATCAGAATGTCATATATACCTGTGGGATAGAGGGACACGAAGGTCATTTTCATTCCGTAAGCAGGAAAACCCTAACACACGAGGACGCAAGATTTTCGTCCTTTTTGTCTGTCATCCTTTATGCTGAAGACTCTTGAGAGGTTGATAGAAACATATCTTAGGGCAAAGATCCCTGGAGATCGCCTGTCGTAGCAGCAGTATGCATATAGTAAAGGCAAATCCACTGAAACAGCCCTCCACGACCTAGTTGGCTACGTAGAGGATTCTCTCGCTGTCAAGGAACATACAATGGTAGCAACTCTTCCGTAAGAAAGTTTGTTAATAACTTACTTACTAAAAGATGCATTACAGGAGGATTGGGATCCGTGGATCTAAAAAGATGGGACATCAGAGGAGCACCTTAAGGAGGTGTACTGGCTCCTCTACTTTGGAATATAGTCATTAACAATATTTTATTGTCTCTGGAAGAAAAAGGTGTAAGAGTGGTCGCATATGCTGATGACGTGGCTATTGCTGTTAGGGAAAGTTGCCCAGCACTCTAAAAGACATACTTCAGGAAGCTCTACGAGCAACAGCAAAGTGTTTTAGGCATAAATCCGTGCAAGACCTACGTAGTTCTTTTCAGCAGGAGATACAAGTTGCCAACAGTACAACCTACCTCCTAGGGAGGAGAGAATGTTCCATTCCTGGTTGTTTTGCTGGACAGGAAATTTTACCTCAAATCGAACATTTTGGGAAGAGCAAGAAAGGCAACTCGTCAGATCTATACTGCTATAGGGTGTTGTGGTCTGGTGGGCGGCGCTTCAAAAGCCCACCTACTGTTCAATACTTAACCGAATCCAAAGGATGGCTTGTTTGTGTATCACAGCCGCACTGAAGACGACACTATCTGATGCACTGAATTTAATGCTACATCTTATGCTGCTGGATATTGAGGCTACCCAAATTGCAGCGACCACTGCCGTGAGGTTAAAGAAGCTGTCTCATTGATCATGTGGCGGCTACGGGCTCTGTGTTATCCTTGACACAATATCCGATGTTCCAGGCAGTGTGGATTACAACCCACCTGAACCGCTTTTTGATAAAAAGTATTGTACCACTATTTCTGGTAGAACCGATTGGAACTACGATATCCCTGGTAACAGAAGTTACATAAACTTCTATACGGATGGTTCCAAACCGAACGACTAGGTGGGCTTTCGGGTGTACTCTAAAGATCTAGAACTGGTCATATCGAAGTGGTTACCCGACCACTGCAGTGTGTATCAAGCAGAGATTCAAATTAAGGAAGTGGTAGAATGGCGAAGATATAATGTCATTACGACGATTGGCATAAATATCTCCTCAGACAGCCAGGCAGCCATTAACTCCCTGAAGAACGTATTTCTGAACACAAAATCCACTCTCGACTGTCGAAGATCTCTCAATGAGGTGGCTGAATAGTTAAAATTCACCTGTTCTTGGTGCGGGGCCACAGAGATATCCCAGGGAAATGTAAAGCGGTCGAGCTTGTGAGACTAGGAACTACCCTACACATTCCAGGGATACTGGAATCTGTGTTTATGCCTCCAGCAACATGTAATCTAAGTTTTCAGGACCAGGCCCGAAGGACAACGAATGATAGATGATCACAAATAGGGGGCTGTGAGCTATACAAAACTATTGGGTTGCCCAAAAAGTAATTGCGGATTTTTCATATAGTCGGCGTTGACAAATTTTTTCAACGGCTTGTGACTTTGTAATTGTATTCTTTCTTCTGCTTTAGAAAAAAAGTTTAAAAAAGTATATTTGATTAAAGTTCATTCTAAGTTTTATTAAAAATGCATTTACTTTTTTTTAAAAAATCCGCAATTACTTTTTGGGCAACCCAATATGTGCCCTAATCTAGACTCGAAGAGGTCTACCTATTTTCTGTCACTGTCTAATCGGAAAACATGCTGACAGACTGAATGTTGCCAGTAACGACTTTTGCAAAAGCTGTGAGGACATCTGAGAAGAAGACTCTATAGAACACCTTCTGTATGTGTGTTCCGCACTAGGAGTCAGAAGGACTTCCACTTTAGGTTCTCATTTCTTTAAGAACCTGTCTGATTTTGCAGATGTGAACATTCGTAAGTTATTGGGCTTTTTAAAGAGATTTGGACAGATCAACGTTAGGAACTAGAAGGCATTTTCCTTCTCCTGTTTCTGTGGTATCACAATGGGCGAAAACGTGTAAGATAGTCTGATGGCAGACAGCCACTTAAACCTAACCTAACATAGACGTCGAATTCAGCTATTTTCCAAAACGTGAAGAATCTTATCATGGGGTAGCGTGTCGAATGCTTTGTTAAATCTGCAGAAAACCACTAACTCGCCTCGTCATCACTTCTTCTAGAACCTTTTTCAATAAGGCAGAATCGAGATTGGTCTATAGTTATTATAAACACATATTGTTCCGTATTTATATATTGGTCGGACTATTGATATTTTTAAATCCCACGGAACTATTCCTTCATCTATGCTTGAATTCACAAGTCAGGTTAGACTGGAGTATATATATAAATACTAGCTGAGCCCGGCCCGCTCTGCTGCGCCCGATTATGCTAAGTTGGAGAGAAGTACTCTTAATTTTGACATTTCTGCGTAATTGTAGTTGAAAATGTATTTCAATTTTCCTATGGATTTTTCTACACTTAAGTACCTCTTATTTAAACCCCACATTGCAATGGTCAGTAAAAGTTCTTCTTGAGGTGTGGTGGACCCCCAGACACTTGGTCCCAAAAGTGAAAGTCGATTTCGTGCTCTATTCCCAAAGACCTTTAATTTAAGATCCATATTGCCATGGTCGGTAAATATGTCCGATTTGAGGGTGGGTGGTGGGGTGACCACGGATATCAAATTCGTTTTCTACTCTCAAATACCTTTAATTGGAGTCCCATATTGTAGTAGTTGGTCTATAAATCCGTTTGCAGGGTTTTGGGGGTGGGCGGCTCTCCTAGGCACCCCAACCCAGAATTTGATACCAAATTTTTTGCTTTTAGAACCTTCAAATATTCCTATATTTTATTTTTCTTTATTCAAAAGACCTATAGGTTGTCATAACAAAGATACATGCTGATGATTAATTTTTATCACTCTGCGGTCTCTGTTCATGTTGGCATGTGTTTAATTGGATCAAACAATTTCAGTTGAAGACTGCCAGATGACGCTAATTTAAATGTTAGTGCTACTCGCCTAGAGGGGGTCATATAGTATATGAATAGTCATTCATAGATAACCACCATACCATATGACTATATTAAATAGTCATCATTTAGTCTTTTTTTATATCCACCATCGAAGGATGGGGGTAAAACAAACAAGTAAAAGCGTGCTAAGTTCGGCCGGGCCGAATCTTATATACCCTCCACCATGGATCGCATTTGTCGAGTTCTTTTCCCGGCATCTCTTCTTAGGCAAAAAATGATATAAGAAAAGATTTGCTCTGCTATTAGAGCGATATCAAGATATGGTCAGGTTTGGACCACAATTAAATTGTATGTTGGAGACCTGTGTAAAATGTCAGCCAATTCGAATAAGAATTGCGCCCTTTGGGGGCTCAAGAAGTAAAATAGAAAGATAGATTTATATAGCAGCTGTATCGGGCTATAGACCGATTCAGACCATAATAAACACGTATGTTGATGGTCATGAGAGAATCCGTCGTACAAAATTTCAGGCATATCGGATAAGAATTGCGACCTCTAGAGGCTCAAGAAGTCAAGATCCCAGATCGGTTTATATGGCAGCTGTATCAGGTTATGAACCGACTTGTACTTTATTTGACATAGTTGTTGAAAGTAACAATAAAAAAACGTCTTGCGAAATTTCAGCCAAATTGGATAGAAATTGAGCCCTCTAGAAGCTCAAAAATCAAGTCCCCAGATCTGTTTATATGACAGCTATATCAGGTTATAAACCGATTTGAGCCATATTTGGCACAGTTGTTGGATATCATAACAAAATACTACGTGCCAAAATTCATTCAAATTGGATAAGAATTGCGCCCTCTAGATGCTCAAGAAGTCAAGACCCAAGATCGGTTTATATGGCAGCTATATCAAAACATGAACCAATATGGCCCATTTACAATACCAACCGACCTACACTAATAAGAAGTATTTGTGCAAAATTTCAAGCGGATAGCTTTACTCCTTCGGAAGTTAGCGTGGTTTCGACAGACAGACGGACGGACGGACAGACGGGCGGACAGACGGACGGACATGGCTAGATCGACATAAAATTTCACGACGATCAAGAATATATATACTTTATGGGGTCTCAGACGAATATTTCGAGTAGTTACAAATCAGAATGACGAAATTAGTATACCCCCCATCTTATGGTGGAGGGTATAATAAAAAGGTGTTAAGTTCGGCCGGGCCAAACTTTGGATACCCACCACCTCGGGTTTATATGTAAAACACCTTTTAACAAAATCCGATGAAAATTGCATACCTTATGTCCCATAGCAGTTATATCGAAATATGATCCGATTTGGATACTAATAAGTACAAGTCATTGTTCAATGGTGTATACAAAATATTGGTCTTTTTAGTAGCTATATCTAAAAATAAACCGATCTAAGCTATATACAACATTGATGTCGAAAGGCCTAACATAAATCACTGTGTCAAATTTTAGTTAAATCGGATTATAAATGCGCCTTTTTTAGGATCAAGACTTTAAATGAAGATATCGGTCTATATGGCAGCTATATGCAAATCTTGATCGATCTAGACCTAATTGCAGAAATATGTGAAGGGACGTAACTTAACTCTCTGTCCCAAATTTCGGCAACATCGGACAATAAATGCGTCTTTTATGGGCCTAAAACATTAAATCGAGATCGGTCTATATGGCAGCTATAAACAAATCTGGACCGATCTGAGTGAAATTGAAAAAGAATGTCGAAGGGCCTAACACAACTCACTATCCCAAATTGCGGCAACATCGGACAATAAATGCGCTTTTTATGGCTCCAAAACCTAAAACAGAGATATCGGTCTATATGACAGCTATATTCAAATCTGGACCGATCTGTCCAATAATGCAGAAGTATGTGAAGGGGCTTGGCTAACATGGGTACTTGTGAAAGCAGATGAGGCAGTGCTTGGAGTATTTGAGAGAAAGATTCTTCGTAAAATATATGGACCAGTTTGCGTTAACGGAGAATATAGGCAACGTATGAACCACGAGCTGTATGAGCTGTATGACGACGGTAGCATAGTTACACGCATCAAAATACAACGGCTGCTTTGGCTAGGTCATGTTGTCAGAATGGATGAAGAAGCTCCAGCAAAGAAGTCTTTTGAAGGCAAACACGGTGGTACACGCAAGCCGGGAAGACCAAAAGCCCGATGGAAAGATCAAGTTGTGGGAGACACCTCGAAACTTAGTGTCAGAGATTTTAGAATGAGCGATGTGAGAATGAGTATGTGAAGGGGCTTAACCTAACTCACTGTCCCAAATTTCGGCGACATCGGGCAATGCGCCTTTTATGGGTCTAAGACCCTAAACCGGAGGATCGGCCTATATGGCAGCTATATCCAAATCTGAACCGGTCTGAGCCAAATTGACGAAGGATGTCGAAGGACCTAACACAACTCACTGTCCCAAATTTCAGCAAAATCGGGTAATAAATGTAGCTTTTATGGGCCTAAGACCCTAAATCGGAGGAGCGGTCTACATGGCAGCTATATGCAAATATGGACCGATCTGGGCCAAATTGACGAAGGATGTCGAAGGGCCTGACACAACTCACTATCCCAAATTCAGCAAATTCGGGTAATACATGTGACTTTTATGGGCCTTAGTCCCTAAATCGGCGGATCGGTCTATATGGGGGCTATATCAAGATATATTCCGATATAGCCCATCTTCGAACTTAACCTGCTTATGGACAAGAAGAGAATCTGTGCAAAGTTTCAGCTCAATATCTCAATTTTTGAAGACTGTAGCGTGATTTCAACAGACAGACGGACGGACATGTCTAGATCGTCTTAGATTTTTACGCTGATCAAGAATGTAAATATATACTTTATAGTGTCAGAAATGGATATATCGATGTGTTGCAAACGGAATAACAAAATGAATATACCCCCATCCGTCGGTGGTGGGTATAAAAATCAATTTGTGTTTGTTTGTCAGTTAGTTTGTTTGTTTGTTTGTGTGTTCCTTATAGACTCAGAAACGGCTGAACCGATTTTCTTGAAATGTTCACTGATGGGTCAAAATGAGCCCGTAGTAAAAATAGGGTACTACATTTTTTTGATATCTGAAGGGGGGGCGGACCCTCCCCCTTACCCTAATTTTCAGAAACGCCAGATCTCGGAGATGGGTGGTGCGATTTAAGCGGAATCTTGTGTGCTCTCATATAGTACCCTAAAAATAAATATTTGGTATCCAAATTTCGGATGGGGTACCTAGGGGGGCTGTCCCACCCTAAAATCTACCAAAAATATATTAAGACCAATCACGACAATATGGGACTCAAATGAAAGGTATTTTGGATAAGAAAACGTATCTGATATCCATTTGTCGGACCAAGTGCTAGGGGGACCACCTCAAGTCCCAAAACACCCCTAAATCGGACATATTTACCGACCATGGCAATATGGGGCTCTAATGAAAGGTATTTGCGAGTAGAATACGAATCTGATATACAAATTTAGGACCACGTTTCTGGGGGTCCACCCTTTCCCCAAAACACCCCCAAACTGGACTTATTTACTGACCATGGGAATATAGGGATTAAATAAAAGGTATTTGAATGTAGAATACGAATCTGATATCCAAATATGGGTCCAAGTGTTTGGGGGGCCGCTCGCAAAAAACATCCCCCAAAGGAGACAAATTTACGACCACAGCAATATGGGGCTCAGATGAAAGGTCTTTGGGTGTAAAGCACGAATTTGATATCGATATTCAGGAAAAGTGTCTATGGGGCCACCCCACCACACAACACCACCCAAATAGGAAGTATTTTCTGACTATTGCAATATGAGGCTCAAATAAGAGGGTTTTTAAAGTGGAACACGAATCCGATATATATTTTCAAGGCCAACTCACTGAGTGGCCGCCCATTCCCCAAAACACCCCCCAAGCCGGTCATGTTTGCCGACTATGGAAATATGGGGCTCAAATTAAAGGTAGTAGACCACGCATCTGATGTAGACCTCGTATCTGATGTCAACAATATGGGCCAACTCTCTAGCGGTCGTCCCACCTCCATAACAACCCACAAATAGGACGTATTTGCTCACCAAGACAATTTGGGTCTTAAAGGGAGTGGAACTTAATATTCATAGGTTTTAGGTCCTATACCCCAAACGGAACATATTTGCTGACGTTTGCAATAAAGAGTTTAAATGAGATTAGAAAACGAATTTGTTATCCAATTTTGAGGGCAATGGCAATATGGGGTTCAAATAATTAATATATGAGAATAGAGCACGTTGCTGATATATGTTCCGGGCTTAGTGTTTGGGGCACCAGCCCAATCCCTAAAACACCCCTAAATCGGGCATATTTACCGACCATGTCAATGTGGAGCATAAATGAAAAATCATGAAATGGATCAATTTTCTAGGGGTCTCCCAAAATATCCCACAAACAGCAATTTTTTAGTGACCATCGCAATATGGGGCTCAAATAAAGGTATTTGGGAGTAGAATACGAATTTGATATCCAAATGTAGGACCATGTATTTAGGCCATCACCCCCTTCCCAATACACGCCCAAAGGGGAAAAATTTTTCGACCATTCCAATATGTGGCTCAAATTAAAGGTATTTGAGATTAGAAAACGAATTTGAAAACCTATTTTGGGGCCATGTGTTTGGGGGACGCCTCATCCTGTAAATTCCCCTCAAAACCAATGGCAATATGGGGTTTAAATATATGTATTTGAGAGAAGAGCACGATACTGATATTTTTTCAGGGCCAAGTATCTGGGGGGCCACCTCTCCCCGGAAAACACCACTAAATCATACATCATGAGAATATCGGGCTGAAATGAAGTATTATGAGAATGGAGTTCACCCTTCATCCAAACTTAAATTCGTAGACTAATAAAAATCATACGTTAGTCAAGTTAGCATGGTATTTCACTAAATTTAGGGGTGTTTTGGGGCTTGAGGTGGCCCCCCTAGCACTTGGTCCGACAATTGGATATCAGATACGTTTTCTTATCCTAAATACCTTTCATTTGAATCCCATATTGTCGTGATTGGTCTAAATATATGTTTGGTGGGTTTTAAGGTGGGCCAGCCCCCCTAGGTACCCCATCCGAAATTTGGATACCAAATATTTATTTTTAGGGTACTAAATGAGAGCACACAAGATTTCGCTTAAATCGCACCACCCATCTCCGAGATCTGGCGTTTCTGAAAATTAGGGTAAGGGGGAGGGTCCGCCCCCCTTCAGATATCAAAAAATGTAGTACCCTATTTTCACCACGGGGTCATTATGCACCATCTGTGAAAATTTCAAGAAAATCGGTTAAGCCGTTTCTGAGTCTATAAGGAACACACAAACATACAAACAAACCTACAAACAAACACAAATTGATTTTAATATATAATATTCGTAGGCTACTCCCGAAGACATTTCATTTGAGTCCATTATTAATATATACGTCCAATAGTCTATTTGGAGCAGTTTTCGGTTTTGGGCTACCCCTTGGATACTTAAACCCAAGTTTTTATACCACATTCGTTTTATACTCTCCAATATTTGATACCCATATTGTCCCAATCGGTCAACTTTTAATTTTCCAACCCCCCTTCGAACATCAACAAATTACATAGCCTATTTCACCTTCCTGACCATATTCGTAATCTAGTCGCGAATACCTGTCATGAGAGCCCCATATTGTCATTATCGTCCAATAAACCAATTTGTGGGGTTTTGGGGTTGGGGCGGCCCCCCAATTACTTGGACTCAATTTTCAATATGGAAATCGTACTCTACTCTTGAATACCTTTCATTTAAGTCGCATATTGTCCCAATCGGTCCACTTTTAGTTTTGAGTGGTACTTTTGGGGTAAGTAGGAGGGTCCGCCCCCCTTGCGATATCAAAAATTTATATAGCCTATTGCTCCTTCCAGATCATATTCGCAATCTACTTCCGAATACCTTTCATTCGATTCCCATATTGTTATTATCGTCCAATAAACCTATTTTGGGGGTTTTGGGGTCGGGGCAGCCCCCCAATTACTTGGACCCAATTTTTAATATGGAATTTGTATTCTACTCCTGAACACCTTTAATTTAAGTCCCATATTGTCCCAATCGGTCCACTTTTATTTTTGGCTGGTACTTTGGGGTAAGGGGGAGGGTCCGCCCCCAATGCGATATCAAAAAATTATAAAGCCTATTGCTCCTTCCGGACCACTCCCTACAATCTGTGAAAATTTTAAAGAAATCGGTTTGGCCGTTTTTATACCCTCCACCATAAGATGGAGGGTATACTAATTTCTTCATTCTGTTTGTAACAACTCGAAATATTCGTCTGAGACCCCATAAAGCATATATATTCTTGATCGTCGTGACATTTTATGTCGATCTAGCCATATCCGTCCGTCTGTCCGTCCGTCTGTCTGTCCGTCCGTCTGTCTGTCCGTCCGTCCGTCTGTCTGTCGAAAGCACGCTAACTTCCGAAGGAGTAAAGCTAGCCGCTTGACATTTTGCACAAATACTTCTTATTAGTGTAGGTCGGTTTGTATTGTAAATGGGCCATATCGGTCCATGTTTTGATATAGCTGTCATATAAACCGATCTTGGGTCTTGACTTCTTGGGCTTCTAGAGAGCGCAATTCTTATCCGATTTGCCTGAAATTTTGTACGACGGATCCTCTCATGACCATCAACATACGTGTTTATTATGGTCTGAATCGGTCTATAGCCCGATACAGCTCCCATTTAAATCGATCACTTTATTTTACTTTTAGAGCCTCCAAAGGGCGCAATTCTTATTCGAATTGGCTGACATTTTACACAGGTCTCCAACATATAATTTAATTGTGGTCTAAACTGGATCATATCTTGATATCACTCTAATAGCAGAGCAAATCTTTTCTTATATCATTTTTTGCGTAAGAAGAGATGCCGGGAATAGAACTGACTAATGCGCTCCATGGTGGAGGGTATATAAGATTCGGCCCGGCAGAACTTAGCACGCTTTTACTTATTGAGTCTATACGGAACAAACAAATTTACAAACCCACAAACAAACAAACATACAAACAAGCAAACAAACACAAATTCATTTTTTACCCACCACCGACGGATGGGGGTATATTCATTTTGTCATTCCGTTTGCAACACATCGAAATATCCATTTCCGACCCTATAAAGTATATATTTATATTCTTGATCAGCGTAAAAATCTAAGACGATCTAGACATGTCCGTCCGTATGTCCGTCTGTCTGTTGAAATCACGCTACAGTCTTTAAAAATTGAGAAATTGAGCTGACACACAGATACTTGCACAGATTCTTTTTTTGTCCATAAGCAGGTTAAGTTCGAAGATGGGCTATATCGGACTATATCTTGATATAGCCCCCATATAGACCGATCCGCCGATTTAGGGTCTAAGGCTAATGAAAGCCACATTTATAACCCGATTTTGCTGAACAGTGAATTGTGTTAGGCCCCTCGACATCCCTCGTCAATTTGGCTCAGATCGGTCCAGATTTGGATATAGCTGCCATAATGACCGATCCTCCGATTTAGGGTCTTAGTCCCATAAAAGCCACATTTATTATCCGATTTTACTAAAATTTGGGACAGAGAGTTGTATTAGGCCCTTCGACATCCTTCGTCAATTTGGCTCATATCGGTCCAGATTTGGATATAGCTGCCATATTGACCTATCCGCCGATTTAGGGTCTTAGGCCCATAAAAGCCACATTTATTATTCGATTTTGCTGAAATTTGGGACAGTGAGTTGCGTTAGGTCCTTCGACATCCTTCGTCAATTTGGCTCAGAATGGTTCAGATTTGGATATAGCTGCCATATAGGCCGATCCTCCGGTTTAGGGTCTTAGACCCATAAAAGGCGCATTGCCCGATGTCGCCGAAATTTGGGACAGTGAGTTAGGTTAAGCCCCTTCACATACTTACTTACTTTAATTGGCTATGACAGAATATTTCTTCCACTAGCCGAACATAGAATAGCGTTCCAAGCGCCTCGATCTTCTGCGCTCATTCTAAAATCTCTGACACCAAGTTTCGAGGTGTCTCCCACAACTTGATCTTTCCATCGGGCTTTTGGTCTTCCCGGCTTGCGTGTACCACCGTGTTTGCCTTCAAAAGACTTCTTTGCTGGAGCTTCTTCATCCATTCTGACAACATGACCTAGCCAACGCAGCCGTTGTATTTTGATGCGTGTAACTATGCTATCGTCGTCATACAGCTCGTGGTTCATACGTTGCCTATATTCTCCGTTAACGCAAACTGGTCCATATATTTTACGAAGAATCTTTCTCTCAAATACTCCAAGCACTGCCTCATCTGCTTTCACAAGTACCCATGTTAGCCAAGCCCCTTCACATACTTCTGCATTATTGGACAGATCGGTCCAGGTTTGAATATAGCTGTCATATAGACCGATATCTCTGTTTTAGGTTTTGGAGCCATAAAAAGCGCATTTATTGTCCGATGTCGCCGCAATTTGGGATAGTGAGTTGTGTTAGGCCCTTCGACATTCTTTTTCAATTTCACTCAGATCGGTCCAGATTTGTTTATAGCTGCCATATAGACCGATCTCGATTTAATGTTTTAGGCCCATAAAAGACGCATTTATTGTCCGATGTTGCCGAAATTTGGGACAGAGAGTTAAGTTACGTCCCTTCACATATTTCTGCAATTAGGTCTAGATCGATCAAGATTTGCATATAGCTGCCATATAGACCGATATCTTAATTTAAAGGCTTGGCTCTAAAAAAGGCGCATTTATAATCCGATTTAACTGAAATTTGACACAGTGATATATGTTAGGCCTTTCGACGTCAATGTTGTATATGGTTTAGATTGGTTTATTTTTAGATATAGCTACTAAAAAGACCAATATTTTGTTATACACAATTGAACAATAACTTTTACTTTTTAGTATCTGGTCCAAATCGGAACATAGCTGCTATGGGGCATAAGGTATGAACTTTGCATCGGATTTTGAGGAAAGGTGGTTCACATATATACCCGAGGTGGTGGGTATCCAAAGTTCGGCCCGGCCGAACTTAACGCCTTTTTACTTGTTATATATATAGTTATATATAATATTTCTATTTTAGCATTTATATGAAATGTAATTATGCACTATTTCCATTCATATGAATTACACTAATAAAGGCTGATTTTTTAAGAGCTATAGGAAAATTTTGAAATAGAAAAGACATTACGTTCAGAAAAAGAATGAAATCTTTATTAAAATCGATAGCACTGTCCATATAATTTAATGCTTGAAGATTATTTCACGCAAATATTGACAGTGACTGCGCCTCAAATGATACATCCTCTAAGTCCAATTTTGGCATACTCTTTCCAACATTTCGGCCGGTATCTCGAGAATAAATGCTTCAATGTTGTCTTCCAATGCGTCAATTGAAATGGGCTTCTTTGTATAGACATGAGCTTTAACATAGTCCCTCAAAAAATAGTCTATAGCGTTAAATAGCACGATATAGTCGGCCAATTGCACCCTCTAGAAGCTCAAGATAAAAGACCGGTTTATATGGCAGCTATATCAAAACATGGACCATAAGAAGTATTTATGCAAACTTTCAAGCGCCTAGCTTTACTCCTTCGAAAGTTAGCGCGCTTTCGACAGACAGATGGACGGACTAGACTAAGTCAAATTAAAATGTCATGGCGATGAAGAATATATATACTTTATGGGGTCTTAGGCGAATATTTCGAGGTGATACAAGCGTAATGACGAAATTAGTATATGGGGCTATACTAATTTCGTCATTATGATGGAGGGTATAAAAAGATTGTTGTGTTAGGGTGTTGGAAGTCCCTCTCTACATCCGAAATATGTAAACAAGCTCTTAAGAGAGGTGTTAAAATAGAAAATGGTCTTAAACAAATAAAAGCGTGTTAAGTTCGGCCGGGCCGAATCTTATATACCCTCCACCATGGAGCGCATTTGTCGAGTTCTTTTCCCGGCATCTCTTCTTAGGCAAACAAGGATATAAGAAAAGATTTGCTCTGCTATTACAGCGATATCAATATATGATACGGTTTGGACGACAATTAAATTATATGTTGGAGACCTGTGTAAAATGTCAGCCAATTCGAATAAGAATTGCGCCCTTTGGGGACTCAAAAAGTAAAATAGAAAGATCGATTTATATGGTAGCTGTATCGGGCTATAGACCGATTCAGACCATAATAAACACATATTTTGATGGTCATGAGAGGATCTGTCGTACAAAATTTCAGGCAAATCGGATAATAATTGCGAACTCTAGAGGCTCAAGAAGTCTAGATCCCAGATCGGTTTATATGGCAGCTATATCAGATTATGAACCGATTTGAACCTTATTTGACACAGTTGTTGAAAGTAAGAATAAAATAAGTCATGCAAAATTTCAGCCAAATCGGATAGGAAGCTCAAGAAGTCAAGATCCCAGATCGGTTTATATGGCAGCTACATCAGGTTTTGGACCGATTGGAACCATACTTGGCGCAGTTGTTGGATATCATAACAAAACACGTAGTGCAAAATTTCATTCCAATCGGATAAGAATTGCGCCCTCTAGAGGCTCAAGAAGTCAAGACCCAAGATCGGTTTATATGGCAGCTATATCAGGTTTTTCACCGATTTGAACCATACTTGGCACAGTTGTTGGAAATCATAACAGAACACGTCGTGCAAAATTTAATTCTAATCGGATAAGAATTGCGCACTCTAGAGGCCCAAGAAGTCATGACCCAAGATCGGTTTATATGGCAGCTATATCAAAACATGGACCGATATGGCCCATTTACAATACAAACCGACATACACTAATAAGAAGTATTCGTGCAAAATTTCAAGCGGCTAGCTTTACTCCTTCGGAAGTTAGCGTGCTTTCAAAAGGCAGACGGACGGACGGACAGACGGACGGACATGGCTAGATCGACATAAAATGTCGTGACGATCAAGAATTTATATACATTATGGGATCTCAGACGAATATTTCGAGTAGTTACAAACAGAATGACGATATTAGTATACCCCCCATCTTATGGTGGAGGGTATAAAAATGAATTTGTGTTTATTTGTTTGTATGTTTGTTTGTTTGTGGGTTTGTAAATTTGTTTGTTCCGTATAGACTCAAAAACGGCCCAACCGATTTCTCTCAAATTTTCACAGATTGTGGGGAGTGATCCGGAAGGAGCAATGGGCTGTATAATTTATTGATATTGGTAGGGGCGCGGACCCTCCCCTTGCCCTATAAGTACGACCCCAAAATAAAAGTGAACCGATTGGGACAATATGGGATTGAAATGAAAGGTGTTCAAGATAGACTACGAAATTCATATTAAAAATTGGATCCAAGTAACTGGGGGCCACCCCGACCACAAAACCCCCTAAAATAGGTTTATTGGAAGATAATGACAATATGGAACTCGAATGAAAGGTATTTGGGAATAGATTACGAAAATGGTTAGAAAGGAGGAAAAGGCTTTTCGATTTTTTGATATTGGTTGGGGCGGACCTTCCACCGTTAACCCAAAAACACCACCTAGATTCAAAAGTGGATCAATAGCGACAATATGGGTATCAAATGAACTGTATTGGGAGTAGAATACGAAAAAATGGGATCAAGTATGCGAGGGGTCTTCCAACACCAAAAACTCCCCTAAACAAACATATTGGACGTAAATATCAATATGGGACTCAAATGAAAGATATTCGGGACTAGACGACCAATATGGCATAAAAAAGAGGTCCAAGTAAAAAGGGGCCACCCCACCCTCAAATGGGAATACAATTCGATCCTAGCTAGATGAGCCACAAATTAAAAGTATTTGGTAGCAGATTACGAATATGACATTAAACTTTGTGTCGAAGAATACAGGTGGACAATATGGGTATCAAATGAACTGTATTGTGGAGTAGAATACGAATAATTGGGATCAAGTATGCGAGGGGTCTTCCAACACCAAAAACTCCCCTAAACAAACATATTGGACGTAAATATCAATATGGGACTCTAATGAAAGATATTCGGGACTAGACTACCAATATGGCATAAAAAAGAGGTCCAAGTAAAAAGGGGCCACCCCACCCTCAAATGGGAATACAATTCGATCCTAGCTAGATGAACCTCAAATTAAAAGTATTTGGTAGCAGATTACGAATATGACATTAAACTTTGTGTCGAAGAATACAGGTGGTGCTTTACCTCCCCATTGAAACAATGGGGGATCAAGTGATAGATACTTTTAAGTGGAGTGCGTTATTCAAATTTGTGCTCAAGTGGCAGATGGAGTGAGGCGCCCCCCACCAAACGGCTGAATACACCAATAATGACAACATGGGGTTAAATTTAAAGTATAGGGTTGTGGACTGCGAATATGATATCTTTATTCTGTTCATATATCTAGCAGACCACCTCACCTCAAAACAGTTGATCAATTATAATGACCTAACAGGACACTGCTGCCGCACCCCCAAAGTTATGACCTTCAGTGTGATAGGAGCAGTTGAAAAACTTAAGTCAAGGTGGACACCATTTTCAGCTCATCGACAAGGAGCCTTCTTTTCCTAGACAATTCCAAACAACGTGCTGCTGGGCAACACTTTCATGTTCAAAAGTTTTACATGTTTAAATTGCTAAGAACTGTCGCCACCGCACCTAATATAAAGACCAGCAATTAGTTCTCTACCACTGAGAATCGTTTAAAATGGCAATTTGATTTGATTTAAAAAAGACTAAATTATGACTATTCAACAAGTAGCCATATAGTATGTTATAGACAACCACTACATCATAATCAATATTATGATGGAGCGCTGAGCCGCTCCAAGCGAGTAGCAGCGTAGACAAAGAAAATCTTTAGACTCATAACAGATGTTCAAAAAAGCTCTAACAGATGGGAGAAATGTAAAATTCTCAGTCGTTTATATGTGATTGCGCAAGCATCCGGGTCGACATGGAACGGAGAACTTTTAAGTTATTTGACTATTAAAGTCTAAACCTTTCACTTGTCGATGGCAGCACTAACATTAAAACAAGCGCCATCTATTCTGTTTGCAAATTGATGAACTGAATGAAGACGCCACCACGAACAGAGAGAAGGCAGAGTGTTAAAAATTGATCATGTAACATTTATCTTTGTTATGGCAACCCATCGGCCCTTAAAATTTAGGAATTTCCTTGCGGTTGTTTGCTGTATTATTTTTTTAATTTCTCATCCTAAGATGGGCCTTAACAATATGTGTTTCAGGTAGTTTAAGCGGCTATCTTTGCCATAGATAAAAATTTATTTAGTAGAGTGCGAATATCCAAGTTTGTGTTAAACTGTTAGAGGGGAAGGCTCAACGAACGTACACAGAATCAGAGCTTTTGGAGAGTAGGTTACATTACTGAAGTGAGATTTTTCTACGTCTTGAAAGCAAAAGCTCAGTGGAGCGGGTTTGATTGAAATTTAGCTCAAAGATAAGAAGCCTCCTTTTTATAGTTGAGTCCAAGTGGCATGCCGATAAGCACACATTTTGTTCGTTTTGTCACTCGATTCGTTTGCCAAGTCATTGAAAACAGGTGATTTTATAAAAGGAAAATAGCTGTTTTCAATGACTTGGCGGACGGATCGAGTGACAACAAGTAAAAGCGGGAAAAGTTCGTCTGGGCCAAATCTTACATACCCTCTACCATGGATCTCACTTGTCATTTTTTTGCCCGATATCTCCTCATAGGCAAACAAAGGACAATGGATATAAACTGCAAAGCTATTGGAGCTATTTCAGGTTGTCAACCGATTCAGAACATGTTTGGTTTGGCTGCTGGAGACCATAGCAGATGTCATTACGCAAAATGTCAGCAAAAATTGGATAAGAATTGAGCTCTATAGAAGCTTAAGAATTGATATTGAATTACCAATCAGACCATATTACCAATCAGATCATACTTAGCACAGATGTTGAAAGTCAGAACAGGATATCTTATACAAAATTTGAGACAAATCGAATAAGATTTGCGGCGTTTAGCGGCTTAAGAGGTCAAGATCCAAAATCGGTATATATGGCAGCTATATCAAAATATAAACCAATATGACCCATTTAAAATCCCAACTGACCTACACTTATAGGAAGTATTTGTGCAAAATTTTATGCGCCTAGCTTTATCCCTTCAAAAGTTAGCGTGCTTTCGACAGATGGACAGACTGACATGGCTAAATCGACTAAGAATGTCAAGACGATCAAAAATATACATATGTATATACTTTGTTGGGTCTCAGATGAATATTTCGATGCTTTACAAATGGAATGACGAAATTAGATTATGATGGAGGGTATAAAAAGAAAAAACCAAATTTAGTGGTCTAGGCCGAAAGTTTTTGTGCTGAAGTCTAAATGGATAATGATTACTGTCGCAACTATTATTGAAGGAATATCCAGTGCTCGAAATTTTTACTCATATTTGTGGGTAAGCCGAAGATGCTTACTCATGCGCAACGGTGACATTAGATAGGCCGACAAAACTGGAAATACGATTGAATTCAAAAATAGACAAAATTATGACAATGTGATGGGAATCAACAGCGAGCATCACCAACAATAAATTCAGCGCCTTCTATTGGGAGAAATTATTTGAATAGCCAAGCAAACCCGAACAAAGAAAAAGAGCGCTAGAGATACAGGAGTTCAAAGTTGATCATACGCTTTTCACTACTGTTTTGACAAGTTGTCTGTCCTTCGAATAAATAAAATAAAGCAACTATCCTTTGACTCTTTTCGGTCCAAACAATAGTCCAAAAGTTCTATAAAAACATGGCCGCAAAATATATACGTAATTTAGTGAATGCAAAGAAGAGTAATTGAAAAGAAAGTTATAATTCATATGGTGTAATAGGAAGCGCTGCTAAGCGGGCCGGGTTCAGCTAGTCTATATATATAACAAGTAAAAGCGTGCTAAGTTCGGCCGGGCCGAATCTTATATACTCTCCACCATGAAACGCATTTGTCGAGTTCTTTTCCCCGCATCTCTTCTGAGGCAAAAAAAGGATATAAGAAAAGATTGGCTCTGCTATTAGAGCGATATCAAGATATGGTCCGCCTTGGACCACAATTAAATTATATGTTGGAGACCTGTGTAAAATGTCAGCCAATTCGAATAAGAATTGCGCCCTTTGGGGGCTCAAGAAGTGAAATAGAGAGATCGATTTATATGGGAGCTGTATCGGGCTATAGACCGATTCAGACCATAATAAACATGTATGTTGATGGTCATGAGAGGATCCGTCGCACAAAATTTCAGGCAAATCGGATAATAATTGCGATCTCTAGAGGCTTAAGAACTGAAGATCCCAGATTGGTTTATATGGCAGCTATATCAGGTAATGAACCGATTTGAACCTTATTTGAAATAGTTGTTGAAAGTAAGGAAAAAAATACGTCTTGCAAAATTTCAGCCAAATCGGATAGGAATTGCGCCCTCTAGAAGCTCAAGAAGTCAAGTCCCAAGATCTGTTTATATTACAGCTATAGCAGGTTATAACCCGATTTGAACCATACTTGGCACAGTTATTGGATATAATAACAAAACACGTCGTGCAAAATTTCATTCCAATCGGATAAGAATTGCGCACTCTAGAGGCTCAAGAAGTCAAGACCCAAGATCGGTTTATATGGCAGCTATATCAAAACATGAACCGATATGGCCCATTTACAATACCAACCGACCTACGCTAATAAGAAGTATTCGTGCTAAATTTCAAGCGGCTAGCTTTACTCCTTCGGAAGTTAACGTGCTTTCGACACACAGACGGACGGACAGGCGGACATAAAATGTCGCGACGATTAAGAATATATATACTTTATGGGGTCTCAAACGAATATTTCGAGTATTTACAATGAAATTAAAAGAATGACGAAATAAGTATACCCCCTATCCTATGGTGGAGGGTATAAAAACGAATTTGTGTCTGTTTGTATGTTTGTGGGTTTGTAATTTTGTTTATTCCGTATAGACGCAAAAAAGGGTGAACCGATTTCTTTCAAATTTTCACAGATTGTGGGGAGTGATCTGGAAGGAGAAATAGGCTATTTAATTTTTCGATATCTCAAGGGGGCGGACCTTTACCTTACCCCAAAAGTACCACCCAAAAATAAAAGTGGACCGATCAGGGCAACATGGTACTCATAAGAAAGGTATTCGGGAGTAGAATACAAAGATGATGTCAAAATTTGGGTGCAAGTACTTAAGGGGTTGCCCGACCGACCCGAAAGTTATTCGGGAGTAGATTGCGAATATGGTCAGGAAGAGAAATAGGCTTTATAATTTGTTGATATTGGGAGGGGGCGGACCCTCCTCCGTTACCCAAAAACATCATCCAAAATCAAAAGTTGACCGATCGGGACAATGTGGGTATCTAATGAAAGGTATTAGAAAATAGAATAAATACGGTATTGAAATTTGGGTCTAAGTACCCATCGGGACACCCCAACCCCAAAATTCCCCCAAACAGAAATATTGGACGTTCATGTCAATATGGGCCTCAAATGAAAGGTATTCGGGAGTAGATTACAAATCTGGCATACACAATCAGATCGAAGTATAGGGGATCACAATACCCCCCAAAAGCGCCTTAAATGGATATATGACCCATCATGACTATATGGGACTCTGTTTTTTTTTGTTTCTTCTTAACGTATTACGCATTAAAATTTAGGTCCAAGTATACAGCGGGCCTCCCCAACCCAAAAACTCCTCTAAACTGATATATTCGACGTTCATGTCAACATGGGTTACAAATATGGCATACAAAATTAGGTCCAAGTAACGGGAGGTCGCCCCACCCCCAAGTACCCCTAAATGGGCATTTTAGCCGACCATGTCTATATGGGACTCAAATGAAAGGTATTTGGGAGTAGATTACAAATATGACATTAAAATTTGTGATAATTGTATTCCTTCCAAAAATAAGTCAAATAGGTTGATTGACCCATTATGACAATATGGGACTCAAAGGTATTTGAGAGTAGAAAACGAATTTGATATCCAATTTTGGAGCCAAGTGTTTGGGGGTACGACCTAAAGCACCCCCTAAACTGAACTTCATTTCCGATTATGGCAATATGGAGCTTAAATCAAGGGTATTTGGAAATAAAGAACGAATTCGATATACATATTTGAGTCGAAATGTCTGAGTACCATCCCTCCCCTAAGAAGCACTTATCGTTACCCTAATTTTCAAAAACATCAGATCTCGGAGATTGCTAATGCGATTCGTTCGAAATCTTTTTGCACTCTCACAGTCAAAACAAAACCTGGTTTCTATTGTTGGGTCGAATGCCTCGGGGGCCGTCCAAAACCCGCCAAATAGGTATATAGACCAATCGCGACAATATAGAGCTCAAAACGAAAGGTGCTTGAGAGAAAAAATCGAATTTGATATCTAATTGAAGGGCCATGTGTTTGGGGAACTACCCCACCCGAAAACACCTCCCTATTATATAAAAGCTACTTGATGTTTAAATTGATTAATTTTCGGGAAATTGATACTAATTTTCGGGACAAAGTCCCTTTTACCGATCATGTCATTATGGGGCTCTTATAAAATGTATTTGAAAGTAGAGCACGAAGCGTATATTTACATTTAGGGGTAAGTGTCTCTCTAAACCGGAAATATTTACCAATACGATAAAATGGGACTCAAAAGAAAGGTATTTGGGAGTGGAGTACAAATTTACCCAGGAACCAAGAAGGGGCACTCTTCTCTCACATCAATAAAAGCTTTCTGATTTAAGTTTAAAATCAGTGATAAGGGACTTTTTTTATTGCCGAGCCCGAATGGCATGACGCAGTGCATCGCCAGCATTAAAAGGGGATTACCACCGCCTTAAATTTTATCCGATCTTATTCCCAAGATTTGCTACAGAGAAGTATGGACCGATATGGGGCATTTACAACCCCAACCGATCTACACTAATAGGAAGTATTTGTGCAAAACTTCAAACGCTTAGCTTTAGCGGGGGGACATGGCTAGATCGACATAAAATGTCAAGACGATCAAGAATATATATACTTTATTGGGTCTAAGATCAATACTTTGAGATGTTTCAAATGGAATAGCACAGTTAGTATACCCCCATCCTATGGTGAAAATTTCATTTCATTTGGGATTTTAAAACAACTCGAACTCGAGCGAAGAACAAGTGATTATGAAATTTAAAATTGTAAATTGAAAATTTTCCGATAGACGCAGAAACAGCAAATTGTTGTATATTCCCAGTGAAGGGCAATGATATGCTAGAAAATTTGCATATAAAGAACAAGTATATTAGGAGGTGAAAACTTACAATAAAATCCATTGCGTATTACAAACTATACGAAAATGTGAAATAATTTGAAAAAAATAATTATTTATTTATTTTGTGTGCCTTGTATGGCTGGTCAATGAATTTATTATTTACGTCATATTACGTTTTTTGGCAATATATATACAATATTTTCAGTAATCAATAAAAATCCTTCATTTCTTGTGATATTTATTCCCATGGTCAAAAAAATAACGTGAAGAATTATAATTATTATGCAGTATTTAAGGGTACATAAGAGAATAATAACGTAAATAATTAATTGTTATTAGCCAGATATTAAAGGGTAAATAAGAGAACATTTAAAATAAGCGTGTAGAAGTAGGGAGCGCTTGCGACTTTAGTTGATTAAAAAAGTTTCGCCTATGGCGCTCCCTAACTCCACATGCTAATTTCAAAAATTCTCTTATGTACCCTTTAATTCATGCATAGTTTTTATAATTTTAGTACTTTAATGTTTGCCATAACTAAAGTATAGTACGAGTATAATCAATTGACTGAAAAGGTTTCATAACCTAAAAAGCGAATAGCATAAATTTTTTTCATCAGGGTTTTCGTTTTGATATAATGAAATTCGATAATTGGGGGTTATTTCGAAGCGCCGAAATCGAGGGGCCTACTACAACTCACTGTCCTAAATTTCAGGGAAATCCGACTATATATGCGTCTATTATGGCCTCAAGACCTTAAATTGATCGATAGTTCTATATGGCAGTCGTATTCAAATAAAGACCGATCTTGACCATACTCGGTACGAATGTCAAGGGGCCTAACGCAACACATTGTGCTTAATTTCAGCAAAATTGGTTAATTAAATTAACTTTTGATCGGGAGTTCAATAATATTTATTTATTTACAAGGATTTCGAAGGGCCTAACTTGCTGTCCCAAATTTCAGCAAAATCGGTTAATAAATGCGCCAAAGCTTTTGAATCGAGAGATCGGTCTATCGAGAGAACCGATCTGGTCCAAATTTAGCAAGGACGTCGAGAGTCCTAACACAACTCACTGTCCCAAATTTCAGCGAAATCCGCCATAAATGCGCCTTTAGTGGGCCCATGCTCTTAAATCGAGAGATCGGTCTTTATAGCAGCTATATCCAATTCTGAACAAGGACTTCCAGAGTCCTAACACAACTCACTGTCCCAAAGCTCTATGGGCCTATGACCGTAAATTGGCAGATCGGACTATATGGGTGGTATTTCAGATATAGTCCGATAAAGCCTATCTTCGATCATAAACTTCCTATTGACAAAATAAGAAAATGTGCAAAGTTTCAGCTTGATTATCTCAGATTTTTACCACGATCTAGGACAGAAATGGATATTTCGCTGTGTTGCAAATGGAATGCCCCATCACTCGGAGGTGGGCATAAAAATTTAAATAAACATTGACCTATTACGTCTATTATTATTCTGCTGCGGCTCCAAAATAAATTTATTTTAGTTTTGATCGTGGAAGTGAATGGACAAAATTATTTTGAGTGCAAGTTCAAGTGAATATATATTGTATTGTGTCCCCACCTAAGTACCGGTATCTGTTAGACGCGAAAGCCGGGCAATGACAAAGGGAATGCTCCAACGTCTCATCATCTTCCCCGCATGCCCGACACATGCTTTCACTTGCCGCACTGATTTTACATAAGTGAGATCGAAGTCTTATGTGTCACGTTATGATCATCTTCTTACTTCCTTTCAGTAATAGCCTCGTCTTCTCACCATCTGGACCCCCCTTAGAATTTTCGCGGTCCTGCCGATCGTTTCACTGTTCCACAATGTTGCATGCGCATTCGCCGCCCACTTCCTTAACTCGGACTGCGTCGACCCGCTTCGAGTTAACCAAGTTTATTGACGGCAGTCATCTTGCCTTCACCGCCAAATCGTTTGCCCTTTCATTTCCCCTTACTCCGTTATGGCCCAGCATCCAAACGATGCGGATTTTGCCATCCTCAGAGAAGGCGTTAATCTCCTTCTCACACTGCAAGACAGTTCGTGACCTTACTGTCCTGGTTGTTATTGCCCTTATGGCAATTTTGCTGTCGATAAAGATGTTCACACTCGACGTCCTCGCGATAGCACCACACCACTTCACGCATTCCGTGATTGCCCGGATCTCCGCTGCGGGATCGTATTATTGTCAGGCAGTCTAAAACAGATCTCAGTCCCTGGGTTTTCAATACAGACCCCCGGGCCCACTCTGTCCTTTAGCTTTGATCCATCCGGGTAACATGATCTTCCAGATGGCAATACTAGGGTTCCGTCAATCCAAGACTGTGCCGATGGCAGCAGTGCCTCGCACTCGACTTCAAGGACCATCACAAGTATTCGATCAGAAACCTCTTCCCTTCCTTCGAGGTTTCATATCGTCGCCTCGATTATACCGCGATGGTATGAGCTGCTCCCATCCTCAATTCATTCTCCCATCGCCTTAAGTCTGATAGCCTTAGTGGCTGCCTCACACTTAATCCGTATGTCAATGGGTCGGATATCTAGAATAGTCTCCAGTGCCCTAGTGGGCGTGGTCCTCATCGCTCCGCCTATGCCAAGACAACATGTTCTCTGAACCCGTTGTATGGTCCTTATGTTACACTTTTTCTCCATAGCAGTCCACCAAACTACTGAGTCGTAAGTTAGTATCGGTCTAATCACGCTCCTAAAGAGCCAGTGGACTATCCTCGGATTCAGGCCCCATTTCGAGGCTACGGACCATCTACTTAGTGCCCAACAACTGTGAGCCTTCGCAGTACGCTTCTAAATGTGACACTTCCAATTCAGTTTCGAAATCGTCTAATTGAGGAAACGTGGTGTCTGCAATACGTTCCATGGTTTTGAGTAGAAAGGGCGTAAGGCTTATGGGTCTGTAGGCCTTTGGTGTCGCATAACTTGCCTTGCCTGGCCAAAGTGAAATATTTACTGTAAATAAATTTGAACGAACATATTCTGGCACCTGTGCTTAAAAAAACGAAAATTTTTAATTTTCAGCAATCACTTGATTTGTACATTGGCATTCAATAAACTATGTTGTTTGCTATTCAATTCTCATTGGATTCAAACAAATGTTTCAATTTGTAAATAATTCGTAGGGATTATAACCAATAGCGCCCTATTAAGAAGCTCCATAGATTCGCTGCTTCTGACAGTTGACAATTTGAATGAGATTTTCCAGGTCCACATTTTTTTCTAGATGCATAATTTTATTATTATAATCATATTAATACGTACTAACTGACAAAATTGGTGTATTTTCGACTATTATTGCTAGTCGCAAAATCTTTTGGGAATTATTTCCAATTTCTTTTAGAAAATCTTCTATTTCAAGAGCCGTTGAGTGGAGCGGACATGTTTTTATTTCGCTCTTCATAGAAAAAAAAAATATATATTCCTATCTCGGAATAGGTACTACCTATTACGAAAACATTTTAAAGCCTTTTGGAGTAGGCTAGAAATCGACTCCAAAGACTCAACATCTACGGTGGTGGCGTCAGACCGTAGCGTGTTGTGCTCCCCTTCTATAGGTGTGGGTGCCTTGGCACCTGTAGTCTAAAGCAATGCTTCAAGCGCACAACTAGTCGTCAGACTAATAAATGGGAAAGAGACGGATAAACCAGAGGGATGCACAGTTCGTCCCCAGTCTTTAAGTAAAGGTGGAGTTTCTGATTCGGATTCAGACAGCGACTGCGTCAATGAAACAGTCATCGCAGCCGAATCCAGAGATGAAGGCATCGGGATGACGGCAGAAGTGAGCGATGGCGTCGCTAAGCTCCCAAGCAGACCGAGAAAGCGATCCGGTGCACGACGAAGGAGACAGAGGAGTATGTACCGGCAGCGTAATCGGGCGAAAGTGCATGATGCTGGAAGGGATAGAACTGACATTCCAAGCACTTCTACGGAAGCTGGAAAAAGAATAAGATCTCCCGAAGAGCATAACACTGCTAAAATGCTGAAAAAGAAAAAGAGCTCGCCGCTTTCAAGTACTCTGGGAAAACCAAGCCAGCCATCCCGCAATGGAGACACCAGACAGTGTCCTGCGAAGGTAGACAAAGTTGGAACAGGAACGAAGGAAGGGCGCACGGCCCCTGGGTCTTTATGGAGGACTGTGACTTCCAATAGGAGGCCACAGCCATCACGGAAGGGGAAGATGGTCGCTGAGATTGGAAAGGAGCCGCCTCTTATGACAAAGTGGCTAGGAAGCACAAGAAGATGAGCTGACTTATGCAATCATCAATGTCGGCAGTACATCCGGTAGGATTCCACCAGTTCATCGGTCCCAAGTGGAGGATCTGGTTAACGATCGGATTTTCGAATATGTATGGAACTCTGTAGAGGGTCCACCAATACAGATGATGAGCTGCGAGCTTAGAGGGGACATCTTTACGCTGCGTTTTGCGTCGGCGGAATGTATTGATACCGTCAAACATCTCGTCAGAGGTATTCATGCTCTCTGGGAGGGCGCAAAGCTCGACCTGTTGCATCATGAAGGGATGGGGCAGTAAATTTGCGACGGAACGCATGTTGGGAGCAAAACCAAGGTTTGGTCACAGAGAAGTGGGAGGTCTTCCACAGGGAGCAGAAGGAGGATGGAACTCTCCTTGTGGTTGGCATTAATCAAGCCTTCGTGGCGAGTTTGGCTAAGACTAAATGCTTGACGCACTACGGGAGCAAAGCTGTCTTTTTCAAGTGAGACTAGGATAGGCAGAAATTCTCATTTTAAGACATCAGGCCGTGCAGTGGCAGGTGACTTAACACCGCCCAACGAACAGGAGGCCGGCTATGAGACAATCACTTCATCTGTAAATATTGAAAAGACAGGGATAAGCAAACACCCTAATACTAAAATATTAGGCAGTGCAGTGGCGAGAGACCCAACACAGCCTAACAAACAGGAAACCGACGACGGACCCATCACCGACTTCTAAATTCGGAATACTGAGATAGGTAAAGATCCTATTATTGAAAACTAGGCTGCGCAGCAACAGGAGTCTCAATGCAACCCAACGAACAGGGAGCCGATGATAGTACCATCACTTACTCTCAAGAAGCCCATTTACTTAGGATTTGGAAGGCTAAGATAGGTAAAGATCCTAGTATTGAAACATCAGGCAGTACAGGGAATGGAAACTCAATACAGCTTAACGAACAGTTACCCGACGATGGAACCATTACCGACTTTATAAAAAGTCGGAATATCAGACTTGGCAAAAAACCTAAAACGATGACTTCAGGCAGTGCAGTGTCAGGAAAGTCAATGCAGTTTAAAGAACAGGGAGCAGACGATGAGATCATCACCTACTCCCAAGATTGCTTTTCACTGGAGGACCAATGATTGAGGTAGTCGAGATGTACCTTCACCGGACGAGACTGCTGCACACGCTCTGATGGAGAAAATCAGCATGGGCAAGATTCATATTGCCTTAATTCAGGAGCCGTGGACGACCCGGAACAAAGTTTCTGGACTGAACCATATCAACTACCAATTATTCTATGCTAACACTGGTACTCGGCAGAGGGCCTGCTTTATTTGTCATAAAAATTTGCATTAAATATATTCCTCAGAGTTGCCAACGTCGAATGCAACGGGGTGAGACAGGGAGACGGTGGAGCATACCTGGCATCACTTTTTCTGCCTTTTGACTCTCCGACACAGCCACCCACGTCGGAGCTGCAACGGCTGGTGACGAAAGCAAAGCAGACAAAATGATGTACTAATGGTGTGCGATGCGAGTTCTCACCACATTTCGTGGGGTAGTACCAACACTAATAAGCGGGGCCAAGCCCTGGCAGAGTTATTGCATACTAGCGAACTAATAACACTTAATATTGGTAACACCTCTACCTTTGTTAATGGGATTAGGTAGGAGGTATTAGATTTGACGATATGGTCGGAAAATCTAATTGATGAGGTTCAGGATTGGATGGCCTCCATGGAACACTCTTTCTCTGACCATCGCTACATTAGGTTTAGAATGGCACAGCCAGCGCCGATTCCGATAAGGAATATGTTAAAAACCAACTGGATAAAATTCAGAAGGCTATTCAGAAGAAGACTTGGGCAAGATAATTTAGATTGTCCAAGCATAGAAGACATTGACGAAAATGTCAACAGGATTACGACTGCACTGGTGGGATCCTTAGAAGATAGTTGTCCTCTTCGCGAAAGGAAATCAGCTCAAGAAAAACCCTCGGTCCGCAATCTCAATTTTTAACAGAACACGTCGTAAAAAAGCGGAAGTTTATTGGGATGTGTATTACACACGGCTCAAGAAATAACGACGCCGCCAAGATAAAAAAGTTTCTCTCAAAAACCTAAACTGAAACTTTATTAGACGACATGGGAGTGAGAGCAGAGTTGAGGCTTTGGATGAAAGAGATGTTGAGGCTTTGGATGAGAGATGTGGAGGCTTTGGATGAAAACCCATTTTTCACAGGATACGACGGAACTCACGGAGACACCGGAATCTTGAAATAATGACGTTGGGCGAAGGTTTATAATAACGGAATTTACTGTGAAGGAATCCTTGATGAGCTTCAAACCATTTAAGTCATCCGGACCTGATGGAATATTTCCGCCGTTACTACAGAAGAGGTAGACTATTTGGCGCCTCATCTGGCCAAATTTTTCACAGCGTGCCTAGGACTTGCATATACTCCGAAAGCATGGCAGGAGGGAAGGGTGGTGTTTCTACCCAAGCCCGGCAAGGCAAGTTATGCGACACCAAAGGCCGTATTGTGGACACCATGATAAAGAGTATGACATCCAGCGAACTGCTCAAATACAAACAGCATGCCTATGTCATGGGAAGGTCGATAGCGACTGCCCTGCACGAGGTTGTGCATAAAATAGAAGAATCCTTCGGTGCCAAAATGTACACACTGGCAGTATGCATTGACATCGAGGGGGCTTTTAACAATGTGCGGAGCGTCACACTGATGCAATCCTTAGACCAGTACCGGGTGGACCCGGTCCTTAGAGACTGGATAAACCATATGCTAAGGAACAGGTGGATAAATTGTGTGTCCCATGGCATAAATATAAGGGAGAAAGCGGCACAAGGCACGCCACAGGGAGGCATTTTATCGCCATTTCTTTGGGTGACCACCATAAATGACCTATTACGGATGTTGAGTGAGGAGGAATTTGAACCCGTCTGGCATATGACTGGGCTAGACCCAGAGGTCTCAATGTTAACCTAGAGAAGACTGAAATATGCCTGGTCACGAGGAAGACGAAGATGGGCGTATTTAACGCACCACGTTTCCTCAATAAGACGATTTCGATATCTGACAAGGGCAAATACTTAGGTATGATCTTGGACAGGAAACTGAGTTGGAAGTGTCACATTCAGGAGCGTACTGAGAAGGCTCTCAGTTATTGGGCACTATGTAGACGGGCCGTAGGCTCGAATTGGGGCCTGAATCCGAGGATCCGCCTCAGTAGTTTGGTGGACTGCTATGGAGAAAAAGTGCTACATAAGGACCATACAGCAGGTTCAGAGAACATGTTGTCTTGGCATAGGCGGAGCGATGAGGACCTGGAGACTATTCTAGATATCCAACCCATTGACATACAGATTAAGTGTGAGGCAGCCACTGCGGCTATGAGACTGAAGGCGATGTATAATCGTGCGGCAGCGGTATAATCGAGGCGACTATAGGGAACCTGGAAGGAAGGGAAGAGGTTTCCGATCGGATACCTGAGAAGGACCTTGAAGACGAGTGCGAGGCACTGCTACCATCGGCACAGTCTTGGATTGATGGAACCCTAGTATTGCCATCTGGAAGATCATGTTACATGAATGGATCAAAGCTAGAGGACAGGGTGGGCCTGGGGGGTTACATTGAGAACCCAGGGACTAAGATCTGTTTTAGACTGTCTGACCATAGTACGGTCCTGTAGGCGGAGATCCGGGCGATCACGGAATACGTGAAGTGGTGTGGCGCTAACGCGAGAACGTCGAGTGTGATCATCTTTACTGACAGTAAAATTGCCTTAAGGGCAACAACAACCAGGATGGTAAGGTCCCGAACAGCCTTGCAGTGTAAGAAGGAGATTAAAGCCTTCTTCGAGGATGGCAAAATTCGCATCGTCTGGGTCCCGGGCCATAACGGAGTAAGGGGAAATGAATGGGCAGACGATTTGGCGGTGAAAGCCAGAGGACTGCCGTCAATGAATTTGGTTAACCCAAAGCCTTTTAGGCCGACGCAGTCCGAGTTAAGGGAGTGGGCGACGAATGCGCATGCAACATTATGGAACAGCGAAACGGTCGGTAGGATTGCGAAAATCCTATGGGGGAATCCAGATCGTGAGAAGAGGCTATTACTGAAAGGAAGCAAGAGGGAGGTCAGTATAGCTATTGCAATCATAACGGGACACATAGGGCTACAAACTCACTTATGCAAAATCGGTGCGGCAGTGATAGCATGTGTATGGCATGCTAGGAAGATGATGAAACGTTGGAGCATTTCCTTTGTCATTGCCCGGCTTTCGCGTCCAACAGATACCGGTACTTAAGTGGGGACACAATACCAGACATAAACCAACTTAGGGGAGTGGCATTGAAAACAATTAAGGATATTGCACGGAATTCCTAGCTAAAAATTTTCTTTTTAGAGATTACTTAATAGTTTTAAGAGCGCACAACAAGCCAATTACTGGCTTAGGTGTATGTCCATAGTGACATGGGGCTAATTAATATCTGCACCCTCTTTTCAACCTAACCTAAACATTTCACTCCAACAATTTCTTTTGAAATGAGTACACATTTTGGTTGTCGTATGCTCGAAATAACGAATGATTTCTTGTGATTTAGTTAAAAATCGCCGAAATAGATAACCAGATTTTGCCAAATATTTTTACATTTTTATATGCTTATAATTGAAATTGCAAAGGATTTGTTCCAATAATTAATTTCTTATGTGTTAATATTGTCATACACGATTGTTTACCAAACGTGCAGAATGAAGAAAAAATTATGTGTGGTGTGTGGACCACCAGAAAAATGGTCCCGAAAGTCCCAATTTCGAGTTCTACTCCCAAATACCTTTCATTTGAGCCCCATATTGCCTCGGTTGGAAAATTTTCTCCAATTGTGTTAAGTTTAGGGGTGTTTTCTGGGGTGAGGAGGTCCCCCAGACACTTAGCCCTATAAAAATATCAGCATCGTGCTCTACTCTCAAGTACCATTTGTTTAAACCCCATATTGCTATTTGTTTAAGAGGACTTTACAGGCTGAGGCGTCCCCAAACACATGGATCCAAAATTGGTTATCAAATTCGTATTCTAGTCCCAAATACCTTTATTTGAGCCCCATATTGCGATGGTCAGTAAAAAACTACTGCTTGTGGGGTATTTTGGGAAAGAGATAGACCCCCAGAAAAATTGGTACCGAAAGTTGGCATCAATTCTTCCTCTGGCCCCCAATACTTTTCATTTAAGACCCACATTGGTTGATAAATATGCCCGATTTAGGGGTGTTTTGGGGAATGGGGTGGTCCCCCAAACACTAAGCCCGGAAAATATAGCAGCAACGTGCTCTATTCTCATATATCTATATATTATTTATTTGAACCCCATATTGTCATTGGCCTCAAAATTGGATATCAAATTCGTTTTCTGATCTCAAATAACTTTCATTTCAATCCCTTGTTGCAAAAGCCAGCAAATATGTCCGGTTTGGGGTATCGGCCCTAAAAACTATGAATATCGAGCTCCACTGTCTTGAAGACCCAAATTGTCTTGGTGAGCAAATACGTCCTATATGGTGGTTGTTATGGTGGTGGGACGTCCCCTAGATAGTTGGTCCCTAATGTTGATATCATAATCATGGTCTACTCCCAAATACCTTTAATTTGAGCCCCATTTTTTTCATAGTCGGCAAATATGACCGGTTTGGGGGATGTTTTTGGGAATGGGGCGCCCACTCAGTGACTTGGCTTTGAAAATATATATCAGATTTATGTTCTACTTTAAAAACCCTCTTATTTGAGCCTCATATTGCTATGGTCAGCAAATGCTTCCTATTCGGGTGATGTTATGGGGGTGGGGGCCATAGACACTTTTCCCGAATATTGATATCAGATTTGTGTTTTACTTCCAGAGACCTTTCATTTGAGCCCCATATTGCTATAGTCGTATATTTGTCCTCTTTGGGGATGTTCTCGGGGATGGGCGGCCCCCAAACACTTGGTCCCACATTTGGATATCAGATTCGTATTCTACACTCAAATACCTTTTATTTAAGCCCCATCCTGTTTGGGGGGTGTTTTGGGGGAAGAGTCGACCCTTAGAAACGTGGTCCCACATTTGAATATCAGATTCGTATTCTACCTTTCATTCGAGTCCCATATTACCATGGTCGGTACATATGTCCGATTTAGGTGTGTTTTGGGGGTTGGGGTGGTCCCCCAAACACTTAGTCAAATACGTTTAATAATCTTAAATACCTTTCATTTGAATCCATATTGTCGTGAATGGTCTATATATATATATATTTGGTAAGTTTGGTACCCCATCCGAAATTTGGATACCAAACTTTTGTTTGTAGGTTACTATAAGAAAGATTTGGCGTTTTTGAAAATTATGGTAAGAGGGATGGTCCGCCCCCCTTTAGATATCAAAAAGTGTAGTACCATATTTTCACCACGAGATCTTTATGCACCATCTGCGAAAATTTCAAGAAAATCGGTTCAGCCATTTCTGAGCCCATGAGGCACACACAAACAAACAAACACAAATTGATTTTTATATATGGGGTGACTTTTTTGAGTGTAGGAAGTATTGGTGCAATATTTCAAGCAAATTGGTTTATTCGTTAAGGTGCTATCTTGATTTCCACAAAAGGATAGAGCACGGACGGAATTTTTTTGAATATGTTTTTTGTGAATAATACTTCTAATATTTCGCTCTATGACCAAATATCTGCCCGTTGTTTCTCAAGACAGGATTTGATTTTTCTGGCTTACAATTTCACTATGTCAAAGACAATGGAGAAGTTTTCGTACAGCGACTTTAAAAATGTTGACTATTCTGCGTTAGTTGAATGGATTCAGGAAGTCTATTGGAATGGGATATATGATCTTATATCTAACGATGAGAAATGTAGCTTTCTTCAAGATAACATTGGACCTAAATATGATGCAAAAGTCCCCATTCGGACTAAGATGAAGAAATCGGATACTAAGCCTTGGTTTAAATCCGCTATTAGAAATTGTATTTGTTACCTAGCCTACTCCAGGTGGAAACATTTTAAATCGCCTGAACTTCATGAGGAATTCCGCACGGCAAGAAATAAAGTTAGTGCACTTATTAATGATGCAAAATTACGATATTATTCATCCAAATATTATTCGGCGTTAGACACGAAAGGGTTATAAACGATATCAGGATTGGAAATCGAAGGCAATTTCTAATTACCATGGTTATATATATATGAATTGAATGAATCTTATATTAATATTCCGACCTTAGATATAGACTCGACTTTTTACCAAGACAATAATAGGCTTTCAAAAAGCACAAATGTTGATTACAGTTTTGAGTTTAGATGTGTACCGCACGGCGAAGTTTTACATCTTGATAACATTGACCAGGGATTCATTGGAATATTAGTTCCATACCTTCTACCTTATTTTACTCATCTCTTTAATTCAATTCTAATCACCAGTGCATATCCGACTACTTGGAAAAGATCAAACATAATCCCAATCGCCAAATCGAATAATGTTTTCCGTCCGAATTCTATATTATATAACCTCTCGAAAGTTTTCGGGAAGATTTTGCATAACCAAATGTCTGAATATCTCCATCATGAATCTTTATTGTGCGATAGACAATCCGGGTTTTGTGCCCATCATAGTTGCGCTGGTACAATAGTTGAGTTTCGGACTCAATTAGAAGCGAAATTGATGATGGCAATGTTACTTTTCTCGTCCTACTAGATCATTCAAAGGCTTTCGAAATTTGAATTCTGTTAGCAAAGACATTTACAGTTCCTGGTCTGATCTATGGGTGTGAACCTTCAAACTGCGATTCACTAAGCCAACGAAAATTAAATGTAATATTCAATTGCACCATTAGGTATGTCTATGATATAAGAAGGACACAACATGTTTCTTATTTGGCTACTTCCCTTTATGGCTGTACCTTCGACAATCTACTTAGAACTAGATCTCTACTATTCTAAGATAAAATCATTTGGAAGCAAACACCTAAATACCTCTATGACAAATTAATATTTGTCCGATCTAGAAGGGGTATGAAACTTGTCCCTTTTAGAAGCAGGAGCTTAGTATCTGAATGACAGTTTTATACGAGTACCATACGTCTTTGGAATACTCTTCCTCACAATATCCAAAACATCAGCAACAGGTCAATTTTTAAAAAAATACTTTCCATTTTTTTTCGAAATTAGCTGTTTTAAAATTTATTTTTTTTTTCTTTTAAACAATATTGTTTTTAAAAGTTTGTTCTAAAGTTTATTTTAACTATTTCACAAAATTGTATAGATTATTTAAATTATTTTCTATAATAATATTTGAAAATGTTTATTCCTTTAATAATTGTTTTTTTTTTATTTACTAAGAAGGATACATGACCTGCCAAGGCCTCCACTATAACTATAAGATTTAATCTTGTTGTGTAGGTATTCATTAAATAAATAAATATTAGCTAAAAATATATAGAGACATGGCTGGATCGACTTGAAATGTCATGACGATCAAGAATATACATATGTACTTTATGCAAATCCAATGCAAATTTGCCTATGAGCATTCCGTTAAGGTACAGGGGCAAACTTTTCACATATCAATAAGTGCTGCCCGATTCAAGTTAAAGCTCAATGATAAGGGGAATCCTTTTCATAGCCCAGTCCGAACGAAATGCCGCAGTGCGACACCTATATGTGGAGAAATTTTAACGTGGCTGCCATTCGAAATCGTACAGTACCGTACAAATGTCGTCACCATTAAAAGGGTATAACCACCGCTGAAAATTTTTCTGATGTTCTCGCCTAGGCGGACACGATTACCTCTGCGCTACGGTGGCCTATTTTATAGGGTCGTATAAATATATTTCGAGGTGCCATAAACCAAGTGACTAGATAAGTATATCCCCATTCGAAGGTAGCGGGATAAAAAAAAGGCGCTTGAGACGGTAAATCGGAAGATGGGTATGTATGGGGGCTTTATAAAGATGATCATATCGACGCGATCAAGATTACAAACGTAATGATAAAACAAGTAAAAGCGTGCTAAGTTCGGCCGGGCCGAATCTTATATACCCTCCACCATGGATCGCATTTGTCGAGTTCTTTTCCCGGCATCCTAGGCAAAAAAGGACATAAGAAAAGATTTGCTCTGCTATTAGAGCGATATCAAGATATGGTCCGGTTTGGACGACAATTAAATTATATGTTGGAGACCTGTATAAATGTCACCTAATTCGAATAAGAATTGCGCCCTTTGGGGGCTCAAGAAGTAAAATAGAGTGATCGATTTATATGGGAGCTGTTTTGGGCTATAGACCGATTCAGATCATAATAAACACGTTTGTTGATGGTCAAGAGAGGATCCGTCGTACAAAATTGCAGGCAAATCGGATAATAATTACGACTTCTAGGGGCTCAAGAAGTCAAAAACTCAGATCGGTTTATATGGCAGCTATATCAGGTTATGAACCGATTTGAACCTTATTTTACACAGTTGTTGAAAGTAAGAATAAAATACGTCATGCAAAATTTCAGCCAAATCGGATAGGAATTGCGCCCTCTAGAAGCTCAAGAAGTCACGTCCCCAGATCTGTTTAGATGACAGCTATATCAGGTTATGAACCGATTTGAGCCCTACTTGGTACAGTTGTTGGATATCATAACAAAATATTTCGTGCAAAAATTCATTCAAATCGGATAAGAATTGCGCCCTCTAGAGACTCAAGAAGTCAAGACCCAAGATCAGTTTATATTTGACAGCTATATCACCGATTTGCGCCATACTTGGCACAGTTGTTGGATATCATAACAAAACACGTTGTGCAAAATTTAATTCCAATCGGATAAGAATTGCGCACTCTAGAGACTCAAGAAGTCAAAACCCAAGATCGGTTTATGTGGCAGCTATATTAAAACGTGGACCGATATGGCCCATTTACAATACCAACCGACTTACACTAATAAGAAGTATTTGTGCAAAATTTCAAGGCTAGCTTTCCTCCTTCCGAAGTTAGCGTGCTTTCGGCAGACAGACGGAGGGACGGACGAACGTACAGACGGACGGACATGGCTAGATCGACATAAAATGTAGCGACGATCAAAAATATATGTACTTGATGGGGTCACAGACGAATATTTAAAGTAGTTACAAACAGAATGACGAAATTAGTATACCCCCCATCCTATGGTGGAGGGTATAATAAAGGAGGGGTAGCGAAGTGAAACAACTTCACTGTGGTTCAAAATCGAAAAATTCTCACAATACTTCTGTAACTGTGAAATAAAATGATTAATATACTTCCGATTCTTTTTTATGGAAAATTTTGGTCACAATGAGGTCCCGGATCTGACCAACTGTCCAGATTTAGATGATCGGTTTAAAATGCCTTTTATTTCTAAACTGAAAACATTAACATTTTTAAATATAAAACATTTACCTGTTTTCTGACGGTTGGGGCGAAGATCATTAAATTTCACAATTCGTGTTTGTTTCTCTTTCGAGACAAGCTTAATTCAAGCGTTTCGGCACAATATGGATGAAAAATCTTCTAACCAAAGACGAAACGCGTCCCATAGTGGTTAGTGTGTGTTGCTATCTCTGGCTTTCCTTTTCCATTTGCAAAGTGAATCTCCGATCATTGAGCTCGTCTCGAAAGAGAGACAAACAAAAAACATTTACCACGTTTTACAAAAAGCCATCAACATAGCCCAAATTCTTTCGAACTTCATTAAAGTCGACAGGAAATGCTTTTTTGATGGAAATGATGTTGGGTAGTAATTTCACAACTATTGATCAATAAGTCCTAAATTTGGTACTTTTTGGAAAAGCAATAAGGAATGCTTAGAATTAGATAACAAATTCTTTGTCATGTAAAGTTTTGTACATATTTGTTTTTACAATTTATTGTACAAGTCTCCTTTTTATATTCTCCACCAGCGTTACCATTGAGAATTTTGGAATCGTCGCACAAAAAGTCATATTTTTGCAAAAAGGTCGCATTAAAAATTCGTTTTTCCAAAGTCCTTTTTTTGTTAAACAAAAACAATACTAACATAATAAATGGAACATGCCATTTCATAAAAACATTGTTTCAAACATTTAAAACATTTAAAAAACCAGTAAGGAAAGGCAAAAGTCGGGCGGAGCCGACTATATAATACCCTACACCACCGAGTATACGTAATACTTTTAATAGATAGCACTTTTATCCAAATTTAGTCAGACTTTAACTTTCCATGCCTATTGAAATATCGAATAGAACCTTATACGATTTTCTTACGATGGTACGAAAATTGTGGTTTCTACAGCCATAAAAGTCGAAACGCATAAAAGATATATTTTGGAGTTTTATCCTAATCGATTTTGATGAAATTTTGCAAACGTATTGGGATATCAATTAAACCATCTCATGAACAATTTTGTAGAGATCGGACCAAAATTGTGGCTTCTACAGTATTAAAAGGCCATATCGGATGAAAAATATATATGGGAGCCATATATAAATCTGGACCGATTTTTATAGAACTTTGCACACATATGAGAACGTTGAATAAAACGCTCCATGCCAAATTTTGTAAGGATGGGACCAAAATTGTGTCTACTACAGCTTTGAAAGGGCATATCGGATGAAAGATATACATGGCAGCTATATATAAATCTGATCCGATTGTGATGAAATTTTCCACACATATTGGGACGTCAGCACTTCGTGCTAAATTTGGTAAAGATCGGACCAAAATTGTGCCTCTACAGCCTTAATAGGTCAAATCAGAGGAAAGGTTTATATAGGAGCTATATCTAAATCCGAACCGATTTACAATAGATGAAATTTTGCACTCATATTGGGACGTCACACGAAACATTTCATGCCAAATTTAGTAGAGATCACACCAAAATTGCGACTCCTACAGCTTTAAAAGAGCATATCGGATGAAAGATATATATGGGAGCTATCTAAATCTGAACCGATTTTTTTCAAAATCACTAGTGTTCGTCCTTGGACCATAAAAGACACTTATGCAAAATTTTGTGAAAATCGGACAACAAAAGCGACCTGTACCTTGAATACAAGAATACATGAACAGACAGACAGACGGACATAGCTAAATCGAATCAGGAAGCGATTCTAAGCCGATCCTTATACATATCGATAGGTCTAGCTCTTCTCCTTCTTAGCGTTGCAAACGAATGCAAAAATCTATAATACCCTGTATCACAGTGGTGGTGCATGTTATGAAAAACAAGTAAAATGGCATTAAGTTCGACCGGGCCGAACTTTGGATACCCACCACCTCGGTTATAAATGTAAACCCTATTTCATCACAATCCAGTGAAAATTGTATAACTGAAGCACCCAAATTCAGCACGAACATTAAGTGTTCAAATATATATGTCACTATTCAATTTTGTAGAACAAAATATTGGTCTTTTTGGCAGATATATCCAATTATAAACCGATCTGAACCATATTAAGGTCGAATGTGAGAAGGCTAAAAATAGATCACAGTTTCAAATTTTAGCGAAATCGGTTGAAAAATAAAGCTTTTATGGGGTTCAGTCCCTTTATCGGCAGATCGGTCTATATGGCAGCCATATCTAAATATAGTCCGATCAGAACCATATTTAGGCCGGATGTTGGGAGTAGAGGTGGTCATTTTAGTTCCTTTTAGTGATCGCTGCTTTTAGTACCATTCCTCAAAAGGAACTAGTTCCTTTTCTTAGTTCCTTAGTTCCTTTTTCCTTTGCGATACCCTTTTTTTATTCCTTTACACAAAACAAAAAAGAGAGCTTTGAATTTTGTTTTGAACCTTAAAATGAGAGTTTTTAATTGTACATATAGCTACAAACATTCCGACTGTGTATGTAATTAAATTTAAAATGCATTTTTTGTACTTTGTTTTAAACAAGTATTAAGTCTCACAAATAATTTACTTTTCTTTCACCTAAATCGCAACGTACACAGTTGTTGTCCATTAAAAAGTTACGCTTTAATTTAGTTGTTGTATGAAGCTGAAAAATATGGCATTCCAATCAGCTGGTCTGTCCGATCTGCACCATATTTGGGTCGGATGTTGGGAGGCTTAAAACTTTTCACTGTTCCAAATTTCAGCGAAATCGGAAAAAATAAAGCTTTTATGGTCTTCAGACCCTTTATCGGGAGATCGGCTATATGGCAGCTATATCTAAATATAGTCCGATCTGAACCATATTTACGTCAGATGTCGGGAAGCTTAAAATAACAAACGGTTTTAAATTTGAGCGGAATCGTATAAAAAATAAAGCTTTAATGAGCTTCAGAACTTTTGTCGGCAGATCGGTCTATATGACAGCTATATCGAAATATAGACCGATCGAATCCATATTTACGACAGATGTCGGGAGGTTTAAAGTAACCCACTGTTTTAAATTTGAGCTGAATTGGGTAATAAATAAAGCTTTAATGGGCTTCAGACCCTTTATCGGCAGATCGGTCTATATGGCTGCTATATCTAAATATGGACCGATCTAATCCATATTTAGGTCAGATGTCGGGAGGCTTAAAAACCCACTGTTGCAAATTTCACCGAAATCAGTTAATAAATAAAGCTTTCATTGTCTTCAGACCCTTTATCTGGAGATCGGTCAACGTGGTAGCTATATCTAAACATAGTCCGATCTGAACCATATTTGGATGAGTTGTTGGGAGGCTTAAAAAATTTAAAATTTCCCCAAAATCGGATGAAAATTGAAGTTGTTATGGGCATTAGACCCTTTATCGGCAGATCGGTCTATATAGGAGCTATATCCAAATGTGGTCCGATTTGGTCCGTTCAAGAACTTAACCAGCATGCATCAAAAAGACGTATCTGTTCCAAATTTCAGCTCAATATCTCAATTTTTGAAGACTCTAGAGGATTAGAACAGACGGACGGACAGACACACGGACATTGTTAAATCGTCTTAGAATTTTACGACGATCCAAAGTATATATACTTTGTAGAGTCGGAAATTGATATTTGGATGTGTTGCAAACGAAATGACTAAATGAATATACCTCCTATCCTACGGTGGTGGGTATAAAAACAATTAAAAAAATATTTGCTCTAAAGTACTATCTGTCAGTTTTTTTTTTTTCATCAAACCCAATTTGATAAAAATTCTTTCAGCACATGCACTGCCCTTAGCAGTTAAAGCTAATGCGTGCACTGCAAATTCATATAAATTTGGCCATACAAATTGGATTGGCACAACATTCATCACATTTACATTTAATCCTCTTAAAGTTGTATAAAAAATAACACCTAATAGAAAAATAAAAAAGTTTTGAATGAAAAAATTATATAATACTTTTTGGAAAAAAATGCAAGACATTGACTTTGCGGAAATTGTAGGTTATGAAGCGGATAACTTTTGATAAAAAGAGACAATCCCTACCAATTTTATTTGAAAAGCTCGTGAAATTTTGTAACCTTTCCTTTAAATTTGTAATCGGTTTACAAGTAATTCCACATCAAAAATATTGACGCTGCCATGACTAAAATTTTCAAAAAAAAAAAAAAAAAAAAAAAATAAAAATTCTTGTAAAGCCAATAACTCGCAAACCGTTAGGGATATTCCAGACTTTATCAAGTTAATTGTAGAGTATTTAGGAGCTCTATCTTAAAACAAATCAAACCGATCGGCCCACAAATGACTGTTGGGCAAGAAGATCAAAATTCGAGGCGACCAAATTTCACGCTCCATGGGTCAGCCTTTGGACCCACTGGGGACCCCAAATTTTTTCATACTTATTGGAAGCACCTCAATATTGGCTGTGTTAATAACGAATGAATAATTTCTAGAATTTTTCGATTTGGCAACACTATGCGTCGTTGCCTGGTTAAATTTAAGTACTACTCTTAAATTGTACAAAAAGTCGTCAAATTTTTGACAAAGCACATGTTGTTGTGGTGTGACTTCCAACAACTGTGCCAAGTGTGACCTAAATCGGTTCATAACCTGATATAGCCGCGATTTAAACCAATCCTCGATATGCCTGAAATTTTAAAAATGGTGCTTCTCTATGACTTCTGAGAGCTGGGATAAGTACTGTCCATATCGATCAATAACTTGATAAAGCTCATACATACTTAAAAAATTCATTCAAAAAACTTGACAGTTGCGATCCATGGTGAAAGGTATATAAGATTCGGCCCGGCCGAACTAAGCGCGCTTTTACGTGTTTCCTGTTGCATAAAGCTGAGTATTCTATTCAGCTTTTCAGGCGGAATACTGTCAAACTTCAAAGGAGGAAAATAGGCGAAAAAAGAGTACTCTGTTTATAGTGAGGAAAACGGCAAAAAGAAATTTTAGTGGTAACGCTTGGTTCGTTTCTTCTTTTTGTTATTTTACTTATTTGCGAAAAACAAAAATAATAAAACCATAAGTGCAAATAAAATAAGTAAAAAGGCATTAAGTTCGGCCGGGCCGAATTTTGGATACCCAACACCTCGGGTAGTAAGTGGATGTCAGCTATATCCAAATCTGGACCGATTTGGGCCAAATTGCAGAAATATTTCGAAGAGCCTACCACAACCCACTGTCCCAAATTTCTACGAAATCAGACAGAAAAGCTCCTTATATGGCCCCAAAATCTAAAATCGAGCGATCGGTCTATATGGCAGCTATATCTAAATCTGGACCGATCTCGACCAAATTAAAGAAGAATGTCGAAGGGCCTAACACAACTCACTGTCCCAAATTTTGGCGACATCGGACAATAAATGCACCTTTAATGGCCCCAAAGCCTAAAACCGAAAGATCGGTCTATATGGCACCTATATCCAAATCTGGACCGATCTGTGCCATGTTGCAGAAGTATGTCAAGGGGTTTATCTTAACGCAATGTCCCAAATTTCGGCGACATCGGACAATAAATGCTGGATCGGGTTACATGGGGGCTATATCAAGATATAGTCCGATATAGCCCATCTTCGAACTTAACCTGCTTGTGGAAAAAAAAGAATCTGTGCGAAATTTCAGCTCAATATCTTTATTTTTAAAGACTGTATCGTGATATCAACAAACAGACGGACAGACGGAGGGACATGTCTAGATCGCCTTAGATTTGTGCGTTGATCAAGAATATGTATACTTTAAAGGGTCGGAAATGGATATTTCGATGTGTTGCAAACGGAATGACTAAATGAATATACCCCCATCCTTTGGCGGTGGGTATAAAATAAAATTTAGGGTTGGTATGAAAATTAAAACATAACATGACTGCCAAATTCCGCTCTCTGAAAAATTTAAGATTTCCGTGACTATTCCGAAAGCAGAATAGAATACCAACTCTAAGACTGATTTAAGCCCAACTTTTTTTGGTAACTCAAATTTTGAATTATTTCCACATACCTATAAAGAGTAAACGGTAATAAACAACGTTTAAATCATAGATGGACAACAACACACAACCTTACATAAATGCCTTTGCCCGTGGTTAAAGGAAAACGAACAAATGCGCACGTACAGTGTAAACAACTTCGTGTGGCTTCGTTCGATCGACGCAGTTTTGTTATTTTGCATAGCTTCTACTTCGAGTTGATTGTTCGGGATTTACTGCCCCTCACACAAACACTATGTACAATCGTATTTTCAACTGTGTTAGTGTGCCCATCACTGGTTTGCATACATAATTCGCTATTACTCACATGTCAAAGTAACGGGTCAACATTCCCTCAGAATTAACAGAATTAACAACTCATAGTGAAGAGAGAAGCCCACTATAATTGATTTTACGGTCGAAAACCTAAAAAATCGTTATACAGGCCATCTCGGCTTGTCACACCTATGTTCCATCGTGGAAGATCAATCAATATGCATTTATTTGCTAAATAATATGTGCAGCTATATCTTGGCCCTAAAGGTTAAAAGCCACTAGCCTTATATGTTTTCCGTAGTTGCTGCTGCATTACATTCGCCGTATTGTCATGAACTTGTCATCACTGTGCCTCCAGTTCGGCGAAATCGATGGAAATGGGGTATAATAAAGACATCAAGAGGTTATCTTGATTAATTGTCTACCACTGTGGCGGCTCGTAAACAAACCACCTAGCTGTGGTTTCTCTGCACACAGAACAGCAGTTGGTTAATGTCAGTAGACAAGCCGGCCTGTACGCGTCCCTATGACTTCTATTGTATTATAGGAATTAATTATGAAAAATGTATGGGCTTTGTGGGGAAATTAGTTTTGGAATCAATACCTTTGATCTCAACAATGGTCTAAAGGCAATAGCCATAAATCCACTGCGCAAGTGTCAAAAATGTTGATTCATTTAAATGATGAATAAGAAGGGCTCAAATGTATCTTTTCTAGCGGGAATGTTGTCTGGTTAAGTTGTGCATTTCTTCGCAGTGGTAGTTATTATACCCACCACCGACGGATGGGGGTATATTCATTTTGTCATTCCGTTTGCAACACATCGAAATATCCATTTCCGACCCTATAAAGTATATATATTCTTGATCAGCGTAAAAATCTAAGACGATCTAGACATGTCCGTCCGTATGTCCGTCTGTCTGTTGAAATCACGCTACAGTCTTTAAAAATTGAGAAATTGAGCTGACACACAGATACTTGCACAGATTCTTTTTTTGTCCATAAGCAGGTTAAGTTCGAAGATGGGCTATATCGGACTATATCTTGATATAGCCGCCATATAGACCGATCCGCCGATTTAGGGTCTTAGGCCCATAAAAGCCACATTTATTATCCGATTTTGCTGAAATTTGGGACAATGAGTTGTGTTAAGCCTTTCGACATCCTCCGTCAATTTGGCTCAGATCAGTCCAGATTTGGATATAGCTGCCATATAGACCGATCCTCCGATTTAGGGTCTAAGGCTCATAAAAGCCACATTTATTATCCGATTTTGCTGAAATTTGGCATAGTGAGTTGTCTTAGGCCCTTCGACATTCTTCGTCAATTTGGCTCAGATCGGTTCAGATTTGCATATAGCTGCCATATAGACCGATCCTCCGATTTAGGGTCATAGACCCATAAAAGCCACATTTATTATCCGATTTTGTTGAAATTTGGGACAGTGAGTTGTGTTAAGCCCTTCGACATCCTTTGTTAATTTGGCTCAGATCGGTCCAGATTTGGATATAGCTGCCATATAGACCGATGCTCCGATTTAGGGTCTAAGGCACATAAAAGCCACATTTATTATCCGATTTCGCTGAAATTTGGGACAGTGAGTTGTCTTAGGCCCTTTGACATGTTTCTTTAATTTGGTCCAGATCGGTCTAGATTTGGATATAGCTGCCATATAGACCGATCCTCCGGTTTAGGGTCTTAGGACCACAAAAGCCACATTTATTATCCGATTTTGATTAAATTCGGGGCAGTGAATTGTGTAAGGCCCATCGACATCCTTCGTTAATTTGGCTCAGATCGGTTCAGATTTGGATATAGCTGCTATATAGATCGATCCTTCGATTTATGGTGTAAGGCCCATAAAAGCCACATTCATTATCCGATTTTGCTGAAATTTGTGACAGTGAGATGTGTTAGGCCCTTTGACATATTTCTTCAATTTGGTCCAGATCGGTTCAAATTTGGATATAGCTGCCATATAGACCGATTTCTTGATTTATAGGTTTGGGCCCATAAAATGCTCATTTATTGCCCGATGTCCCCGAAATTTGGAACAGTGAGTTAAGTTGAGCCCCTTGACATACTTCTACAATATCGCACAGATCGGTCCAGATTTGGATATAGCTGCCATATAGACCGATATCTAGGTTTTAGGTTTTGGGGCCATAAAAGATGCATTTATTGTCCGATGTCGCTGAAATTTGAGACAGTGAGTTTGATTAGGCTCTTTGACGTCCTTCTTCAATTTTGCCCAGATCGGTCCAGATTTGCATATAGCTGCCATATAGACCGATCTCTCGATTTAAGGTTTAGGGCCCATAAAAGAGGCATTTATTATCCGATTTCGCCGAAATTTGGGCAGTGCTTAGTGTTAGGCTCTTCGACATGTTTATGCAACTTGGCCCAAATCGGTCCAGATTTGGATATAGCTGCCATAAAAGGCGCATTTATAGTCCGATTTCACTGAAATTTGACACAGTGACTTATGTTCGGCTTTTCGACATCCGTGTCGTATATAGTTCAGATCGGTATGAGGTATATGAGTATAAGGTATGAAATTTTCACCGAATTTTGATGAAAGGTGGTTTACATATATACCCGAGGTGGTGGGTATCCAAAGTTCGGCCCGGCCGAACTTAACGCCTTTTTACTTGTTTTATTCAATCATACAGCAGCAGTTTTTCTAAAGGTAGGTACCAATACAACCTGTACAACTAATTATTTTTCACTTAATATGAGCGGGTTTCTTTCGTTTGTATGTCAAAAATAGCTGATTTGAATTTTTATACCCTCCACCATAGGATGAGGGTATACAACTTTTGTCATTCTGTTTGTAATACCCGAAATATGCGTCTAAGACCCCATAAATTATATATATATTCTTGATCGTCATGACATTTTAAGCCGATTTAGCCATGTCCGTCCGTCTGTGTTTCGAAAGCGCGCTAACTTTCGAAGGAGTAAAGCTAGGCGCTTAAAATTTTGCACAAACATTTTAGTGTAGGTAGGTTGGGATTGTAAATGGGCTATATCGGTTCATGTTTTGAAATAGCCGTCATATAAACCGGTCTAGGGGCTTGTCTTCTTCAGCTTCTAGAGCAATTCTTATCCGATTTGGCTGTAATTTTGCACGAGGTGTTCTGTTATGACTTTCAATAACTGTGCAAAGTATGGTTCAAATCGGATCATAACCTGGTATATCTGCCATATAAGCCCATCATGGATCTTGATTTCATGACCCGCTAGAGGGGGCACTCTCATCCGAATTGGCTGAAACTTTGCATGGATGTTTTGTTATGTCTTACAAGAACTTTGCTAAGAATGGTTCTAATTGGTTCATATAGCTGCCATATAAACCCATCATGGGGCTTGACATTTTTAGCTTTCCGAGGTCTCAAATCCTATCCGATTTGGCTTTGATTTTAGACGTCGTGTTTTTGTATCACTTCCAACAACTTTGCTAAGTATGGTTCAAATTGGTTCATAACCTGGTATAGCTGCCACATAAACTTATCTGGGATCTTGACTTCTTGAGCCTCTAGAGGGCGCAATTCTCATCAGACTAGGCAGAAACTTTGTACAACGACTTCTCCCATGACCTTCAATATACGTGTCAAATATGGTCTGAATCGATCTTCAGCTCCCATATATACAGTTCCAATGTATATGCAGCTCCCATATATACCGATCTCCCGATTATGTTTCTTGAGCCCCTACAAGGCGCAACTCGAATCTGAATGGACTGAAATATTACACAATGACTTCTGCAATGTTCAGCATTCAATTCCATTATGGTCCGAAGCGGACTATAAGTTGATATAGCTTCAATACCATAACAGGTCTTTTTCATTATTCTTTGTTTGCCTTAAAAGAGATACCGCGCAAAGAACTTAACAAATGTTATCCATGGTGGAGGATATTTGGAGGGATTCGGCCCGGCCGATCTTACCACGCTGTTACTTGTTTTGTTATAGATCCGCTTCCGCTTCTCTTGTTTATACCCACCACCGAACGATGGGGGTATATTCATTTTGTCATTCCGTTTGCAACATATCGAAATATCCATTTTCGGCCCTATAAAGTATATATATTCCTGATCAGCGTAAAAATCTAAGACGATCTAGACATGTCCGTCCGTCTGTCTGTTGAAATCATGCTACAGTCTTTAAAAATAGAGATATTGAGCTGAAATTTCGCACAGATTCTTTCTTCTCCATTAGCAGGTTAAGTTCAAAGATGGACTATATCGGACTATATCTTGATAAAGCTCCCATATAACCCGATTCGCCGATTTAGGGTCTTAGGCCCATAAAAGCCACATTTATTTTCCGATTTTGCTGAAATTTGGGACAGTGAGTTGTATTAGGCCCTTCGACATTCTTCGTCAATTTGGCTCAGATCGGTCCAGATTTGGATTTAACTGCCATATAGACCAATCCGCCGATTTAGAGTCATAGGCCCATAAACGCCACATTTATCGTCCAATATTGCTGAAATATACGGCACTGAGTAAGATTAAGCCCCTTGACATACTACTGCAATATGGCACAGATCGGTCCAGATTTGGATATAGCTGCCATATAGACCGATCTCTCGGTATTAGGCTTTGGGGCCATAAAAGGTTTATTTATCGTCCGATGTCACCAAAATTTGGGACAGTGAGTTGTGTTAGGCCCTTCGACATTTCTCTTCAATTTGGTCAAGAACGGTCCAGATTTGGATATAGCTGCCATATAGACCGATCACTCAATTTTAGGTTTTGGGGCCATAGAAAAAAGTTTGCTGAAAATAGCAGACACTGTCTGCCGAATATTAGAGGTTGATTTTGCTGTGCTTGTAGCAGTAGTTCTGCTATTACAGCAGTAGTTCTACAATTTCATAGCAGCAGGCTTACTGCTGAAAAGTCTGTTGTTTGTGAAAATGACTGCTGCTTAATTATGAGAGGCATGTTAGAAGGAACAAGTAAAAGCGTGCAAAGTTTGGCCGGGCCGAACCTTGGGAAGCCAACGGCATGGATTCTGCTAAAAATTTATACAAAATAAATTTAGCTGAAGGGCATAATTTTATTCTACATACCAAACTTCTATCAAACCAGCAACAATTAAAGCTTCTAGAAACCGTACAAGGAAGATCGAGAGACAGCAAAAGTGTTTGCTAAAACAGCAGTTTTTGTCTGAAAATGAGAAAGCAGATATTAGGTTAGGTTAGGTTGAAAAGAGGGTGCTGATATTAATCCGCCCCATGCCTCTGCGGACATTCACCTAAGCCAGTACTCGGCTCGTTGTGCGCTTTAAAAACTATAAAGTAACCTCTAAAAAGAAAATGTTAAGTTCGGAGTTCCGTGCTACTTACAAAATCCTTAATTGTTTTCAATGCAACTCCCCTAAATTGGTTAATGTCTGTTATTGTGTCTCCACTTAAGTACCGGTATCTGTTGGACGCGAAAGCCGGGCAATGACAAACGAAATGCTCCAACGTCTAATCATCTTCCCCGCATGCCTTACACATGCTATCACTTACCGCACCGATTTTACATAGGTGAGCTCGTAGTCCTATGTGTCCCGTTATGATACCAGTAGCTATACTGACCTCCTTCTTGCTTCCTTTCAGTAATAGCCACGTTTTCTCACGCTCTGGATCCCCCATAGGATTTTCGCCGTCTACCGACCGTTTCGCTGTTACACAATGTTGCATGCGCATTCGTCGCCCACTCCCTTAACTCGGACTGCGTCGACCCGAAAAGCTTCGGGTTAACCAAGTTTATTGACGGCAGTCCTCTGACCTTCACCGCCAAATCGTCTGCCATTTCATTTCCCCTTACTCAGTTATGGTCCGGCAACCAAACGATGCGGATTTTGCCATCCTCATAGAAGGCGTTAATCTCCTTCTTACATTGCAAGACTGTTCGTGACCTTACCTCCCTTGTTGTTATTGCCCTTATGGCAATTTTACTGTCGATAAAGATGTTCAGACTCGACGTCCTCGCGATCGGATCTCCACCTGAATAACCGTATTACGGTCAGGCAGTCTGAAACAGACCTCAGTCCCTGAGTTTTCAATGTAAACCGCCAGGCCCACTCTGTCCTGTAGCTTTGATCCATCCGTGTAACATGATCTTCCAGATGGCAACACTAAGGTTCCGTCAATCCAAGACTGTGCCGATGGTAGCAGTGCCTCGCACTCGTCTTCAAGGTCCTTCTCAGGTATCCGATCGGAAACCTCTTCCCTTCCTTCGAGGTTTCCTATCGTCGCCTCGATTATACCGCGATGGTATGAGCTGCTCCCATCCTCAATCCATTCTCCCATCGCCTTAAGTCGCACAGCCGTAGTGGCTGCCTCACACTTAATCTATATGTCAATGGGTCGGATATCTAAAATAGTCTCCAGTGCCCTAGTGGTCGTGGTCCTCATCGCTCCGCTTATGTCAAAACAACATGTTCTCTGAACCTGTTGTATGGTCCTTATGTTGCACTTTTTCTCCATAGCAGTCCACCAAATTACTGAGGCGTAAGTAAGTATTGGTCTAGTCACGCTCCTGTAGAGCCAGTGGACTATCCTCTGATTCAGGCCCCATTGTGAGCCTACGGCCCGTCTACATATCTGTGAGCCTTCTCAGTACGCTCCTGAATGTGACACTTCCAATTCAGTTTCCTGTTTAAGATCACAACTATGTATTTGACCTTGTTAGATATCGAATTCGTCTTATTGAGGAAACGAGGTGCGTAAGATTGGCCCACCTTCGTCTTCCTCGTGAACAGGCATATTTCAGTCTTCTCTGGGTTAACATTGAGACCTCTGGGTCTAGACCAGTCATATGCCATATGCAAGACCCTTTCGGCCCTTCTGCATTGGTCGTTCGGATCCTTATTTCGTATAAGTATGATAACATCGTCTGCGTAGCAGACAGGTTCAAATCCCTCCTCAGTCAGCGTCCGTAATAGGTCATTTATGGTGGTCACCCATAGGAGTGGCGATAAAATGCCCCTCTGTGGCGTGGCCTGTGTCACTGTCTCCCTTATATTTATGCCATTGGACACACAATTTATCCACCTGTTCCGGGTCCGCACATTGTTAAAAGCCCCCACGATGTCAATGCATATCGCCAGGGTGTACGTTTTGGCATCGAACGGTTCTTCTATTTTATTCACAACAAAACAAAGCAGATATTTCTGCTGTTTCAGCAACCATAAGGCTGCTGTATTAGCAAGCATTTCGGTCAGTTAAATCAGCTAACAAAATCTGCAGTTTTAAGTACGGAATTCTGCTAAAAATATTGTTATGCTATTTTGTACATTTTCTCTACTTTACGCATTTTTTGAAGTTTTGTTGGAAGAGATGATTTTAATTTGTGGAATGTTACTGTAAAAAAGCTACCTGATCCAAATACTCGCTTGCATTTTTTGTTAATGCTCTACTAACGTGTACATGACTGATGTGGTCTTTTGTATCTAAATTTAAAGAAGAAACAAGTAAAAGCGTACTATGTTCGGCCGGACCGAATCTCATATACCCTCCACCATGGATCGCATATGTCGAGTTCTTTTACCGGCATCTCTTCTTATGCAAAAGAGGATATAAGAAAGGATTTGCTCTGCTATTAGAGCGATATCAAGATATGGTCCGCCTTGGACCACAATTAAATTATATGTGTGAGACCTGTGTAAAATGTCAGCCAATTCGAATAAGAATTGCTCCCTTTGGGGGCTCAAGAAGTAAAATAGAGAGATTGATTTATATGGGAGCTGTATCAGGCTATAGACCGATTCAGACCATAATAAACACGTATGTTGATGGTCATGAGAGGATCCGTTGTACAAAATTTCAGGCAAATCGGATAATAATTGCGACCACTAGAGGCTCAGGAAGTCAAGATCCCAGATCGGTTTATATGGCAGCTATGTCAGGTTATGCACCGAATTGAGTCATACTTAGTTGTTGGATATCATAACAAAACACGTCGTGCAAAATTTCATTCCAATCGGGTAAGAATTGCGCTCTCTAGAGGCTCAAGAATTCAAGACCCAAGATCGGTTTATATGGCAGCTATACCAGGTTATGGACCGATTTGAACCATCCTTAACACAGTTGTTAGAAGTGATACTAAAACACTATGTACAAAATTTCATTCAAATCGGATAAGAATTGCGCCCTCTAGAGGCTAAAGAAGTCAAGACCCAAGATCGGTTTATATGGCAGCTATATCAAAACATGGACCGATATGGCCCATTTACAATACCAACAGACCTACACTAATAAAAAGTATTTGTGCAAAATTTCAAGAGGCTAGCTTTACTCCTTCGAAAGTTAGCGTGCTTTCGACAGACAGACAGACGGACGGACGGACATGGCTAGATCGACATAAAATGTCGCGACGATCACGAATATATTGGGTTGGCAAAAAGTAGTTGCGGATTTTTTAAAAGAAAGTAAATGCATTTTTAATAAAACTTAGAATGAACTTTAATCAAATATATAATTCCCATTTTGTTCGATAACCTTTTGCCATCTTCCTGGCAAATTTAGTATTCCACGCTCATAGAACTTCTGTCCTATATATGCAAAAAACTGAACCAAGTGCGATTTTATAGCCTCATCATTGCCGAAAGTTTTACCATTTTAGGAGTTCTGCAAAAATCGAAATAAATGGTAGTCTGATGGTGCAAGGTCAGGGCTATATGGTGGATGCATCAAAAGTTCCCAGCCAAGCTCACTCAGTTTTTGGCGAGTGACCAAAGATGTGTGCGGTCTAGCGTTGTCGTGGTGGAATATGACACCTTTACGATTGACCAATTCCGGTCGCTTCTCCTTGATGGCTGTATTCAATTTGTCCAATTGTTGACAGTAAACATCCGAATTAATCGTTTGGTTCCTTGGAAGCAGCTCAAAATATACCACACCCTTCCAATCCCACCAAACATACAGCATAACCTTCTTTTGGTGGATATCAGCCTTTGAAGTGGTTTGAGCTGGTTCACCATTCGATTAACGTTGTTGTAAACAATCCATTTTTCATCTCCAGTTATGATTCGTTTTAAAAACGGATCGAATTCATTGCGTTTAAGGTGCATATCACAAGCGTTGATTCGGTTTGTTAAATGAATTTCTTTCAATACATGTGGTACCCAAATATCAAGCTTTTTCACCAGTCCAAGACTTTTTATGTGATAATGAACTGTTGATTTTGGTATATTTAACTTCTCTCCTATCTCACGCTCAGTTACATGACGATCCAATTCTATTAATGCTTTGATTTGGTCATCATCAACTTTGGCCGACCTGAATAATCCGCAATTACTTTTTGGGCAACCCAATATATACTTTATGGGGTCTTAGACGTATGTTTCGAGTTACAAACAGAATGACGAAATTAGTATACCCCCATCCTATGGTGGAGGGTATAAAAAAGATTATGGAATTATGGAATGTATACATTCAGTGGTGATTATAAACATCCACTGGGACACACATTCAAATTTACATTTTATTTCTCTTCTAACATCCCAGACTTTTCAGCTGTAAGCCTGCTGCTGTGAAATTTTAGAACCACTGCTGTGATAGCAGAAATACTTCTACAATAGCAGACTTTTCAGCTGTAAGCCTGCTGCTGTGAAATTTTAGAACCACTGCTGTGATAGCAGAAATACTTCTACAATAGCAACAAAATTAACTACTATAATTCAGCAGACGGTGTTCGCTATTTTCAGCAAACTTTTTTTATTGCTATATCAGCTATATGAGGATATGGATAGAGTTAGACCATTGGAAGTCATAGCAAAACGAAATGTGCAAAATGTCAGCCAAATCGGATAAGCATTGTGCCCTCTAGGAGTTCAAGAAGTCTAATCTGGAGATCGATTTGCAGACAGCTGTATCAGGTTATGGACTGATTAAGACCATACTTAGCAAAGTTGTTGGAAGTCATAACTAAACACTTCATAAAAAATTATATATTTAGGTTTCTTTTGAAAATATGTAAAAACAACAACAAAAGCGTGCTAAGTTCGGCCAGGCCGAACCATGGATCGCATTTGTCGAGATTTTTTCCCGGTGTCTCTTTTTAGGCAAACAAAGGAAAGGAGAGGAAAGGAATGGATAAAAGAAAAAAATTGCTATGCTATTGGAGCTATATCAAGTTATGGTCCGATTCGGACCAAAATGTAATGAATATTGGAGACCACAGAAGAAGTCATTGTGTACAATTTCAGCCAAATGGAATAAGGATATCGCCCTAAGAATTTCGCCATCTAGAGGCTCAAGAAGTCAAGACCCCAGATCGGGTTATATGGCAGCTATATTAGGTTATTGACCGATTTTAACCATACTAACCACAGCTGATAGGAATCATAACAAAACACCTAATGCAAAATTTCAGCCAAATCGGATAAAATTTGCGCCCTGTAGTGGCGCAAGAAGTCAAGATCCAAGATCGGTTTATATGGCAGCCATATCAAAACATGGACCGACATGGTCCATTTACATCCCAAGCGACCTACACCTGTAAGAAGTATTCGTGGAAAATTAAAGGCGGCTAGCTTTACTCCTTCGAAAGTTTGCGTGCATTGAACAGACAAACGGACGGACAGACGGACGGACATGGCTAGATCGACATAAAATCTCATGACGACCAAGAATATATCTACTTAATGGGGTCTGAAACGAATATTTCGAGGTGTTACAAACAGAATGACGAAATTAGTATACCCCCATCCTATGGTGGAGGGTATAAAAATTAGTCAACCTTCAATATTTTTGAAGTAAGGGCATTGATAAACATTCTAGTGCCCTCCATGCTTCACCATTGAATTCATTAAGACCAGTTAAATAGAGTGATGGAGTGATAATTTTTTCGAAAAGTGTTGACCATTTTTTTCCCGATTTTGGCGATTGTTTTCCGAAAAAGACCAGCCACCACTGGTCGCAGATCTCATTCATCAAGATTCGCCGCAAGTTTTTGGGCTTTTTAAAGGGATCTGGATGGCTCAACGGTAGGAACTACCGTTTGCATCCGGTAGGATTCCACCAGATAATCGGTCTCAAGTGCAGCATCTGGTAAACGAACAGGTTTTCGAACATGTGTTGAACTCTGAAGGGGGTCTACCAATACAAATTGGGAGCTGCGAATGGACATCTTCTTTGCGTCAGCAGAATGTATTGATACCGTCAGAAAGGTTGTTGGAAGTATACGCACTCTCTGAGGCGCAGCCTCGCCTTTGGGAGAAAGATGGCGATGGTCTCTACAAGGATGTGGGCGGGGAAATCGTGACGGAACGCATGATGGGAGTTTTAAACAAGCAAAACCAAGATTTGGTAGTGGAAAATGGGAGGTCTTAGACAGGGATGAGAAACAGGAAGCAACTCTCCTTATGTTGGCCATTCATCGAGTGTAAGTGGCAAGTTTGGAGGTATAGTCTACAACGGGACCAAGGTCGTCTTTTTCAATATTGGGAAGACCAGGAACGGCAAAGTGGTGTCGCTATGCCGCACGCCGCGTCAATTACGGTTCAAATCAGTATATATATATATATATTGATAAATCTCATATATAAACCGATCCCCCGATATGGTATCTAGAGCTCTAAGAGGACGCAATTGTTTTCCGATTGGGCTGGCATTTAGCGTGTAGTATTCGGTTACGTACAATAATCGTAAATGACTGCTTTTAGACCGATCTTCTGATTAAGGGTCTTAATCCCATATAATCGGATTTATTGCCCAATTTCGCTGAAACTATGACTTGTATATGGCTTCTCGGCCCATGAATCGAAAGTGATCCAGATCAGCCCATATTTGGATATCGCTTTGGATATAATAGTATTATTACAACAAAATAGGAAAACCAATATATCCATGGTGGTGGGTATCGAAAATGGGACATAGCCGAACTTTACACACGTGTTCTCATTTTGTCGTAATTTTAAAGGTTTTTATTGAAAATACTAATGTTTGTTTTATGAATTATGAAATTGTTAAATAATCCAATAATGTTTTAACCAAAAGGGCACATTTCAACAAAAAAAAAAATTATGTTACCGATAATGTTAAAAATTACCGATATTAACGCAAAAATTAAACTATCGACTGTATGCCAGCTTTAGTAATTACTTACTTACTATACTTTAATTGGCTATGACAGAACATTTGTTCCACTACCAGGACGTGGAATAGTGTTCTACGCTCGATCTTCTTCGCTCCTTCTAAAATCTCTGACACCAAGATTCGAGGTGTCTCCCACAACTTGATCTTTCCATCGGGCTTTTGGTCTTCCCGGTTTGCGTGTACCACCGTGTTTGCCTTCAAAATACTTCTTTGCTGGAGCTTCTTCATCCATTCTGACAACATGACCTAGCCAACGCAGCCGTTGTATTTTGATGCGTGTAACTATGCTATCGTCGTAATACAGCTCGTGGTTCATACGACGCCGCGAACTGGTCTATATATATTACAAAGAATCTTTCTCTCAAATACTCCAAGCACTACCTCTTCTGCTTTCACAAGTACCCATGCTTCAGAACCATATAACTGCACGGTAGTACCAGTGTCTTGTATAGTGAAATCTTCGTCTGTCGAGAGATGGGTTTGTTTCTAAACTGTTTACTTGTTCCAAAGTAGCATCTGATTGCCAGTATTATTCTTCGTTTGATCTCAAAACTGGTATCATCCGTTTCGGTTACGACGGTGCAGAGGTAGATAAAGTTGCTGACTATCTCAAAGTTATGGTTCCCAACTTTCTCCATTTTTTTATCTGCTCGGTTGTACAAGGCGTTTTGGGAATTGAATCCATCCATTTCGTCTTATCTCCATTTGCTGTCAGACCCATTTTCACTGACTCTCTTTCGATTCTTTCAAAGGCTGCAGTTACTACTCCCGGTGACCGACCTATGATGTCGATGTCGTCGGTATAGTCGAATAGCATGTGTTCTCTTGGGATTAGTGTGCCATATCTATTCATATATTAAAGAGATCACACGATAGGCTGTCTATTTTTCTGCAACCTCATTTGGTATTGAATGGTTCGGAGAGATTGTTACCTATTCTGAATGAGGAACGCGTATCAGCAAGGGTCATCCTGCAAAGCCTTATTAATTTTGCAGGACTCAGACATGGCTTGAACTACCTTTGAATGTAAAGGAAAATCGAAGGCGGCTTTGTAGTCAACAATGAGATGGTAGATGTTGATTTGTCCTTCTCGGGTTCTATCCAGGATTTGGCGCAGTGTGAATATCTGATCTAGAGTGGATTTACCAGGTCTAAAGCCGCATTGATAGGGACCAATTATCTCATTGACTTTAGGTTTTAATCTTTCACACAGTACGCGCGAGAGTATCTTGTATGCGATGGGGAGTAGACTTATTCCTCTGTAGTTGGCACATTCCGTCCTGTCTCCTTTCTTGTGTACGGGACATAGTATGTTGAGGTTCCAATCATCGGGTATGCGTTCTTCTAGCCAGATTTACAGATAAGCTGATGCATACGCCTTATTAGCGTGTCGCCTCCGGTCTTAAATAGTTCAGCGGGTAACCCGTCGGCTCCTGCAGCCTTGTTGTTCTTTAGTTGGGTCACTGCTACATGGACCTCATTCCGACTAGGAGGTAAACATTCTATACCATCATCAGGTATTGGTTCTGCGGTATCCTCTTCGCCGTCAACGTCGGACACTAGCAGTTGGTTAAAATGTTTTTTCCATATCCTCAGCATACTATCTGTCTCAGTTACAAGATTTCCTTCTTTGTTTCCTCGAAAACAGGAGGATGTGCATGCACCAAAGCCATCGGTTTGATGTTTAATTCTTTGGTAGAATATTCGGACTTCATTCTGACTACTGCACATATCAATTCGCTCATGCTAACGTCTTTCCATTTCCTTTTTCTTCCTGCGAAATAGACGCTTTCCCTCTCTCCTTTTCTCACTATACCTCTAATTGTGCATGCACTGATTGGTTGCTACTGATTGGAGAGTTGCTCTATATGCCGCATTCTTGGCTTCAGTAGCACTTCCACACTTTTGGTCGTAACATGGGTTTCTTGGAGGAGGCTTCCGATACCCAAGTACGGATTTCGCGGCAATGTCCATGGAGTGGGCAATAGTTTGCCACTGCGCCATTATATCATCGCAACAAGGAGTGGTTTCATCAAGTAGTTGGGTCAGTCGAGTGGAATATGCCGCTGCCATCTGTTGCGTTTGCAGCTTTTCAATGTCGAGCTTCCGTGCAGTGTCAGATCGTACTTTCCTCGCCATGTTCAAACAGATGCGAACCTTTGCTGCAACTGCTGGTTATGTTCGAATCTATATTCGCTCCACGGATCGTTCGTACATCTAATGTTTCCATCTATCACAACGTGATCAATTTGGTTCCTCATATTTTGATCGGCTTTGTGAATATTTTTATGTTGAAATCTGGTGCTACTAACTACCATATTTTTGCCGCGGCGAAATCTATCAGCCTCAACCCATTACTGGACGTTATCTCGTGGAGGCTAAACTTTCCGACTGTTGGACCTAAGATGTCTTCCTTCCCTATCTTCGCATTAAAATCTCCCAGAACGGTTTTATCATTATGGACGGGGCAGCGGTCATATTCTCTCTCTAGGCGCTCGTAGAACATATCCTTGGTCTGCTCGTCTTTGTCTTCCGTAGGGGCATAGGCACGAATAAGGCTGCTGTTATACAATTTGGATTTAATTCGGATTGTGGCTAGCCTCTCATCCACCTGAGTAAAGCTGGAGACAAGGTGTTTCAGTCTCCGACTAACCACAAATCCACAGCCAAATTCTTTAGTTATTACCCGAATCGAATATGGTCAAGGTCGAAACCTTTTTAGATATAGGTGTCATATAGACCCACCTAAGGGCAGCGTATCTAATCTAATACATTTTAACTTGTTTAACTGAGTTAATAGATAATACAAAATAATGAAAATCCTGACGCTTTACATCAGTTTTAAAACCAGTTCAGTAGTTATTCACAAGTTTGAATTCAAAATTCGACTTTTGATATTTTGTGACTCGTAAAAATCTCAATTAAATTTAAAAATATATAAAAACCACATTTTAAAAATATTTTATATAAAAAACATAATATTTACGTCGAATTTTCTAAAATAAGTTAAAATAAAACAGTAAACGCGTGCTAAGTTCGGCCGGGCCAAATCTTATATACCCTCCACCATGGATCGTATTTGTCGAGTTCTCTTACCGGCATCTCTTCTTAGGCAAAACAGGATATAAGAAAAGTTGATCTGCTATTAAAGCGATAACAAGATATGGTCCGGTTTGGACCACAATTAAATTATATGTTGGAGACCTGTGTAAAATGTCAGCCAATTCGAATAAGAATTGCGCCCTTTCGGGGCTCAAAAAGTAAAATAGAGAGATCGATTTATATGGGAGCTGCGTCGGGCTATAGACCGATTCAGACCATAATAAACATGGTCATGAGAGAATTCGTCGTGCAAAATTTCAGGCAAATCGGATAATAATTGCGACCTCCACAGGCTCAAGAAGTCAAGATACCAGATCGGTTTATATAGCAGATATATCAGGTTATGAACCGATTTGAACCATACTTGGCACAGTTGTTAGATATCATAACAAAACACGTCGTGCAAAATTTCATTCTAATCGGATAAGAATTGCGCACTCTAGAGGCTCAATAAGTCAAGACCCAAGATCGGTTTATATGGCAGCTATTTCAGGTTATGGACCGATTTGAACCATACTTGGCACAGTTGTTGGATATCATAACAAAACACGTCGTGCAAAATTTCATTCCAATCGGCTAAGAATTGCGCACTCTAGAGGCTCAAGATGTCAAGACCCATGATCGGTTTATATGGCAGCTATATCAAGTTATGGACCGATTTGAACCATACTTAGCACAGTTGTTGCATATCATAACAAAACACGTCGTGCAAAAATTCATTCAAATCGGATAAGAATTGCGCACTCTAGAGGCTCAAGAAGTCAAGTCCCAAGATCGGTTTATATGACAGCTATATCAGGTTATGGACCGATTTGAACCATACTTGGCACAGTTAATGGATATCATAACAAAACACGTCGTGCTCAAGTTCATTCCAATCGGATAAGAATTGCGCACTCTAGAGGCTCAAGAAGTCAAGACCCTAGATCGGTTTATATGGCAGCTATATCAAAACATGGACCGATATGGCCCATTTACAATACGAACCGACCTACACTAATAAGAAGTATTTGTGCAAAACTTCAAGCGGCTAGCTTTCCGCCTTCGGAAGTTAGCGTGCTTTCGATAGACAGACGGACGGACATGTCTAGTTCGTCATAAAATGTCACGACGATCAAGAATATGTATACTTTATGGGGTCTCAGACGAATATTTCGAGTAGTTACAAACAGAATGACGAAATTAGTTAAAGTAAAATAAACATTAAGTTCGGCCGGGCCGATCTTTGGATACCCACCACCTCGGGTATATATGTAAACCCCATTTCGTCACAATCCGGGGAAAATTGGATAACTTAAGCACTCAAATTCGGCACGGACTTTGAGTGGTCTAATTTATATGTCACTATTCAATTTCGAGAACTGAGTATTGGTCTTTTTGGCAGATATATCCAATTATAAACCGATTTGAACCATATTAAGGCCGAGTGTCAGAAGGCTAAAAGTAACTCACAGTTTAAAATTTCAGCGAAATCGGGAAATAAATAAAGCTTTTATGGGCTTCAGTCCCCTTAACGTCAGATCGGTTTTTATGGCAGCTATATCTAAATATAGTCCCATCAGAACCATATTTCGGTCGGATATTGGAAGGTGTTAACCTAATCACTGTTTCAGCGAAATCGGTGAAAAAAGCTTTTATTGACTTCAGACCCTTTATCGGGAGATCGGTCTATATGGCAGCTATATCTAAATATAGTCCAATATGGACCATATTTACGTCAGACGTCGGGATGCTTAAAACTAACACACTGTTGCAAATTTCAGCGGGTTAAATTTTCAGCAAAAAAATCGGGTAATAATTAAAGCTTGTAAGGGCATTAAACCCTTTATCGGAAAATCGGTTATATAGGAGCTATAACCAAATATGGTCCGATTTGGCCCGTTCAAGAAGTTAACCAGCGTGCATCAAAAGACGTATCTGTGCCAAATTTCAGATCAATATCTCAATTTTTGAAGGCTGGAGTGATTACAACAGACGGACGGACAGACACACGGACATCGTTAAATCGTCTTAGAATTTTACGACGATCAGAAATATATATGCTTTGTAGGGTCGGAAATTGATATTTCGATGTATTGCAAACGGAACTACTAAATGAATATACCCCCTCTCCTACGGTGGTGGGTATAAAAATGACCCGCGGGGGGATTCAATCCTGGGGTAGCAAACTTTCGTTTAGTAAATGGAATGCAAATTTACTTAACTTAATGAAATGTTTCGTTAAGTTCATGAAGTTAATTTCATTGACTTGTGGCGCATATACTGAATTTAACAAATTTTATACTTATTCGTCAAATTTTATATTCATTTGTTGTGTAAAAATTTTAGATGCCTGGTAATCTTTACAATTACTTTAATTTTGTCATTTATAATGATTTTTTTTCATTTTTGGAGGGTGTCATTCTATCAATTAAATCCGTCTCATTCATTTAATGAAGCCGAAAATCATAAACTTTTAAATAACGCAAGATTTCATTGCAACTTTTCATTGCATCAATGAAAAATATCAATGAAACCCCTTCATTGATGCAATGAAGCGTTTTTATTTCAGTGTATGGGCCAATTTGTGCCTGTGCCGAATTTGGTTGGACCAAATTCGGCACAGGCATTGAGTGGTCTAATAAGTACAAGTCATTGCTCAATTTTTCAGAATAAACTATTGGCCTTTTTGGTAGCTGTATCCAAATATAAATCGATTTGAACCATATAAGACAGGGATGTTGAAAAGACTAACATATGTCACTGTGTCAAATCAATCAACATAACATAAGTCACTGTGTCAATCATCTAAATCGGATAATAAATGCGCATTTTATGGCCCCAAAACCTTAAATCGAGAGACCGATCTATATGGCAGCTATTGAATTGAATTGAAGAAGAATGTTGAATGGCCTAACACAACTCACTGTTCCAAATTTCGGTGAAATTAGACAAAAAATGCGACTTCCATGGGCTCAGGACCAAATCTGAACGGATCTGACCAAAATCGTAGAAAGATGTCCAAGAGTCCAACACAACTCACTGTCCCAAATTTGGGCGAAATCGGACAATGAATGCGACTTTTATTGGCCCAAAACATTAAATCAAGAGATCGGTCTATATGGCTGCTATAAAACATGGACGTCAAAAAGACTAAAACAACTCACTGTCTCAAATTTCGACGAAATCGGACATGAATGCGCCTTTTATTGGCCCAAAACCTTAAATCGAGAGATCGGTCAATATGGCAGCTATGTCCAAATCTGGACCGATCTGAGCCAAATTAAAGAAGACTGTTGGATGGCCTAACACAACTCACTGTCCCAAATTTCGGCGAAATCAGACAATGAATTCGCCCTTTATAGGCCCAAAACCTTAAATCGGCGGATCGGCCTATATGGGGCTATATCAAGATATAGTTCGATATAGCCCATCTTCGAACTTAAACTGCTTATGGACAAAAAAAAATCTGTGCAAAGTTTCAGCTCAATATCTCAAATTGTAAAGATGATTTCAACACACAGACGGACGGACATGGCAAAGATTTTTACGACGATCAAGAATATATATACTATATAGGGTCGGAACTAGATATTTCGATGTGTTGCAAACGAAAAGACAAAATGAATATACCCCCATCCTTCGGTGGTGGGTATAAAATTAATTTAAAAATTTCGATTTTTTTTACTTTTTTATTTATAAGAAGTAAAAGCGTGCTAAGTTCGGCCGGCATCTCTTCTTAGGCAAAAAAGGACATAAGAAAAGATTTGCTTTGCTATTAGAGCGATATCAAGATATGGTCCGGTTTGGACCACAATTATATTATATGTTGAAGACCTGTATAAAAAGTCAGCCAATTCGAAAAAGAATTGCGCCCATTGGGAGCTCAAGAAGTAAATTAGAGAGATCGATTTATATGAGAGTTGTATCGGGATATAGACCGATCTAGATAATAAACACGTATGTTGATGGTCATGAGAGGATCCGTCGTACAAAATTGCAGGCAAATCGGATAATAATTACGACCTCTAGAGGCTCAAGAAGTTAAAATCCCAGATCGGTTTATATGGCAGCTATATCATGTTAAACCGATTTGAATCATACTTGGCACATTTGTTGGATATCATAACAAAATACGTCGTGCAAAATTTCGTTCCAATCGGATAAGATTTGCGCACTCTTGATGCTCAAGAAGTCAAGACCCAAGATCGGCAGCTATATCAAAACATGGACCGATATGACCCATTTACAAAACCAACCGACCTACACTAATAGGAAGTATTCGTGCAAAATTTCAAGCGGCTAGCTTTACTCCTTCGGAAGTAAGCGTGCTTTCGACGACAGACGGACGGACAGACATAGTGGAGGGTATAAAAATTGTTTACGGACGTATGATCTGTAATCGTGATATTGGTCTATATGGGGCTAAACCCAAAAATGGTCCGATGTAATTTATACTCGACACGGACGTCGTAGGACCGAACAAAGCTGATTGTTTTAAATTATAGCGAAATCGGTGGGAAAATGCGATTGTTATTTGCATGAGACCGAATTGACCGGGAGATCGATCAATATTGTGGCAATATTAAGATAAAGACCGATTTAAACTATATTCCATATGGAAATCGTCAATATGCATGTCAAATATGGTCCGAATCGGTCTATAGCCTAATACAGCTCCCATATAAACCGATCTCCCTATTTTACTTTTTGAGCCCCGAAAGGACGCAATTATTATTCGAATTGGCTGCAATTTTTCGCAATGACTTCTATAATGGTCTTCAACATTCAATTCAAATATGTTCCGAATCGGACTATAACTTGTTGGCCATGGTGGAGGGTATATAAAATTCGGCCCGGCCGAACATAGCACGCTTTCAGGTTAGGTTAGGTTGAAAAGAGGATGCAGATATTAATCCGCCCATGCCACTATAGACATAGCATAGCACGCTTTTACTTGCTAATTTTTATATCATTACTAGCTGGACCGGACCCGCTTCGCTGCGCCTTCTCTTGCTTCATGTGGAACAAAATTTTCCTTGGAATATTTATTTTCGACAATTACAGAGCTCTTAGTGCAATACCAAGCTACGAAAATAATATATCGCTTGACAAACAGTTTAACAATATAAGTGCCTTTATCTGAATCCCATATGATCTTTATTGGTCTACGAATTTAAGTTTGGATGTATGGTGTTCTCCGTTCATAAAATACTTTATTTCAGCCCGATATTCTCATGATGTCTGATTTAGGGATGTTTTCTGGGGTGAGGTGGTCCTCCAGACACTTAGCCCTGAAAAATATCAGCATTGTGCTCTTCTCACAAATATCATTTATTTCAACCCCATATTGCCATTGGTTTTGAGGGGGAGATTACAGGATGAGGCGTCCCCAAACACATGGTTCCAAAATTGGTTATCAAATTTATTTTCTAATCTCAATTACCTTTCATTTGAGCCACATATTGACATGGTCGATAAATTTGTAATCTTTGAGGGGTGTTTTGGGGAAGGGATGATGCCTTAAATACATGGTCCTACATTTGGATACTAAATTAGTATTCTACTTCCAAATACCTGTTCTTGAGCTCCATTTTGCGATGGTCAGTAAAAAATTGCTGTTTGTGGGGTATTTTGGGAAAGGGGTAGGTAGACCCCAAGAAAATTGGTCCCGAAAGTGGGTATCAATTCTTGCTCTATACCCCAATTCCTTTCATTTAAGCCCCACATTGACATGTTCGGTAAATATGCCCGATTTAGGGGTGTCTTGGGGAGTGGGGTGGTACCCCAAACACTAAGCCCTGAAAATATATCAGCAACGTGCTCTATTCTCATGTATTTGAACCCCATATGGCCATTGGCATCAAAATTGGATATCAATTCGGAACCTCCCTTTACAGTAATTTTTAGAAACGCCAGATCTCGCAGATGGGTGGTGCGATTTGAGCGAAATTGTGTGTGCTCTCTTATAGTACCCTAAAAATAAAAATTTGGTATCCAAATTTCGGATGGGACCTAGGGGGGCCGCTCCACCCTTAAACATACCCAAACATATATTTAAACCAATCACGACAATATGGGACTCAAATAAAAGGTATTTAGGATAAGAAAACGTATCTGATATCCAATTGTCGGACCAAGAGCTAGGGGGACCACCCCAACCCCCAAAACACCCCTAAATCGGACATATTTGCCGACCATGGCAATATCGGACTCAAATGAAAGGTATTTGCGAGTAGAATACGAATCTGATATCCAAATGTGGGACCATGTTTCTGGGGGTCCACCCCTTTCCCAAAACAACCCCAAAACTGAACTTATTTACTGACCATGGCAATATGGGACTCAAATGATAGGTATTTTAATGTAGAATACGAATCTGATATCCAAATTTGGGACCAAGTGTTTGCGGGGCCGCCTCTCCCCAAAAACCTCCCCCAAAGAGAACACATTTACGACCATAGCCACATGGGTCTCAAATGAAAGGTCTTTGGGAGTAAAGCACGAATCTGATATCAATATTCGGGAAAAGTGTTTATTGGAGCCACCCAACCCCCACAACTACACCCAAATAGGAAGTATTGGCTGACTATTGCAATATGAGCCTCAAATAAGAGGGTTTTTAGAGTAGAACGCGAATATACGCGATATATATTTTCAAGGCCAACTCACTGAATGGTCACCCATTCCCCAAAACACCCCCCAAGCCGGTCATGTTTGCCGACTATGGAAAAATGAGAGTAGACCACGTATCTGATATCAACATTAGAAGCCAACTGTCTAGCGAACGTCCACCACCATAACAACCCCCAAATGGGACAGGAGGCAAAACGTGCCTCCTGGAAGCTTTTCTGCGAACAGGTCGATAGCGTTAATGACGCTGCCAAGATAAAAAATTTCTTCCAAAAACCCATGTCCAAACTGAAACGTTAGTAGACGATATGTGAGTGTGAGCAGAGACAACGGAGGACAAGTCACCCGGACTTGATGGAATATTTCCGGCGTTACTACAGAAAGAGGCAGACTATCTGGCGTCTCATCTGGCCAAATTTTTCACAGCGTGCCTAGGACTTGCATATACTTCGAAAGCATGGCAGGAGGCAAGGGTGGTGTTTCTACCCAAGCCCGGCAAGGCAAGTTATGCGACACCAAAGGCCTACAGACCCATAAGCCTTACGTTCTTTCTTCTCAAAACCATGGAACGTATTGTGGACACCATGATAAAGAGTATGACATCCAGCGAACTGCTCAAATACAAACAGCATGCCTATGTCATGGGAAGGTCGATAGCGACTGCCCTGCACGAGGTTGTGCATAAAATAGAAGAATCCTTCGGTGCCAAAATGTACACACTGGCAGTATGCATTGACATCGAGGGGGCTTTTAACAATGTGCGGAGCGACACACTGATCCAATCCTTAGACCAGTACCGGGTGGACCCGGTCCTTAGAGACTGGATAAACCATATGCTAAGGAACAGGTGGATAAATTGTGTGTCCCATGACATAAATAAAAGAGAGAAAGCGGCACAAGGCACGCCACAGGGAGGCATTTTATCGCAACTTCTTTGGGTGACCACCATAAATGACCTATTACGAATGCTAAGTGAGGAGGAATTTGAACCCGTTTGGCATATGACTGGGCTAGACCCAGAGGTTTCAATGTTAACCTAGAGAAGACTGAAATATGCCTGGTCACGAGGAAGACGAAGATGGGCGTATTTAACGCACCACGTTTCCTCAATAAGACGATTTCGTTATCTGACAAGGCAAATACTTAGGTATGATCTTGGACAGGAAACTGAATTGGAAGTATCACATTCAGGAGCGCACTGAGAAGGCTTACAGATATTAGGCACTATGTAAACGGGTAGTAGGCTCGAAATGGGGCCTGAATCAGAGGATAGTCCACTGGCATTACAGGAGCGTGATTAGACCAATACTTACTTACGCCTCAGTAATTTCGTGGACTGCTATGGAGACAAAGTGCAACATAAGGACCATACAACAGGTTCAGAGAACATGTTGTCTTGGCATAAGCGGAGAGATTAGGACCACGCCCACTAGGGCACTGGAGACTATTCTGGATATCCAACCCATTGACATACAGATTAAGTGTGAGGCAGCCACTGCGGCTGTGAGACTTAAGGCGATGGCAGATCAGCAAAATAGCATTTTTTTATTTTAAGTATTTTCAATATATTATTTTATTGCAAATTTAACTCAGTTTTAAAATGCTCTATTATTTATCATTTTGCCAACCATGTTTATTAATAACTAAAATATTCCAGACCCACCAAACAAAATATTTTATTTAAAATAACCTTTATTTAAAATTTTAATGAAATCATACTAATAAAACTCAATTTAACAGAATATTACTATAGAATTGATATTTTGAGACAATTTTGTCTTAAATATATTTGAAGATCATTTTTATTCTAGAAAATGTTATGAAAATATTGTATTTAAAGAAATTTTGTAACAATAGTTTTCTTTTATAACTTCAAAGTTATGTAATTAGAAAAAATTCCATAGCAATTTGGTATTTAGAAAAGACTTCGCTAAAGTTTGGGTCTTAGAGAAAATTTCATTAAAAATTTGTATTTAGAAAAATATTCATTGAGACGTAAGTTTTTTGTTTTAAATCTTGACTTAAGAAGATGTTTCACTTAAATTATGCCTTTAAATTAAATTTTATCGAATTTTTGTCTTTAGAAAATTTTGGTTGAATTTTTTTTTGGGAAATTGTGTTATCGAAATTTTGTTTAAAAAATGTTACTAAAATTTTGTCTTTAGACATTTAAAGAAAAATGTCCTTTAAATTTTGGCTATAAATAAAAATTTATTGAAATCTTTTTTGAAAATAAGTCTTTGGAAACATTTCATTGAGAGTTTCTCTTAAGGAATATTTCACTAAAAACTTGCATATAGAAAAAAATAAATTCGAGTGGGCCGGGCGTAAACAAAGTTTTATCTTCAGATAATACAAATTTCATTAATATTTTTACTTTAGAAAAAAGTTCATTGACATTTGGAGAAAAATGTATTACATGTTGTCAACAGATTTTTATTTTTTCAAATTATGTCTTAAAAAGTTTTGCAAAGAGCGGGGGCCAAATTTTGTTTTTGGAAATTTACTTACTAAAATTTTGTCTTCAGAGAAATTTTTTGTGTGCTATAAATTTTGTTTCTTTTTTTGCATTGAGAAAAATTTAGTTGAAATTTAGTTAAAAAAAAATTATTGAAATTATTTCTTTAGAAAACTAATTTCGGGGCCCAGAGACCCTGGCCCTGGCTACGTTGCAAAGTGGGATAGATACAAAAAGCAACTAGTAAAAAGTATGCCATTTAAGAACTTACTTACTTTAATTGGCTATGACAGAATATTTGTTCCACTAGGTGAACGTAGATTAACGTTCCAAGCGCCTTGATCATCTGCGGTCCTTCTAAAATCTCTGACACCAAGTTTCGAGGTGTCTCCCACAACTTGATCTTTCCATCGGGCTTTTGGTCTTCCCGGTTTGTGCGTACCACCGTGTTTGCCTTCAAAAGACTTCTTTGCTGAAGCTTCTTCATCCATTCTGACAACATGACCTAGCCAACGCAGCCGTTGTATTTTGATGCGTGTAACTATGCTATCGTCGTCATACAGCTCATACAGCTCGTGGTTCATACGTCGCCAATATTCTCCGTTAACGCAAAATGGTCCATATATTTTACGAAGAATCTTTCTCTCTAATACTCCAAGCACTGCTTCATCTGCTTTCAAAAGTACACATGCTTCAGAACCATTTAACAGCACGGGTAGTATCAGTGTCTTGTGTAGTTGTAATCATCGTCTGTCGAGAGGTGGCCTTGTTTCTAAACTGCTTACTTAGTCCAAAGTAGCATCTGTTTGCCAGTATTATTCTTCGCTTAATCTTAAAACTGGTGTCATTCGTTTCGGTTACGACGGTGCCGAGGTAGATAAAGCTACTGACTGCCTCAAAGATGTGGTTCCCAACTTTCTCCATTTTCTTTATCTGCTTGGTTGTGCAAGGCATTTTGGAAGTTGAAACCATCCATTTCGTCTTATCTCCATTTACAGCCAGACCCATTTTCACTGGCTCTCTTTCGATTCTTTCAAAGGCCATTTGAGAACGGATCATTGAAATTTAACAATTAAAGCTTCCAGGAAACGAACAAGGATTATCGAGAGGACCGGGAGCTACATCAGGTTATGGACTGATTTGGACCGTAATTGGCACAGTTGTTGGAAGAACAAGTGCAAAATTTCATCCAAATCGGATAAAAATTGCGGCTTGAATGGACTCAAGAAGTCAAATCGGAAGATCGGTTTATATGGAAGCTATTGGGTTGCCCAAAAAGTAATTGCGGATTTTTTAAAAGAAAGTAAATGCATTTTTAATAAAACTTAGAATGAACTTTTTTTACACTTCTTTTCTAAAGCAAGCCAAAAGTAACAGCTGATAACTGACAGAAGAAAGAATGCAATTACAGAGTCACAAGCTGTGAAAAATTTTGTCACTGTCGACTATATGAAAAATCCGCAATTACTTTTTGGGCAACCCAATATATGAAGTTATAGAAGGATTTGGATTGTACTTGGCACATTTGTTGGAAGTCATAACAAAACACCACCTGCTAAATTGAAGCCAAATCGGACAAAAATTACGGCTTGTAAGGGAATAAGAAGTCAAATTGGGAGATCGTTTTATATGGGAGCTATATCAGATTATAGACCGATTTGAACCGTACTCGGTACAGTAATTGGAAGTCATAATCGAACACTACATGCACAATTTCACCCAAATCGGGAAAAAATTGCGGGTTCCAGTGGCTCAAGGAATCAAATCGGGAGATCGCTTTATATGGGAGCTAAATCTAAATCTGAACCGATGTGAATTATTTGCAATCTTCAACGAGCTATATCAATACTTACTTTCTTTCGACCGCTATCGTGATTTCGACAGACGTACGGACGGTCGGACTTTATGGGGTCTTAGACGAATATTTCAATGTGTTACTAGCGGAATGACTAGATAAGTATGCCCCCCATCCTATGGTGGTGGGTATAAAAAGGTTAGAGCACAATTTCAAGGCCCTAGATGGTTCGGGCGCCTGTTAGCAGGGCCCTAAATTTGGTCACCTTGGTTTTCAAAGAATTGTTCGGACCGCCAAATCTTCGTTTGTGGGTCGATTTTCCAAATTTTTCCTGGACAGTGTTTAAATGTTCCTACCAAAAATCCGCTACAATATCTGCACTGGTTTTGGGGAAATTCGAATTTTGATTTTTGAATTTTTGGCCGAGATTGGCTTCGCATTTTGCGATCTACGAATGCATTTGCTGTTCGATTTTCTTTTTGATACATGACTTGGATTGGTGACACAATTTGCAGTGACCTTGCTGCAGTATACGTCAACATCGGATAATTTAGTTAAAATTTATACAGTTTGAATTTAAAAGAAAAATGAAATAGAAGATTTTTGCATTTTTTGGTCAGAGAAAATATTTTCATTGATTTGTCTCTATAACTCAGGCGGAATATATCTCAAGTAGGAATTTTTGGGCACAATCCAGGAGAAAGGACTTTGAAAATCAGACCCCAAATCAAATTAATAATAATAAATAATTTTACAGCTCGGACCAACTAGGATCTTAAATTTTGCACATGATCTCGATAACACCTCAGCTGAAAATTTTTATTTCAAATTTCAAAGAGTTACCTCTATCTATTCTAAAATGGCATATTTTTTACTAGTTTTTTCGATTCTATCCCACTGTGCGTCGGTGGCTCTTGTATAATGACGGTTGCCGAAGTTGGATTATTAGCCTGTGTGTGTAGTAACCGAAAGTTTGAACCGAAGAACCTCATGCCGATTGGCTTTTAAAAGGCTATACGTATTGGAATGAAAGGCGGACTTTAAAGTTAGGACTGTTTATACGCAATCGAATTATTTTCTCACCGGCTGAAATTGCAACCTCTTTGTATACGAGTTTCAAGATATGTATGTTTACTGAACGAAACCATCGAATTGGCTTGAATGTCCAGACTTTTCTAAACACACACAAAAAATCTATACAAATCTTTACAAATACGACCCAAATTTTTATATTTATAGTAAATATTTACTGTGGGCCCCTGTCTTTACATCACAATAAATAAGCTGGAGGCACAATAATATGGTCGGCAGCTCGAATTTGTGACAAATCTGTGCCATGAGTTACAGAACATATAACCATGGACAAAAGGCAGCATTTAGTAGTTGGATTCGAATAATAGGACCATTGACATGTTTCATTCAAACATAATCATTAATGTCAACGTGATCATTAAATCCAACTCAACGGAGACTACAACGAGCAGACAGTGTATCGGCATCCACATCAACAGCAGCAAACTGAAGACTCTTTCTGGGAATGACAAGTGGCCAAGTGTGTCTGACACCCAGCAGTAGACAACAGCTAGTGGCCATCTCTACGCAATGGGCCCGAAAAAGAACAATGTTAAACCTTTTCTAGCCTCTTATCAAAATCAATATCTAAGTTGGTATTTAACGATCATCTTAACAAGTTTCCCTCTCAATTTTTTTCGGGCTATAAAATTGTAGCTGATAGAAATTCCCGTTTTTTTGTACATGGAACACTTAAAAAAAAGTGGCGACTACTACCATGTGTCCACGTTGTAAGGGGCAGATGAGCCGAAGATTTGTGTGTCTGTCTATATGGCCTTTGGCTCTGATCTTATTTTTCGGCATGAACTATGGGTTCATTTAAAATGCCTGCTGGCTTTTCTTCGTTTTACTTATCCACATTCCTAGTGTCAGTGCGGTTGCTTGGTGGTTTGAAGTTCTTTTTGGTAGTAGAATAGAAATCAGTTTAAATGGCCGTTAAATGTCGATAAAAATATGCGTCTATCTTCCCTCTTACCATGCAGTTCGATTTTTGGGTGCCCCTGGTTATTCTCACACAGTGTATTTTTAAATCTTTGTGTATGATTGCGTTCGCATTGGAGGATGGGACATAGCAGTGGGAAATATTGCTGCGCCGAACTACTTTGAGGCCTGTTTGGAGACACAAGATATGCTTGACACAATGGCAAAACCTTTTATTGTCGATGAAGATCTTACACACAGAACAGAACTCACACAGAATATTTGTTGGAAACCCCGCACTCAAAGAAAAGTGAACCCCAAATTAATGAAAATTGAACTGAATGGCAGTAAAATTTACCATGATTTAGCGCATAAGATTTATTTATTTTTCTTATGAATTAAGAGATCATAAGGTAATAAATTATTGCAACTAAGGTCCTAAGCTAAAATAATTATTACAATATGAAGTAATTCGGCATTAAAAGTTTTGAAACAAGGAGTAGCAATTGTTTAATACTCCTGATGCTAGCAAAAAGAGGAAAAATATTGATAAACGATTAAGAGCTTCTGAACGATTATATATACAGTTGCAATTTACCTGAAATGTCCCTCACCAAATTGAGAGCTTCGTAAATAGCAATCAATTCGTCTGTTAGAATTGATGAAAACTCTGGTAGAATATATGATTTGAGTTCCCTAGTATCATCCACTATGCTGTATCCCACATTGTGATAGCACTTCGCACCATCGGTAAAGATAAAAATATGATTCTTGTAGTCCTCCCTTAACTGAAACTTCTGAAACTTACTTTACTTTAATTGGCTATGACAGAATATTTGTTCCACTAGCCGAAGGTAGAATAGCGTTCCAAGTGCTTCGATCTTCTGCGCTCATTCTAAAATCTCTGACACCAAGTTTCAAGGTGTCTCCCACAACTTGATCTTTCCATCGGGCTTTTGGTCTTCCCGGTTTGCGTACACCACCGTGTTTGCCTTCAAAAGACTTCTTTGCTGGAGCCTCTTCATCCATTTTGACAACACGACCTAGCCAACGCAGCCGTTGTATTTTGATGCGTGTAACTATGCTATCGTCGTCATACAGCTCGTGGTTCATACGTCGCCTATATTCTCCGTTAACGCAAACTGGTCCATATATTTTACGAAGAATCTTTCTCTCAAATACTCCAAGCACTGCCTCATCTGCTTTCACAAGTACCCATGCTTCAGAACCATATAACAGCACGGGTAGTATCAGTGTCTTGTAAAGTGTAGTCTTCGTCTGTCGAGAGGTGGCCTTGTTTCTAAACTGCTTACTTAGTCCAAAGTAGCATCTGTTTGCCAGTTTTATTCTTCGCTTAATATCAAAATTGGTGTCATTCGTTTCGGTTACGGCGGTGCCGAGGTAGATAAAGTTGCTGACTATCTCAAAGTTGTGGTTCCCAACTTTCTCCATGTTCTTTATCTGCTCGGTTGTGCAAGGCTTTTTGGGAGTGGAAACCATCCATTTCGTCTTATCTCTATTTACTGCCAGACCGATTTTCACTGACTCTCTTTCGATTCTTTCAAAGGCTGCAGTTACTACTTCCGGTGACCGACCTATGATATCGATATCGTCGGCATAGGCGAGTAGCATGTGCTCTCTTGTGATTAGTGTGCCATATCTATTCACTTCTGCATCTCGTATAATCTTCTCCAGCAGGATAATAAAGAGATCACACGATAGGCTGTTTCCTTGTCTGAAACCTCGTTTGGTGTTAAATTTTTCGGAGAGATTCTTTCCTATTCTTACTGAGGAACTCGTATCAGCAAGTGTCATCCTGCAGTCTTATTTATTTTGCAGGGATACCAAACTCAGACATGGCTTGAACTACCTTTGAACGTAAAGGAGTATCGAAGGCGGCTTTGTACTCGACAGAGGAATGGTAGGTGTCCTTCTCGGATCTTTTCCAGGAATTGGCGCAGTGTGAATATCTGATCTAGGGTGGATTTACCTGGTCTAAAGCCGCATTATTGGGGCCCAATTATCTAATTGACTTTAGGTTTTAATCTTTCACACAGTACGCGCGAGAATATCTTGTATGCGATGGGGAGGAGACTTATTCCTCTGTAGTTGGCACATTCCGTCTTGTCTCCTTTCTTGTGTACGGGACATTGTATGCTGAGGTTCCAATTATCCGGTATGCGTTCTTCTAGTCAGATTTCGCAGATAAGCTGATGCATACGCCTTATCAGCGTGTCGCCTCCGGTCTGAAATAGTTCAGCGGGTAACCCGTCGGCTCCTGCTGCCTTATTGTTCTTTAGTCGGGTCACTGCTATTTGGACCTCATTCTGACTAGGAGGTAAACATTCTATACCATCACCAGGGATTGGTTCTGCGGTATCCTCTTCGCCGTCAACATCGGACACTAGCAGCTGGCTAAAATGTTCTTTCCATATCCTCAGCATGTTATCTGTGTCAGTTACCAGATTTCCTTCTTTGTTTATGCAGGAGGATGTGCCTGCACCAAAGCCATCGGTTTGATGTTTAATTCTTTGGTAGAATTTCCGGACTTCATTCTGACTCCTGTACATATAATTCGCTCACACTCACGTCGTCTTTCTATTTCCTTTTTCTTTCTGTGGAATAGACGTTTCTCCTCTCTCCTTTTCCGCCGATACCTCTCCTTCATCTGGCGCGTTGCTACTGATTGCAGGGTTGCTCTATATGCCGCATTCATGGCTTCAGTAGCATCTCGACACTCTTGGTCCTACCATGGGTTTTTTGGAGAAGGCTTCCGGTGGGCAATAGTTTGCTTTCATGAAGCAGTTGGGTCAGTCGAGTGGAGTATGCCGCTGCCATTTGTTGTGTTTGCAGCTTTTCAATGTCCAGCTTCCGTGCAGTGTCAGATCGTACTTTCCTATTCCGAAATCTTTATTCGCTCCACGGATCGATCGTACATCTAACATCTGGATGAATGCCTTCCATCTATCACAACTTGATCAATTTGGTTTCTCGTGTTTTGATCGGGTGACAGCCATGTGGCTTTGTGAATATTTTTATGTTGAAATCTGGTGCTACTAACTACCATGTTTTTTGCCGCGACGAAATCTATCAGCCTCAACCCATTACTGGACGTTATCTCGTGGAGGCAAAACTTTCCGACTGTTGGACCAAAGATGTCTTCCTTCCCTATTTTCGCATTAAAATCTCCCAGAACGATTTTAATATCATGGGCGGGGCAGCGGTCATATTCTCTCTCTAGGCACTCGTAGAAAATATCCTTGGTCTGCTCGTCTTTGTCTTCCGTAGGGGCATGGGCACAAATAAGGCTGCTGTTGAAGAATTTGGATTTTATGCGGATTGTGGTTAGCCTCTCATCCACCGGAGTAAAGCTGGAGACGAGGTATTTCAGTCTCCGACTAACCACAAATCCGCAGCCAAATTCATGCCTCGTGTTATGGCAGCTTTAGTATAGTTCCTCACCGTTTGGTGTTGTACTGACGCCATTCCCAGTCCATCGCACTTCCTGTAAGGCGGTTATATCTGCCTTGTACTTCTCTAGTACAGCCGCCAGCGCCTATACTGCACCTTCTCTATAAAGAGTGCGGACATTCCTGGTGCAGATCCGCAAATCATGGTCCTTTTTCCGTTTGCGTGGGTCGTCAATGTTGGGGAGGTCCGTTTTTACTATTCGTTTGTTTCTCATAGTAGTTCTCAGTTTTCCGGGGGCGGGTTACTGGCCCAGCGCCCCAACCGCATGGGTTTTGTGGGATTGCACACGTATCCCTCGTTATGGCGAGCCGCTGCTACAAAATCCGACGCTCGCCCCAGCCGCCCCTAACTTGGTAGCAGATGCTGGTGTTGGTCATTGGTTATTTGAAGGCGCCATTAACTCGCCTTATCATCTCGAGTATCATTGGCACTCAATATTCACTTTCTTGCGATTTAATACCAATTTCATAAATATTTGTTGTACGATAACCCTAAATCTATCTTATATTGTATATAAGATAGATTTTATTTTCAGAAACGCCAGATTTCGGAGATGGGTTGTGCGATTTAAGCGAAATTTTGTGTGCTCTCATATAATATCCTAAAAATACAAATTTGGTATCCAAATTTCGGATTGGGTACCTAGGGGGACTGCCCCACCCTAAAACCTACCAACCATATATTTAGACCAATCACGACATTATGGGATTCAAATAAAAGGTATTTAGGATAAGAAAACGTATCTGATATACAACTGTCGTACCAAGTGCAAGGGGGACAACCCCAAGCCCCAAAACACCCCTAAATCTGACATATTTACCGACTATGGCAATATGGGACTGAAATGAAAGGTATTTGCGAGTAGAATACGAATTTGATATCCAAATGTGGGACCACGTTTCTGGGGGTCCATCCCTTCCCCAAAACACCCCCCAAGCTGGACTTATTTACTGACCATGGGAATATGGGGGTTAAATAAAAGGTATTTGAATGTAGAATTCGAATCTGATATTCAAATATGGGTCCAAGTGTTTGGGGCCGCCTCTCACCAAAAACATCCCCCAAAGGAGACAAATTTACGACCATAGCAATATTGAGCTCAAATGAAAGGTCTTTGGGAGTAAAGCACGAATCTGATATAAATATTCGGGAAAAGTGTCTATGGGGCCACCCCACAACACCACCCAAATAGGAAGTATTTTCTGACTATTGCAATATGAGGCTCAAATAAGAAGGTTTTTAAAGTGGAACACGAATCCGATATATATTCTCAAGGCCAACCCACTGAGCGGTCGCCCATTCCCCAAAACACCCCCCAAGCCGGTCATGTTTGCCGACTATGGAAATATGGGGCTCAAATTAAAGGTATTAGGGAGTAGACCACCTATCTGATATCAACTTTAGGGGCCAACTGTCTAGCGGACGTCCCACCACCATAACAACCCCCAAATAGGACGTATTTGCTCACCAAGACAATTTGGGTCTTAAAGAGAGTGGAACTAAATATTCGTAGTTTTAAGGGCCAATACCCAAAACCGGACATATTTGCAGACTTTTGCAATAAGGAGTTTAAATGAGATTAGAAAACGAATTTGATACCCAATTTTGAGGGCAATAGCAATATGTGGTTCGAATAAATGATATATAGATATATGAGAATAGAGAACGTTGCTAATATATTATCCGGGCTTAGTGTTTAGGGGACCCAAAACAACCATAAATCTGGCATATTTACTGACTATGTCAATGTGGAACTTAAATGAAAGGTATTGGGGGGTAGAGCAAGAATTGATACCCATTTTCGGGACCAATTTTCTAGGGGTCTACCCCTTTCCCAAAATACGCATTTGATATCCAAATGTAGGACCATGTATTAAGGGCATCACCGCTTCCCCAAAGGGTTAATCTTTTTCGACCATGCCAATATGTGGCTCAAATGAAAGGTATTTGAGATTAGAAAACTAATTTAACATATTTTGGGGCCATGTGGCTGGGGGACGCCTCATGCTGCAAACTCCTCTTAAGCCAATGGCAATATGGGGTTTAAATAAATGGTATTTTAGAGAAGTGCACGATACTGATATTTTTTCAGGCCAAGTATCTGGGGGACCATCTCTCCCCCGAAAACACCACTAAATCAGATATCATGAGAATATCGGTCTGAAATAAAGTATTTAAAGAGTGGAGTACACCTTACATCCAAACTTAAATTCGTAGACCAATAAAGATCATGTGGGATTTAGACAAGGGCACTTATATTGTTAAACTGTTAGTCTAGTTAGCATGGTATTTCACTAAAAAAAAATTTAGTTGTCGAAAATAAATATTCCAAGGAAACTTTTGTTCCATATAAAGTAAAAGAAGGCGAAGCGGAACGGGCCCGGGACAGCTAGTCTTCTATATATATAAAAATTAATTTGTGTTTGTTTGTATGTTTGTTTGTTTGTGGGTTTGTAAATTTGTTTGTTTCGAATAGACTTAAAAACGATTTAACCGATTTCTTTCAAATTTTCACAGATTGTGCTGAGTGGTCCGGAAGGAGCAATTGGCTATATAATTTTTTCATATCTCAAGGGGATTGGACCCTCCCCCTTACCCCAAAAGTGCCACCCAAAAATAAAAGTGGACCGATCGGGGCAATATGGGACTCAAATGAAAGGTATTCGGGAGTAGAATACAAATTTGGTATCAAAATTCGTGTCCAAGTACCCAGGGGGCTGCCCCGACCCCAAAACCCCTTCAAATAGGCATAGTGGACGATAATCACAATATGGGACTCGAATGAAAGGTAATCTGGTGTAGATTACGAATATGGTCAGGGGGGAGGAATCGGCTATATAATGTGTTGATATTAGAAGGGGCCGCTCCCTTCCCCGTTACCCCAAAAACACCAGCCAAAATCAAGGTTGACCGATCGGGATAGTATGGGTTTCAAATGAAAGGTATTGGGGAGTAGAATACGAATATGTTATTAAAATTTGGGCACAGGAACCCAGGGGCCACGCCAACTCCAAAAGTTCATCAAACAAATATATTGGACTTACATATCAATATGGGAAGCAATTGAAAAGTATTCGGGAGAAGATCACAAATATGACTTAAAAAATTATGTCTAAGTATTTGCGGGTCGCCCCGATAAAAGCCGGGAAAAACGGGAATTTTGCTCGATCATGGCTATACAAGACTTAAATGAAAAGTATTTGGGGTTTAAGATTGGTCTATAAATCCGCCAAACGCATTTAAAGACCAATCACTACAATATGGGCATCAAATTAAAGGTATTTGAGAGTAGAAATCGAATCTTATATCCAATTGTGGCACTAAGTTTTTCGGGGATCATCCCACCTCCAAAAACCCGTAAAATCGGTCATATTTACCGACCATGGCAGTATGGATCATAAGTGAAAGGTCTTTGGGAGTAAAGCACGAAACTGACTTCCACTTTTGAGACCATGTGTCTGGGGATCCACCACACCCTTACACAGGACTTTTATTTATTGGGGTTCAAATAAAAGATATTTGAGAGTAGAAAAATTTCCCAAAACCCGGTGAACGGTTTTATAGTCCAATCGCTTCAATATGCGACTCAAATTAAAGGTATTTGAGAGTAGAAAACGAATCTGACATCCAATTGTGGAACTAAGTGTTTCGTTCGAACAAGAACGACTTTGACGATTGGAATGTGGGTTTTAAATAAGAGGTATTTGTGTGTCGATCCATAGGAAAATTGGAATACATTTTCAACTGAAATTTGGCAGAAATTTCCAAATTTAGAGTACTCCTCTCTAACATAGGATTATCGGGCGCAGCAGAGCGGGCCGGGCTCAGGTAGTATAAAAAAAAAGAAGGCGCAGCAGAGTGGGCCCGGTTTAGCTTATTACATATAAATTTAAAAATAGTCACGTATTTCTTAAAGACTATTCTGTTTTTCCTGTTTTATGAAAATTAATATCAACGAATCAGGTATAAGGAGAAACAAGTAAAAGCGTGCTAAGTTCGGCCGGGCCGAAACTCATATACCCTCCACCATGGATCGCATTTGTCGACTTCTTTGTGCGGTATCTCTCTTTAGACAAACAAAGAATAATGAATAAGGAATGTTATGCTATTGGAGCTATATTAAGTTATAGTTCGATTCGGACCTAGATGAATTCAATGCTGTACATTGCAGAAGTCATTGTGTAATATTTCAGTCCATTCAGCTAAGAATTGCGCCTTGTAGGGACGGAAGAAGCAAAATTAGGAGATTGGTTTATATGGGAGCCGTTCTACAAAATTTCTGCCAAATCAGATTAGAATTGTGCCCTCTAGAGGTTCAAGAAGTCAAGTTCCCAGATCGGTTTATATGGCAGCTGTACCAGGTTATGAATCATACTTAGCGCAGTTGTTGGAAGTGAAATCAAAACATCACATGCAAAATTACAGCCAAATCGGATAAGAATTGCTTCTTCCAAAAGCTGAAGAAGTCAAGACCCCAGTTCGGTTTATATGACAGCTATATCAGGTTATAAACCGATTTGAACTGTACTTAGCACAGATGTTGAAAGTGATACCTACTACTATACTAACATATTTTGGGGCCATGTGGCTGGGGGACGCCTCATGCTGCAAACTCCTCTTAAGCCAATGGCAATATGGGGTTTAAATAAATGGTATTTTAGAGAAGTGCACGATACTGATATTTTTTCAGGCCAAGTATCTGGGGGACCATCTCTCCCCCGAAAACACCACTAAATCAGATATCATGAGAATATCGGTCTGAAATAAAGTATTTAAAGAGTGGAGTACACCTTACATCCAAACTTAAATTCGTAGACCAATAAAGATCATGTGGGATTTAGACAAGGGCACTTATATTGTTAAACTGTTAGTCTAGTTAGCATGGTATTTCACTAAAAAAAAATTTAGTTGTCGAAAATAAATATTCCAAGGAAACTTTTGTTCCATATAAAGTAAAAGAAGGCGAAGCGGAACGGGCCCGGGACAGCTAGTCTTCTATATATATAAAAATTAATTTGTGTTTGTTTGTATGTTTGTTTGTTTGTGGGTTTGTAAATTTGTTTGTTTCGAATAGACTTAAAAACGATTTAACCGATTTCTTTCAAATTTTCACAGATTGTGCTGAGTGGTCCGGAAGGAGCAATTGGCTATATAATTTTTTCATATCTCAAGGGGATTGGACCCTCCCCCTTACCCCAAAAGTGCCACCCAAAAATAAAAGTGGACCGATCGGGGCAATATGGGACTCAAATGAAAGGTATTCGGGAGTAGAATACAAATTTGGTATCAAAATTCGTGTCCAAGTACCCAGGGGGCTGCCCCGACCCCAAAACCCCTTCAAATAGGCATAGTGGACGATAATCACAATATGGGACTCGAATGAAAGGTAATCTGGTGTAGATTACGAATATGGTCAGGGGGGAGGAATCGGCTATATAATGTGTTGATATTAGAAGGGGCCGCTCCCTTCCCCGTTACCCCAAAAACACCAGCCAAAATCAAGGTTGACCGATCGGGATAGTATGGGTTTCAAATGAAAGGTATTGGGGAGTAGAATACGAATATGTTATTAAAATTTGGGCACAGGAACCCAGGGGCCACGCCAACTCCAAAAGTTCATCAAACAAATATATTGGACTTACATATCAATATGGGAAGCAATTGAAAAGTATTCGGGAGAAGATCACAAATATGACTTAAAAAATTATGTCTAAGTATTTGCGGGTCGCCCCGATAAAAGCCGGGAAAAACGGGAATTTTGCTCGATCATGGCTATACAAGACTTAAATGAAAAGTATTTGGGGTTTAAGATTGGTCTATAAATCCGCCAAACGCATTTAAAGACCAATCACTACAATATGGGCATCAAATTAAAGGTATTTGAGAGTAGAAATCGAATCTTATATCCAATTGTGGCACTAAGTTTTTCGGGGATCATCCCACCTCCAAAAACCCGTAAAATCGGTCATATTTACCGACCATGGCAGTATGGATCATAAGTGAAAGGTCTTTGGGAGTAAAGCACGAAACTGACTTCCACTTTTGAGACCATGTGTCTGGGGATCCACCACACCCTTACACAGGACTTTTATTTATTGGGGTTCAAATAAAAGATATTTGAGAGTAGAAAAATTTCCCAAAACCCGGTGAACGGTTTTATAGTCCAATCGCTTCAATATGCGACTCAAATTAAAGGTATTTGAGAGTAGAAAACGAATCTGACATCCAATTGTGGAACTAAGTGTTTCGTTCGAACAAGAACGACTTTGACGATTGGAATGTGGGTTTTAAATAAGAGGTATTTGTGTGTCGATCCATAGGAAAATTGGAATACATTTTCAACTGAAATTTGGCAGAAATTTCCAAATTTAGAGTACTCCTCTCTAACATAGGATTATCGGGCGCAGCAGAGCGGGCCGGGCTCAGGTAGTATAAAAAAAAAGAAGGCGCAGCAGAGTGGGCCCGGTTTAGCTTATTACATATAAATTTAAAAATAGTCACGTATTTCTTAAAGACTATTCTGTTTTTCCTGTTTTATGAAAATTAATATCAACGAATCAGGTATAAGGAGAAACAAGTAAAAGCGTGCTAAGTTCGGCCGGGCCGAAACTCATATACCCTCCACCATGGATCGCATTTGTCGACTTCTTTGTGCGGTATCTCTCTTTAGACAAACAAAGAATAATGAATAAGGAATGTTATGCTATTGGAGCTATATTAAGTTATAGTTCGATTCGGACCTAGATGAATTCAATGCTGTACATTGCAGAAGTCATTGTGTAATATTTCAGTCCATTCAGCTAAGAATTGCGCCTTGTAGGGACGGAAGAAGCAAAATTAGGAGATTGGTTTATATGGGAGCCGTTCTACAAAATTTCTGCCAAATCAGATTAGAATTGTGCCCTCTAGAGGTTCAAGAAGTCAAGTTCCCAGATCGGTTTATATGGCAGCTGTACCAGGTTATGAATCATACTTAGCGCAGTTGTTGGAAGTGAAATCAAAACATCACATGCAAAATTACAGCCAAATCGGATAAGAATTGCTTCTTCCAAAAGCTGAAGAAGTCAAGACCCCAGTTCGGTTTATATGACAGCTATATCAGGTTATAAACCGATTTGAACTGTACTTAGCACAGATGTTGAAAGTGATACCTACTACTATACTACGTACAAAATTTCAGTTAAGTCGGTCGAGAATTGCGTCCTCTGGATGCTGAACAAGTCAAGACCCAAGATCGGTTTCTATGGCAGCTATATCAAAACATGAACCGATTTGGCCCATTTAAAATCCCATCCGACCCCAAAAAGAAGGATTTGTGCAAAATTTCAAGCGCCTGGCTTTACCCCTTCGAAAGTTAGCGTACTTTCGACAGACAGCCGGGCGGACATGGCTAGATCGATTTAAAATGATATGACGTTCAAGAATATATATACTTTACTGGGTTTTAGACGCATATTTCGAGGTGCTACAAACAGAATGACGAAATTAGTACACTGTGGTGGAGGGTATACAAATGAAAGTAGAATTTTATTTGCATTATGTAGTAGAAATAATTAGTTTCCATGAAAATTTTAAACAAAGCTTTTATATTGTGTAATTAATTGAGGCTTAAAATTATTATACCCTCCACCATAGTAGTGGGGTATACTAATTTCGTCATTTTGTTTGTAACACCTCAAAAAATATGCATCTGAGACCCCATAAAGTATATATATTCTTGATCGTCATGTCATTTGAAGTCAATCTAGCCATGTCCGTCCATCTGTTCGCCCGTCCTTTCGTCCATCAGTTCGTCCGTCCGTCGAAAGCACCCTAGCTTTCGAAGGAGTAAAGCTAGCCGCTTTTGCACAAATACTTTCTATTAGTGTAAGTCGGTTGGGATTGTAAATGGGCCAAGTCGGTCCATGTTTTGATATAGCTGCCATATAAACCGATCTAAGGTCTAAGTATGGTTCTAATCGGACCATATTTTATTATAGCTGCCATATAAACCGATCTTGGGTCTTTAATTCTTGAGCCTCTAGAGGGTGCAATTCTCGTCCGATTTGACTGAAATTTTGCACTCAATGTTTTAGTTTCACTTTCAACAACTGTGTTAAGTATGATTCAAATCGTTTTATAATCTGGTACAGCTGTAATATAAACCGATATTCGATCTTAAGTTCTTGAGCCAATACAGCTAGCAATTCTCATCCGATTTGGCTGATATTTTGTATGAGGTGTTTTGTTATGACTTCCAATAATTGTGTTTAGTCTGGTCCAAATCGGTACATAACCTGATATAACTGCCATGTAAACCGATCTGGGATCTTGACTCCTTGAGCCTCTAGAGGGCGCAATTCTCGTCCGATTTGGCAGAAATTTTGTACAACGGCTTCTCTCATGACCTTCAATATACGTGTCTAATATGGTCTGAAGCGATCAATAGCTTGATACAGCTCCCATATAAACTTTTCTCACGAGTTTGCTTTTTGAGCCCCTACAAGGTGCAATTCTTATCCGAACGAACTGAAATATTACACAATGGCTTCTACAATGTTCATCATTCATTTATGGTCCGAATTGGACTATAACTTGATATAGCTCCAATAGCATAACAGTTCTTATTCAATATTCCTTGTTTGCCTAAAAAGACATACCGCGCATAGAACTCGTTAAATGCGATCCATGGTGGAGTGTATATAAGATTCGGCCCGGCCGAATTTATCACGCTCTTACTTGTTATTATTTAAAATCGCTTAATCAAAAAAGTGAACACGGAACAATGATCATTAATTTGTACTTTTTAGTCAACTACTGAGCGGCAACGAGAGCCGTTGCCGTTGTCAGGCTTTCCCAAAATACCCCACAAACAGCAATTATTTACTGACCATCGCAATATGGGGCTCAAATTAAGGTATTTGGGAGTAGAATACGAATTTGATATCCAAATGTAGAACCATGTATTTAGGGCATCACCCCTTTCCCAAAACACCCCCAAAGGGAAAAAAAATTTCGACCATGCCAATATGCGGCTCTAATGAAAGGTATTTGAGATTAGAAAATAAATTTGATAAACTATTTTGGGGTCATGTGTTTGGGGGACGCCTCATCCTGTAAACTCCTCTTAAGCCAATGGCAATATGGGGTTTAAATAAATGGTATTTAAGAGAAGAGCACGATGCTGATATTTTTTCAGTGTCAAGTATCAAGGGACCACCTCTCCCCCGAAAACACCACTAAATCAGACATCATGAGAATATCGGGCTGAAATGAAGTATTTCAAGAATGGAGTACACCTTACATCCAAACTTAAATTCGTAGACCAATAAAGATCATATGTTAGTCAAGTTAGCATGGTATTTCACTAAAATATTTTTAATTGTCGAAAATAAATATTCCAAGGAAACTTTTGTTCCATATAAAGTAAAAGAAGGCGCAGCGGAGCGGGCCCGGGTCAGCTAGTTTCTTATAATATACTAAGCGTCGTATTAATCACGAGCTATACGACGACGATAGAACAGTTAAACCCATCAAAATACAGTATAATTGGCTGGGTCCTGTTATGAAGCTCCAAGTTTTTTGAAGGCGACCATAAGCAAAGAAGTTTTTTGGAGGCGACCATAAAAGAAAACACAAAAGGGGAATACAAAAACTTTGAGCCTTATATTGCAAACATTTTTTGGTCCAACTTGACCAAAATTTTTTAAGCCACTATTCTCGGCCTTGCGAAAGTATAACCCATGGACGAATCGACCAGTATATTATGGTAGCTCTTATATAAGGTCACTTTTCACAAATAGAGATTTTTGCACCGAATTTAGCGAAATCTAGATGGAATTTACAATAGATAGACTCCGATTTAGGGTAGGAGGTCTTTTTTCATGTTTAATGGTGACGACAACACAATTTGGAAAATTCTAGATTTTTTGAAAATAGGCATGTATAACATCGGATAGAATAGATATATATATGTATGTTTCTTTTCGGGGTTCATAGAGGAAGTGATAGAGAACAAAAGTTCGTTACTCATATTTGCAATAAAATGTGATGTTCTACTTGGGTTAAATCACTCAGAAAAACACTAGGTGAAAGTCGGCTAGAATATATAGACCATTTCAAGCTCTAATTCATATGCAAATAAAAGGGCGGGAATGTGGGAACTTTTGAAATTTTTTAAAAAATATTAACCATATTGACTTTAAGATGGCGGGGTGTTTTGATATAAAAATACGCCAATTTTGCATTTAAAAATTGTTCTAATACAAAGAAGTGATCATATCCTGATGGCACAAGTTTGCAAAAACTTGCAGAAATTGCTTAGAAAATTTTGCAAATTTTGTCATTACATAGAAAACACATGCATTGGGAAAAAGAACAGCTAATAGACAGGGTTGTCGAGCGTGGTTAATGCGGTAATTGTATCATAGAGGCGTTTTCGCAATTAATACCAATCAAATACAACATACCAACGCACGGCCCTTGAAGCCATCACACCTAATATGGTTGAAAAGTCTTCTAACTAAAGACGAAACGCATCCCATAGTGTTTGGTGTGTGTTGCTATCTCTGGCTTTCCTTTTCCATTTGCAAAAAAAAATCTCCGATCATTGAGCTCGACTCGAAAGAGAAACAAACAAAAATTTTAAAATTTAATGATCTTCGCCCTAGACGTTCTGAGTCGATATAGTCATGTCCGTCTGTCTTTCGAAATCAAGGTAGCGGTCCAACTCGTGGTTGATGTAGGTCGTTAGGGATTGCAAATGGGCCATATCTGCTCCAGATATTGAGCCCCTGCAAGCCGCAATTCTTATCGGATTTGACGGACACTATGCAGTCAGTGTTCTCTTATGATATATTGTAGCTCCCATAAAAACCGATCTACCGTTTTGACTTCTTGAGCTCTTACAAACCGCAATTTTTGTCCGATTTGCTGAAATTTTGCATGCGATGTTCTGTTATGACTTCCAACGAATGTGTTTAGAACGGCTCAAATCGGTCTATAACCTGATATAGCTCCCATATAAACCAATCTCCCGATTTGACTCCTTGAGCTCCTACAAGCCGCAATTTTGGTCCGATTCGGCTGAAATTTTGAATGCGGTGTTCTGTTATGACTTCCAGCAACTGTACCATTTACGGTCTAAATCAGTTTATAACCTGATATTGGAAATAAACGTATGTAAACAAAACAAAATAATATATAACAAGTAAAAGCGTGCTAAGTTCGGCCGGGCCGAATCTTATATACCCTCCACCATGGATCGCATTTGTCGAGTTCTTTTCCCGGCATCTCTTCTTAGGCAAAACAGGATATAAGAAAAGATTTGCTCTGCTATTAGAGCGATATCAAGATATGGTCCGGTTTGGACCACAATTAAATTATATGTTGGAGACCTGTGTAAAATGTCAGCCAATTCGAATAAGAATTGCGCCCTTTGGGGGCTCAAGAAGTAAAATAGAGAGATCGATTTATATGGGAGCTGTATCGGGCTATAGACCGATTCAAATCGGATAAGAATTGCGCCCTCTAGAGGCTCAAGAAGTCAAGACCCAAGATCGGTTTATATGACAGCTATATCAAAACATGGACCGATATGGCCCATTTACAATACCAACCGACCTACACTAATGAGAAGTATTTGTGCAAAATTTCTAGCGGCTAGCTTTACTCCTCCGGTAGTTAGCGTGCTTTCGACAGACAGGCGGATGGACGGACAGACGAACGGACATGGCTAGATCGACATAAAATGTCACGACGATCAAGAATATATATACTTTATGGGGTCTCAGACGAATATTTCGAGTAGTTACAAACAGAATGACGAAATTAGTATACCCCCCATCTTATGGTGGAGGGTATAATAAAACAACATAGGCTAGGTTAGATAAAGTAAGAGTGACAGTTCTTTACAGACTCACTTAGACAAATTTAAGTCCATTGCAGCGACAGACCAAGGTTTCTGGCGTGAATCAAACCTACGACACCTGCACTGGTTATCCAAGCACGCTACCAACCCGGCTACCGGGGCTAAAATAAAATAGTATAAAATAAAAATAATATAAAATAGTTATTTAAGCTATTAATAAATTGATTTATATATTAATAAATATTTAAGACAGAATTAATTAAATTAATATGTAAAATATTAATAAATGACTAATTTCATAAATTAATTGATATATAAAAAAACAAAGAAATGAATGACTGGAAAAATGAATAAATAAGTAAATAAATAGAAAAGTAAATAAATAAATGAACACACAACTAGGTAATTTAAATAAATAAATCCACAAATTAATAACGAATAACTTACCTACAAAAAAATTTTTATACCCTCCACAATAGGATGGGGGTATACTAATTTCGTCATTCTGTTTGTAACACCTCGAAATATGCGTCTTAGACCCCATTAAGTATATATATTCCTGATTGTCATGACATTTTGAGTCGATCTAGCCATTTCCATCCGTCTGTCTGTCGAAATCACGCTAACTTTCAGAGGAGTAAAGCTAGGTGCTTGAACTTTTGCACAAGAGGAATCAAATTATTTCCGATTTGGTTGAAATTTTTCATGAAGTGCTTTGGTTTGACCATCAATTATATTTCTTGAGTCTCTAAATGAAGCAATTTTTATCCGATTTGGTTAAAATTTTACAAAATGAATTCCACTTTGGTCTCCAATAGTCAAACCAAGTATGGCCGCAATCGGTTCATAATATGGCATAGCTAAAATAGCATAGAAATTCTTATCCATTATCCTTTGTTTGTCGATAAAGAGATATCAGCCAAAGAGCTTGACAAATTCGATACATTGTGGAGGATATTCGGCCCGGCCGAGTATAGCACGCTTTTACTTGTTATTCTTTCTTTCCGCTATGATGCGCACCTGAACTCATAACAAAACCAACTAACTAAGCCGGCCATCAAAATGAAGATAAGCAGATAATTGAATAAGAGATTTTATGTGTGTAGATTAGGTTAGGTAAGATTGAAAAAGGGGTGCAGATATTAATCCGTCCATGCCACTGCGGACATTAGCCTAAGCCAGTACTCGGCTTGTTGTGCTCTCTAAAAACTATAAAGTTACATCTAAAAAGAAAATTTTAAGTTAGGAATTCCGTGCTATTTCCAAGATCCTTAATTGTTTTCAATACCAACACCCTAAGTTGGTTCATGTCTGGTATTGTGTCTCCACCTAAGTGACGGTATCTGTTAGTCGCAAAAGCCGGGCAATGACAAAGGAAATGCTCCAACGTCTCATCATCTTCCCCGCAAGCCCTACACATGCTATCACTTACCGCACCGATTATACATAAGTGAGCTCGTAGTCCTATGTGTCCCGTTATGATACCAGTAGCTATACTGACCTTCTTCTTGCTTCCTTTCAGTAATAGCCTCGTCTTCTCACGATCTCGATCCGCCACAGGATTTTCGCCATCCTACTGACCGTTTCGCTGTTACACAATGTTGCATGCGCATTCGTCGCCCACTCCCATAACTCGGACTGCGTCGACCCGAAAAGCTTCGGGTTAACCAAGTTTATTGACGGCAGTCATATTACCTTCACCGCCAAATCGTCTGCCCTTTCATTTCCCTTTACTCCGTTATGGTCCGGCACCCAAATAATGCGGACTTTGGCATCCTCAGAGAAGGCGTTAATCTCCTTCTCACACTGCAAGACAGTTCGTGACCTTACTGTCCTGGTTGTTATTGCCCTTATAGCAATTTTGCTGTCGATAAAGATGTTCACACTCGACGTCCTCGCGATAGCACCACACCACTTCACGCATTCCGTGATCGCCCGGATATCCGCCTGCAGGAGCGAATTATGGTCAGGCAGACTAAAACAGATGTCAGTCACTGGGTTTTCAATGTTAATCCCCAGGCCCACTTTGTCCTCTAGCTTTGATCCATCCGTGTAACATGATCTTTCAGATGGCAATACTAGGGTTCCGTCAATCCAAGACTGTGCCGATGGCAGCAGTGCGTCGCACTCGGCTTCAAGGTTCATCTCAGGTATCCGGCCGGAAACCTCTCCACTTTCTTCCAGGTTTCCTATCGTCGCCTCGATTACACCGCGATGGTATGAGCTGCTCCCATCCTCAATCCATTCTCTCATCGCCTTAAGTCTCACCTAGTGGTCGTGGTCCTCATCGCTCCGCTTACGCCTAGACAACATGTTCTCCTAACCTGTAAGTATTGGTCTAATCACGCTCCTGTAGAGCCAGTGGACTATCCTAGGATACAGGCCCCATTTCGAGTCTACGGCCCGTCTACATAGTGCCCAACATCTGTGAGCCTTCTCAGTACGCTCCTGAATGTGACACTTCCAATTCAGTTTTCTGTCCAAGATCTCACCTAAGTATTTGACCTTGTCAGCTATCGAAATCGTCTTATTGAGGAAACGTGGTGCGTTAAATTCGCCCACCTTCGTCTTCCTCGTGACCAGGCATATTTCAGTCTTCTCTGGGTTAACATTGAGACCTCTGGGTAGACCCAGTCATATGCCATATGCAAGACTCTTTTGGCCTTTCTGCATAGCTCGTTCGGATTCTTACCTTTTAGAAGTATTATAACAGGCGGGTTCAAATCCCTCCTAAGTCAATATCCGTAATAGGTCATTTATAGTGGTCACCCATAGGAGTGGTGATAAAATGTCCACCCGTGGCGTGCCCTGCAATTTCTCCCTTATATTTATGCCATGGGGTACACAATTTATCCACCTGTTCCTTAGCATATGGTTTATCCAGTCTCTAAGGACCCGGTCCATCCGGTACTGGTCTAAGGATTGGATCAGTGTATCGGTTTGCAAATTGTTGAAAGCCCCCTCGACACCATCCTCGCCTACTGCCAGGCTTGCGGAGTGTATAAATGTCCGAAGCACGCTGTGAAAATCTTTGCCAGACGAGGCGCCAGATAGTCTGCCTCTTTCTGTAGTAACGCCGGAAATATCCCATCAGGTCAGGGTGACTTAAATGATTTAAAGCTCCTCAAGGATTCCTTCGCCATAAGTTCCGTTGTTATAAACCTTCGATCAACGTCATTATTCCAAGATTCCAGTGTCTCCGTGAGTCCCGTCGTATCCTGTGGAAAATGGGTTTTATCAAAGGCCTCAACATGTCCTCCGTTGACTCTGCTCTCCCTCCCATATCGTCTACTAAAGTTTCAGTTTGGACATGGATTTTTGAGAGAAACTTTTTTATCTTGGCGGCGTCATCAACGCTATCGACCTGTTCGCAGAAAGCTTCCAGGAGGCACGTTTTACCGCTCTGGTAATCTTATTGTATTCCTTGAGCCGTGTGTAATATACATCCCAATAAACTTCCGCTTTTTTACGACGTACTCTGTTAAAAAGTCTGCGCACCTCTTTCCCAATATTGCGAATCTCCCTGGTCATCCAGGGTTTTTCTTGCGCTGATTTTGTTTCCCGAAGAGGACAACTATCTTCGTGGGACGCAGTCGTAATCCTGTTGACATTTTCGTCAAACTCTTCTATGCTTGGACAATCTAAATTATCTTGCCCAGGTCTTCTTCCGAATAGCCTTCCGAATTTTGTCCAGTTGGTTTTCAACTTATTCCGGAAACTTTTCGGATTCGGCGCGGGCTGTGCTGTTCTAAACCTAATCTAGCGATAGTCAGGGAAAGAGTGTTCCATGGAGACCCTCCAATCCTGAACCTCATCGATTAGATTTTCCGAATATATCGTCACATCTAATACCTCCTCCCTAATACTATTAACAAAGATAGCAGTTTACCAATATTGTGTTATAGTGTTGTTAGGTCGTTAGTATTCAAGAACTCTGCCAGGGCAAAGTGTTGGTTATTAGTGTTGGTGCTACCCCACGATATGTGGTGAGAGTTCTCATCGTACTCTATTAGTATCTCGTTTCCTGTCTGTTTCGCTTTCCTTACCAGCCGTTTCAGCTCCGACGTGAGTGGCGGTGTCGGAGAGTCGAAAGGCAGATAAAGTGATGCCAGGTATGCTCCACCGTCTCCCTGTCTCGCCACTGTTGCATCCGACATTGACAACTCTGGGGGAAAATATATAATTAAAATTTGTATGACAAATAACCCTTGAGAAGTTTAAATCCCGGAATTCTTAGTCCACATACCATTCCTCCACACACCCATGGTTCCTGGATAAGAACCACGTCAAATCCTCAAGCCATCAGGAGGACTTTTAGTGCCGCCGAAGCGGCCTTACAATGGTGGAGATTTATCTGTAGAAACCGGACCATAGTCAAGATTTAGAACTTCGACCACTGTTGTGTTAGCCTCGTCTTCTGACTCCACCATGATTTAATTTTTACAAAATTCGTTAGAACTTGTCATGATGATGTCATCCGTAAGCATCCAGGGGCAGGTGGGAAAGCTGTGGAACCATTCTTCCTCAGTACACTGGGTACTTGCGGTGTGGACAATTTCTCCTTAAATTCTTCACTAACTGCTGCTGTCGAAGTACTTTCTACGTTCCGTGCTTCCCCGCTGGCGCGCATTTTGAGCCCAGTCCAACTATGTGACCCACCCACACGGGGCTTGTCGGGTCCCGTTTCGATGCCATTCCCTCCTGTCTCGATTGTGGCAGGGGGATATTCAGTCTCCTGCAGTTCGCAGACTTTAGCGATGTGGTCGATAGTTGCGCAGGCAAGTGTTCAGCAGCAACTGCTGGGTCGTCTCCTGATTCCCCAACCACTTCGCTTCTATAGACCTTCAGTTTCAACTTGTTGAATCCGTAGGATACAACCCCTTCAGACTTGTTGAGGTCTACGAGGCAGCTGGAGTTTAGTACGAATACTTTCATGTCTCCGTCTCCATCACCACCAACCTCATCCAATCTTCCAGTCGGTGATTAAAAGATTGGGAATGTCATCCCAATCTTTTAATCACCGACCTTAGTCTTTCAAGTATCGCTTCAGGATCTGAGGAAATCCTTGATATCCAAGCATGCGCCATTGGTCGAGAAGGAATATCTTCCTTCTTGACTAAATCTAGTGCTGCACCTGGCCAGATCTCACCAATCTTTCTTAGCGCACAACGATACATTTCAATTGAGCGTTGATCGCCGAAGGCAATTACTCAGTATCGGCCCCGATACCAGCTTGCATCGTCACAAACCGGAGGAGACCCAGGAAATTCCGCAAGGACATCGGAGTATACTGATGACAGTCCATTGACTATCCCTCTCCAATTATTCCCAGGTATGCAGCCCTGTTCTTCTCCCTTATCGACAACTGCCATCACCAAACTGTCCCTAGCGACATTCGCAAAGGTTCTTGGATTCATCTTACTGTTGTTCGCCCTAGTTCTTTTAGATATGGGATGCCCTCAAGGTGACCGCAGCCTTTTGGCTGACTGTGCAGTTTCCGAATCTAGACGATTAGTCTTTGGGGTAGACTGTGCAGCGAATTCCTGAGCCCAATCTAGGGAATCAGTGAGAGTATTAAGATCATTCGCTCCAAGCCTCTCAAGCCAAGCCAAGTCTGAGAGCGATATGTCTTCTATTATTCCAACCTCTTAAAGAGCGTGTTTTGTATTGCCGGGGAAGGCCGATGGCCTAGGCAAATTATAGACATGCGAATAAGGAATAGGTTAGGCCTTGTCCTTTAGACTCGAACCAGGTGTCTTCGTCAAAAGCCCCTGCTGACCAGTCGCCTCTCACTAGTGGAGCCTGGAGCAGCAGCTCCACCAGTCGCGGTTTCAGTAGCAGACAACATGCTACGGCCTGATACCACAACCGCAGATCCGCAGATGTTGGGTCTTCGGAGTCCATTCTAAGCATTCTCGCGGGCACTAGATCTGCCGCTCCACTGGAAACAGAGGCAGATCATCAACCGACTAATGGATACCTCTTTCGCAGCTAACCTTGAGTGACTTAAATTTTTCTTCCAAAAATAATGACCTATTACGAGTTACAGGAAAATTCTTGCGGAGTGATATAACAATACGTCCGCTCCACTCAACGGCTCATCAATGTAGTATTCAGACTTAAGTAGTTTTTAAGATTTTTATTATACACAAAAATCTGTATATAGTTGTTTTAAAAACTTTTTGCCTCCATTTTTTTATTATTATACCCTCCACCATAATATGGGGGTATACTAATTTCGTCATTCTGTTTGTAACTCCTCGAAATATTCGACTTAGACCCCATAAAGTATATATATTCTTGTTCGTCATGACATTTTAAGTCGATCTAGCCATGTCCGTCCGTCCGTCGAAAGCACGCTAACTTTCGAAGGAGTAAAGCTAGCTGCTTGAAATTTTGCACAAATACTTCTTATTGGTGTAGGTCGGTTGGGATTGAAAATGGGCTAATCGGTCCATATTTTGATATAGCTGCCATACAAACCGTTCTTGGATCTTGACTTCTTGAGCCACTAGAGGGCACAATTCTTATCCGATTTGGCTGAAACTTTGCATAAGGTGTTTCACTGTGACTTCCACCAAGTGCACTGAGTATGGTTTAAATCGGTCTATAACCTGATATAGCTGTCATATAAACCGATCTGGGGTCTTGACTTCTTGAGCGTCTAGAGGGCGCAATTCCTATCCGATTTGACTAAAATTTTGCATGACGTGTTTTGTTACGACTTCCAACAACTGTGATAAGTATGGTGTAAATCGGTTCATAACCTGATATAGCTGCCATATAAACGAAGCTTGAATTCTTGACCCTCTAGAAGGCGCATCCATCTGTAATGAAGTTCCAAATGGTACCAATTTTGCTACAAAAATGTTCGAATTTCAAATAGATCATTTAGTTACCCTTCATATTTGTCCTCGTTGTATTTACATACCAAATGTCAGATCTATAGCTCCATCTATGAAGACAGTACCAAATGATATCAATTTTGGTACGAAAATTTACGAATTTTGAATAGATCAATCTAGCCATGTCTGTCCGTCTGTCGAAAGCACGCTAACTTTCGAGGGAGTAAAGCTAGCCGCTTGAAATTTAGCACAAATACTTCTTATTAGTGTAGGTCGGTTGGGATTGAAAATGAGCTAATCGGTCCATATTTTGATATAGCTGCTATACAAACAGATCTTGACTTCTTGAGCCACTAGAGGGCACAATTCTTATCCGATTTGGCTGAAACTTTGCATGAGGTGTTTCATTGTGACTTCCACCAACTGTGCTGAGTATGGTTTAAATCGGTCTATAACCTGATATAGCCGTCATAAAAACCGATCTGGGGTCTTGACTTCTTGAACTTCCAGAGGGCGTAATTATTATCCGATTTGGCTGAAATTTTGTACAACGGCTACTTTTTTTCTTTTGTTCTTTGTTTGCCCAAAAAGAACTCGACAAAAGCGATCTATGGTGGAGGGCATATAATATTCGGCCCGGCAGAACTTATCACGCTTTTACTTGTTCCTTTTCATCAGATGTCTTTTAAGACAAATTTCTAAATTCTTGCTCTATCCATCCGCCCTGGGCAAAGTTCACCCATTTCGTAAATTTTTTAGTACCTAAATGTACAAATTTCCAAAAACTCTTCTAGTCATCTAATTTAGTTTGCTATGGCGTACCTTAGTACCAAAATTCAAAGCTCTAGCTCAATTTACACAGAAAGTACCAAATAGTACAAATTGCGGCACTAAACGTACTATTTCTCCCACTTACGATACTATTTTTGAAAAATTTTGCCACCAAATCTTATTTTTCCGAGACGCTCTTTAATTTGAGCCCAAAATCATAATTCTAGACCTATCCGTTTGTGATGGGTAAAACACACATAATTTCGTAAATTTTGGTTCTTTTTAGTACCTAAACGTATGAATATCACCAAACCTCATCTTATTCAAATCACGTCATATATCGATCAGTCGGTCAGTCACGGTACTCTTTTACATATTTTGACAATTACATCTTATATATAAAATTCGATTTGCATTTGTTTGTTTGTATGTTTGTTTGTTTGTTCCATATAGACTCAAAAACTTTTAAACCTATTACCTTGAAATGTTCACAGATTGTGTAGGATGGGCTGGAAGAAAACATAGGCTATATAATTTTTTGTTATTAGGAGGGGGGCGGACCCTCCCCCCCCCCTGAGTAGATAACGAATCTGGCATACAAATTCATTCAGGGGTCACCCCCCCACCCCCCCACAAAAACGCTAAAAATGGGCACTTTAGCCAATCGCGCATATATGGATCTCGGTTTTTTTGCTCCGTATAGACTGAAAGACGGCAGAACAGATTTTCTCGAAATTTTCGCATATTGTGTAGATTAGTCTGGAAAGAAACATAGGCTATATAATTTTTCGGTACCGGAAGGGGGGCGGGCCCTCCCCTTACGCCAAAACCACAACCCAAAATCAAAATTGGACCGATCTCGGGTCAATATAGGTATAAAATGCAAGGTATTGGAGAGTATAATACGAATATGGTATTAAAATTTGAGTCTAAGTACCCATCGGGCCGCCCCAAACCCAAAACTCCCCCAAACAGACATATATGACGTTCATTTCAATCTGGCATACAAAATCAGGTCGAAGTATAGGGGGTTACGCCATTAGACCCATTATGACTATATGATACTTGGCTAAACCGATTTTCTTAAAATTTTCATAAATTGTGTACTATTGTACCAAGTACCCAGCGGGTCCTCCAACCCCAAAACTCCTCTAAACAGATATATTCGAAGTTAATTTCAATATGGGACTCAAATGAAAATCATTAGGCAGTAGATTACAAACATGGCATCCCGTCCCGCCCGTCCCCAAATACCCCCAAATGGGCATATTAACCGACCATGGCTATGTGGGACTCAAATTAAAGGTATTAGGGAGTAAATTACGAATATGACATTAAAATTTGAATATGACATTAAAAATTAAAATTTAAAAAGTCTAGGTGGCGCTCTTACTCCTTAAGATACATCACATGGGTTATTTGACCCATTATGACAATATGGGACTCAAATGAAAGGTATTTGAGAAAAGAAAACGAATTTGATATCCAATTTTGGAGCCAAGTGTTTTGGGGTACGCCCTTAAGCACCCCCAAAAGTGAATAAAGAACGAATTTGATATCTATTTTCAGTGCAAGGTGCCGGTGGCTGCCCCAGCCCCAAAGCACCCTCCAAACGGTTCATATTTACCGGCCATGACAATATGGGGCTCAAATTAAAGGGATTTGGAAGTGAATCACGAATTTGATATCCAAATTTTAGTCGAAATGTCTGAGGTTCCATCCCTCCCCTAATGAGAACATTACCTTAAGGAAGAACATTACCACCAGAAACCAAGAAGGGGCAAATTCTCACACATCCAGGAGTTTTTTCCGATTCAAGTTTAAACTCAATGATAAGGGACCTTTTTTATAACCGAGTCCGAATGGCGTCCCGCATTGCGACAACTTTTTAAGAAGAATTTTCAATTGACCATGCAAGGCATTGTACCTCCCAAATGTCGCCAACATTAAGAGGGGATAGACACCGCTTTGTCCAATGTTCTCGCCAGGATTCGAACGCATCCAGCGTCATAGGCTACAATGGCACGAATTCGATATCCGCATTCAGGGCGAATTGTCCCCACCCTAAAAAGATATTAGAGAGTTAAATAAGGCGCAGCGGAGCGGGCCCGGTTCTGATAATCTTATATATAAAACCAGCTGACCCGTGCCCGTACCGCTGCGCCTTCTTTTACTTTATATGGAACAAAAGTTTCCTTGGAATATTTATTTTCGACAAATCAAGATCTTTTAGTGAAATACCATGCTAACTTGACTTACAGTTTAACAATATAAGTGCCTTTATCTGAATCCCATATGATCTTTATTGGTCTACGAATTTAAGTTTGGATGTAAGGTGTACTCCATTCTTGAAATACTTCATTTCAGCCCGATATTCTCATGATGTCTGATTTAGTGGTGTTTTCGGGGGAGAGGTGGTCCCCCAGATACTTGGCCTGAAAAAATATCAGCATCGTGCTCTTCTCTCAAATACCATTTATTTAAACCCCATATTGCCATTGGCTTAAGAGGAGTTTACAGGATGAGGCGTCCCCCAAACACATGGCCCCAAAATAGGTTATAAAATTCGTTTTCTAATCTCAAATACCTTTCATTTGAGCCACATATTGGCATGGTCGAAAATTTTTTTCCCTTTGGGTATGTTTTGGGAAAGGGGTGATGCCCTTAATACATGGTCCTACACTTGGATATCATACTCGTATTCTACTCCCAAATACCTTTATTTGAGCCCCATATTGCGATGGTCACTAAAAAATTGCTGTTTGTGGGGTATTTTGGCAAAGGAGTAAACCCCCAGAAAATGGGTCCTGAAAATGGGTATCAATTCTTGCTCCACCGCCAATTCCTTTCATTTAAGCTCCACATTGACATGGTCGATAAATAAAACCGAGTTAGGGGTTTATTCTCATATATCAATTATTTGAACCCCATATTGCCATTGACCTCAAAATTGGATATCAAATTCGTTTTCTAATCTCATTTAAACTCCTTATTGCAAAAGTCAGCAAATATGTCCGGCTTGGGATATTGGCCCTAAAAACTATAAATATTTACTTCCACTCTCTTTAAGACCCAAATTGTCTTGGTGAGCAAATACTTCCTACTTGGGGGTTGTTATGGTGGTGGGACGTCCCCTAGACATTTGGTCCCTAATGTTGATATCAGATACGTGTTCCACTCCCACATACCTTTAATTTGAGCCCCATATTTCCATAGTCGGCAAACATGACCGGCTTGGGGGGTATTTTGGGGAATGGGCGACCGCTCAGAGAGTTGGCCTTGAAAATATATATCGGATTCGTGTTCCACTTTAAAAACCCTCTTATTTGAGCCTCATATTGCAATAGTCAGAAAATACTTCCTATTTGGGTGGTGTTGTGGGGTGGGGTGGCCCCATAGACACTTTTCCCGAATATTGATATCAGATTCGTGCTTTACTCCGAAAGGCCTTTCATTTGAGCCCTATGTGGCTATGGTCGTAAATGTGTACCCTTTGGGGGAGGTTTTTGGGGAAAGGCGGCCCCCCAAACACTTGGTCTCATATTTGGATATCAGATTCTAATTCTACACTCAAATACCCTTTATGAAGCCCCATATTCCCATGGTCAGTAAATAAGTCCTGATTGGGGGGTGTTTTGGGAAGGGGTGGACCCCCTGAAACGTGGTCCCACATTTGGATATCAGATTCGTATTGTACTCGAAAATACCTTTCATTTGAGTCCCATATAGCCATGGTCGGTAAATATGTCCAATATAGGGGTGTTTTGGGGGTTGGGGTGGTCCGCCTAGCACTTGGTCCGACAGTTGTATATCAGATACGTTTTCTTATCCGAAATACCTTTTATTTTAGTCCCATATTGTCGTGATTGGTCTAAATATATGGTTGGTAGGTTTTAGGGTGGGGCGGCCCCCCTAGGTACCCCATCCGAAATTTGTATACCAAATTTTTATTTTTAGGGTACTAAATGAGAGCACACCAAATTTCGCTTAAATCGCACCACCCATCTCCGAGATCTGGCGTTTCTGAAAATTAGGGTAAGGGGGAGGGTTCGCCCCCCCTTCAGATATCAACAAATGTAGTACCCTATTTTCACTACGGGGTCATTATGCACCATCTGTGAAAATTTCAAGAAAATGGGTTCAGCCGTTTCTGAGCCTATAAGGAACACACAAACATTCAAACAAACAAACAATCAAACAAACCTACAAAGAAACACAAATTGATTTTTATATATAAGAAGAAGAAGATTGAATTTTGTTTTTGTTTGTTTGCTTGATTGTTTGTTTGTATTGGTCCTGTCCAAGTACAGGGGGACCGTCCCAGCCCCAAAACACCTTATAATAGGTTTATTTGACAATCATGACAATATAGGACTCAAATGAAAGGTATTCGGGAGAAGATTATGAATATGGTCAGGAAGAAGAAATATGCTTTATAATTTGTTGATATCGGAAGGGGGCGGACCACCCCCGTTACCCCACAAATACCACCCAAAATCACAAGTGGACCGATAAAGATAATATGGATATCAAATGAAAGGTATTGACGAGTAAAATACGAATATACCCAGTACCCAAAATGTCGCCCTAACCCCAAAACTGCTAAGAGCAGACATATTAAACGTCCATATCAATATGGCGCTTAAATGAAAGGTATTCGGGAGTAGATTTCGAATGTGGCATACAAAATCTGATCGAAGTGTAGGGGGTGACACCACCCCCCAAAAACTCCCCAAAGGGGGATATGACTCATCATGACTATATGAGACTCGGTTTGTTTATTTGTTCCGTAAAATCAAAAAAAGGAAACGTAGGTTATATAATTTTTAGATATTGGATTGTGGCAAAATATGACAATTAAATTTGCCTTCAAGTCTAGTTTGCGCTTTTCCACCTAAAAATACGTCGAATATGTTAATTGGCCCATTATGGCAGTGTGGGACTCTAATAAAAGGTATTTGAGAGTAGAAAACTAATTTGATACCCAATTTTGGGGGTACGCCCTAAAGCTCAAATCAACGGTATTTGGGAGTAAAGACCGAATTTGATATCTATTTTCTGGGCAAAGTGCCGGTGGCCGCCCCATCCCCAAAACACCCTCAAACGGTTCATACTTACCGACAATAATAATGTGGGGTTCAAAGTAAAGGGATTTGGGAGTGGACACGAATTTGATATCCATATTTGAGTCGAAATGTCTCCCCTAAAAAGCACTTTTCATTACCATAATTTCACTAATACCAGATCTCGGAGATTGGTAATGCGATTCGTTCGAAATTTTTTGCACTCTAACAGTCACCAAAAACAAAAACATGGTTTCTATTGTTGAGGACGGGTGCCGCCCAAAACCCTCCAAATGGATATATAGAGCAATCACGACAATATAGAGCCATGTGTTTGGGGAGACGCCCCACCCCATAATACCTCCTTATTATTTAAAAACTATTTGGTGTGGAAATTTATTGATTTTCAGAAAATTTATATACATTATCGGGACGAAGACCTTGGTGTCCACCCCACAGTTAAACACAACTTATTTACCGATCATGCCATTATGGCACTCATACGAAATGTTTCTGAAAGTAGAGCACGACTCTTACATTTACTTTAATGGCCAAGTGACCACCCCCGAAATACACCCTAAATCCGAAATATTTACAAATACAGTAATATGGGGCTCAAAATAAAAGCATTAGGGAGTAAAGTAAAAATTTGCCCAGGAACCATGCAGGGCAAACTTTTTATACATCAATGAGTGCTTTCCGATTCCGCAGTGCGACACCTCTTTGGAGAATTTTTTACATGACAATGCATGGTATGGCACCTCGCAATGTCGCCAGCATTAAGAGGGGATAACCACCGCTTGAAATTTGTCCGAAGTTCCGCCAGGATTTGAACGCAGGCGTTCAGCGTCATAGGCGGACATAGGCTACAGTTGCACGATATCCACATCCAGGGCGAAGTGTCCCCACCCTAAATCGATATTAGAGAGTTAAAGAAGGCGCAGCGGAGCGGGCCTTATAAAGCTAGTAATAAATAAAAGTGAATAAAAAAAAAACAATCAAATAAAATTTAAAAAAGTATAGAAATCACTTTTAAAAAAATTATTTAATGAGAAATACAAAAAACAATTGCGCCGAATTTACTAAAATTACTTTAAACAAGTAAAAGCGTGCTAAGTTCGGCCGGGCCGAATCTTATATACCCTCCACCATGGATCGCATTTGTCGAGTTCTTTTCCCGGCATCTCTTCTTAGGCAAAAAAAGGATATAAGAAAAGATTTGCTCTGCTATTAGAGCGATATCAAGATATGGTCCGGTTTGGTGGTCATGAGAGAATCCGTCGTACAAAATTTCAGGCAAATCGGATAATAATTGTGACCTCTAGAGGCTCAAGAAGTCAAGATCCCAGATCGGTTTACATGGGAGCTATATCAGGTTATGAACCGATTTGAACCATATTTGGTACAGTTTGTGGATATCATAACAAAATACTACGTTCAAAAATTCATTCAAATTGGATAAGAATTGCGCCCTCTAGAGGCTCAAGAAGTCAAGACCCAAGATCGGTTTATATGGCATCTATATCAAAACATGGACCGATTTGGCCCATTTACAATCCCAACCGACTTAAGGTAATAATAAGTACTTGTGCAAAATTTCAAGCATCTAGCTCTACTCCGTCAAAAGTTAGCGTGCATTCGGCAGACAGACGGACGGACGGACAGACGGACGGACATAATTCGCTTTAAAATGTCACGACGATCAAGAATATATATACTTTATGGGGCATATTTCGAAATGTTCCAAGCAGAATGACGAAATTAGTATGCCCCCATCCTATGGTAGAGGGTAATAATAAAAAATTTTTTTGACCAATTTTTATTTTTAATTTATGTCTCTTAATTATCATTCGAACTTTATTTAAATCGATAGAAAATCCATTTTCGATGGAAAAGATATCTGGTAGAAATTACATCCAACTATTGTCGTATATGAGGCATTGTCTAGAGAAAAATCCATTTAAAAAAGTACTTTTATTTCTTGGCAATTATAAGCTGCTATACATGTTTCTGGCCTAGGCTATACTAAGTGTTGCCATGTGCAATCTGACATATCCGCTGCAAAGTATTTGTGCAAAATTTCAAGCGGCTAGCTTTACTCCTTCGGAAGTTAGCGTGCTTTCGACAGACAGACGGACGGACGGACGGACGGACGGACAGACGGACAGACGGACAGACGGACGGACAGACGGACAGACGGACGGACATGGCTAGATCGGCATAAAATTTCACGACGATCAAGAATATATATACTTTATGGGGTCCCAGACGAATATTTCGAGTAGTTACAATCAGAATGACGAAATTAGTATACCCCCCATCTTATGGTGGAGGGTATAAAAACTAATAAAACGGAAAAAAATTGCCGGTCGCGGGAATTTAACCTGGGTTTGCGGTAGAAATTGAGTCGGATTGTATAGGGACCTGCAAACTGCTATGAAGGGGTATGTTGGCTACTACAATTTTATTGTTAGGTTAAAGTAAACCTTTTGCCGTTCATTACATTAATTGTGCGGCGGCTGAGTTGGTAGAGTATGCGCTTTGCATTTGAAGGAACCTGAGTTCAAATCACGCTGGCCGCAAAAAGTAGATTTCAAAAAAAATACTAATGCGGTATGAAAATAATAATTAACACTCGAAAAGGGGAAATGTCTCAAGGTCATACAAGTATTCCATTTTTCGCAGTGCTGCAAAAACAACTTTAAGAGCAGGCCTTATTTAATTGGTGCTGTTGCAGGCCTGCCTGTTTGACTTCTTTAAGCCCTTACAAGCCGCAATATTTGTCCGATTTGGCCAACATTTTGCATGTTGTTGTTGTTGTAGCATGTGTTATACACAGAGGCGGCAGCCCTTACCGATGAAGATCTCCATCGGATCAATCCGGTACGTACAACCGGCTGCCATGGGATTGGTGTTTTTGCATGTAGTGTTTTATTGTGACTTCCAACAACTGTGTTAAGTACAGCCTAAATCGGTCTAGAACCCGATATAGCTACCATATAAACCGATCTCCCGATTTGACTTCTTGAGCCACTTCTACAAGCCACGGTTTTTATCCAATTTAGCTGAAATGTTGCATATAGTTTTCTGTTATGACTCTCAACAACTGTGCCAAGTACGGTCCAAATCGGTGAATAACCAGATATAGTTCCCATATTTTAGCAGAATCCATAGTGGTGGGCTTCCAAGATTCGGCCTGGCCGAACTTAGCACGCTTTTAAAGTCATTGTAGACAATACAAATCTCAGTATGATTATGATAGAAGATGTCAAAGTTTGCAGCGGATATGCCAGATTGCACATGGCAACACTTAGTATAGCCTAGGCCAGAAACATGTATAGCAGCTTATAATTGCCAAGAAATAAAAGTACTTTTTTAAATGGATTTTTCTCTAGACAATGCCTCATATACGACAATAGTTGGATGTAATTTCTACCAGATATCTTTTCCATCGAAAATGGATTTTCTATCGATTTAAATAAAGTTCAAATGATAATTAAGAGACATAAATTAAAAATAAAAATTGGTCAAAAAAATTTTTTATTATTACCCTCTACCATAGGATGGGGGCATACTAATTTCGTCATTCTGCTTGGAACATTTCGAAATATGCCCCATAAAGTATATATATTCTTGATCGTCGTGACATTTTAAAGCGAATTATGTCCGTCCGTCTGTCCGTCCGTCCGTCTGTCTGTCGAATGCACGCTAACTTTTGACGGAGTAGAGCTAGATGCTTGAAATTTTGCACAAGTACTTATTATTACCTTAAGTCGGTTGGGATTGTAAATGGGCCAAATCGGTCCATGTTTTGATATAGATGCCATATAAACCGATCTTGGGTCTTGATTTCTTGAGCCTCTAGAGGGCGCAATTCTCGTCCAAATTGACTGAAATTTTGCACACAGTGTTTTGATATCACTTCCAACAATTTTACTAAGTATGGTTCAAGTCGGTCCATAACCGACCTTGGGTCTTGAATTCTTGAGCCTTTAGAAGGCGGAATTCTTATCCGATTTGACTGAAATTTTGAATATAGTGTTTTGATATCACTTTCATCAACTGTGCCTAGTATGGTCCAAATAGGTTCATAACCTGATATAGCTGTCATATAAACCGATCTAGGATCTTGAGTTCTAGAGCCTCTAGAGAGCGTAATTCTCATCCGATTTGGCACAAATTTTGTACAACGGCTTCTCCCATGGCCTTCAACATACATGTGCAATATGGTCTGAATCGATCTATAGCTTGACACGGCTCCTATATAAACCGATCTCCCAATTTTGCTTCCTGAGCCCCGAATCGGACTATAACTTGATATAGCTCCAGCTCCTTCTCCTCCGTCCATATTCATTATTCTTTGTTAAGAGATACTGCGCAAAGAACTCGACAGATGCGATCTATGGTGGAGGGTATATAAGATTCGGCCCAGCCGAACTTAACACGCTCTTACTTTTTATACCCTCCATATATATATATATATATATATATATATATATATATATATATATATATATATATAATACTAATTTCGTCATTCTGTTTGTAACTCCTCGAAATATTCGTCTATGATCCCATAAAACATATATATATATTCTTGATCGTCATGACATTTTAAGTCAAACTAGCCATGTCCGCCTGTCTGTCCGTCCGTCTGTTTATCGAAGCACGCTAACTTCCGAAGGAGTAAAGCTAGCCAACTGAAATTTTTGCACAAATACTTCTTGTTAGACTAGGTCGGTTGGGATTTTAAATGGGCTATATAGGTCCACGTTTTGATATAGCTGCCATATAAACCGATCTGGGATCTTGACTTCTTGAGCCTCTAGAGGGCACAATTCTTATCCGATTTGGATGAAATTTTGCATGAGGTGTTTTATTATGACTTGGAATGACTGTAAGAAGAATGGTTCAAATCGGTTCATAACCTGATATAGCTGTCATATAAACCGATCTTGGGTCATAACTTCATGAGTCTCTAGAGGGCGCAATTCTTATCCGATTTGAATGATAAGAATTGTAGCTGCCATATAAACCGATTTGGGATCTTGACTTCTTGAGCCTCTAGAGGACCCAATTATTATCCGATTTGCCTGAAATTTTGTACGACGGATCCTTTCATGAGGATCAGACCATAATACGTGTTTATTATGGTCTGAATCGGTTTATAGGCTGATACAGCTCCCATATAAATCGATCTCTCTATTTTACTTCTTGAGCCAATAAAGGGCGCAATTCTTATTCGAATTGGCTGACATTTTACACAGGTATCCGACATATAATTTAATTGTGGTCCAAACCGGACCATATCTTGATATCGTTCTAATAGCAGAGCAAATCTTTTCTTATATCCTTTTTTTTATATACGTTGAGCCGTGTGTATACGAAGGTTGCCTTTTATATTTCGGGATTAGAGAACACAGAAACAAATATTAATCATGGAAAAAAGCTTTGTTTTTCAAAATATTCCCCATTAAATTCTATACACGTTTGCATGCGCTTGAACCAATTGTCGAAGCACTTTTGCCACGCTGATAGAGGTATCTCCAAAACATCAAACGCTTTTTCAGGTGTCGAAAAACTTTGACCTCTCATTTTATTTTTTACGTACGGGAATAAAAAGATGTCATTCGGTGCCAAGTCAGGACTATACAGCGGATGACTCTCCAAATCGGTGTTTTGAATACTAAAAAATTCAGTTTTTTAAGCATTTCTTGCGGCCTAAGTTCGACCTGACCGAATCTTATATACCCTCCACTATGGATCAAATATATATGAATCAATAACTTCATCGGTATGGACAATACTTGTCATGGCAGGAAAGTAAAAGTCATACAAAAATATCACCTCCAAAATTTCAGGCAAATTAAATAATAATTACGCCTTCAAGAGGTTTAGAGTTATATCAGGTTTTTTTAAGTTTTGTTGGAAGAAATGATTTTAATTTGTGGAATATTACTGTAAAAGAGCTAACTGATCCAAATGCTCGCTCGCATTTTTTGTTAATGCTTTACTAACGTGTACATGACTGACATGGCCTTTTGTATTTTTTTTTAAAGAGACAAGTAAAAGCGTGCTAAGTTCGGCCGGGCCGAATCTTATATACCCTCCACCATGGATCGCATTTGTCAAGTTCTTTTCCCGGCATCTCTTCTTAGGCAAAAAAGGATATAAGAAAAGATTTGCTCTGCTATTAGAGCGATATCAAGATATAGTCCGGTTTCGACCACAATTGAATTATATGTTGGAGACCTGTGTAAAATGTCAGCCAATTCGAAAAAGAATTGAGCCCTTTGGGGGCTTAAGAAGTAAAATAGAGAGAACGATTTATATGGGAGCTGTATCAGGCTATAGACCGATTCAGACCATAATAAACACGTATTATGGTCTGATCCTCATGAGAGGATCCGTCGTACAAAATTTCAGGCAAATCGGATAATAATTGCGACCTCTAGAGGCTCAAGAAGTCAAGATCCCAGAGTGGTTTGTATGGCAGCTATATCAGGTTATGAACCGATTTGAACCATACTTGGCACAGTTATTGGATATCATAACAAAATACATCGTGCAAAAATTCAATCAAATCGGATAAGTATTGCGCCCTCTAGAGGCTCAAGAAATCGGTTTATCTAACAGCTATATCATGTTATGGACCGATTTGAACCATACTTGGCACAGTTGTTGGATATAATAATAAAATACTTCGCACGAAAATTTAATCAAATCGGATAAGAATTGCGCACTCTAGAGGCTCAAGAAGTCAAGACCCAAGATCGGTTTATATGACAGCTATATCAGGTTATGAGCCGATTTGAACCATACTTGGCACAGTTGTTGGATATCATAACAAAACACGCCGTGCAACATTTCATTCTAATCGGATAATAATTGCGCCCTCTAGAGGCTCAAGAAATTAAGACCCAAGATCGGTTTATATGGCAGCTATATCAAAACATGGACCGATTGAGACCGTACTTAGCGCAGTTATTGGAAGTGATATCGAACCACCACGTGCCAAATTTTAGTCAAATCGGATCAGAATTGCGCCCTCTTGAGACCCAAGAAGTCAAGACCCAAGATCGGTTTATATGGCAGCTACGTTAAAACATGGACCGATATGGTCCATTTACCATCCCAACCGACCTACGACCTATTTGTTCAAAATTTCAAGCGCCTAGCTTTACTCCTTCGAAAGTTAGCGTGCTTTTGACAGACAGACGGACGGACAGACGCACGGACATGGCTAGATCGGCATAAAATGTCACGACGATCAAGAATATGTATACTTTATGGGGTCTCAGACGAATATTTCAAGTAGTTACAAACAGAATGACGAAATTAGTATACCCCCATCCTATGGTGGAAGGTATAAGAATAAACCGATCTGAACCATATACGATACGGATGTCATAAAGCCCAACAAAAGTCACTGTGTCAAATTTCAGTGCAATCGGATTATAAATGCGCTTTTTTTGTTGGGTCAATACTTTAAATGGAGAGATCGGTCTATATGGCAGCTATATCCAAATCTGGACCAAGTTGCAGATAAATTTCGAAGACCCTAACACAACTCACTGTCCCCAATTTCGGCGAAATTGGACAATAAATACGCTTTTAATGGCATCAGAACTTTAAATCGAGAGATCGGTCTATATGACAGCTATATCCAAATCTAGACCAAACTGGGCAAAATTGAAGAATGATGTCGAAAGTCTTAACACAACTCACTGTCCCAAATTTCGGCGTCATCGAACGCCTTTAATGGGCTCAAAACCTTAAATCGAGAGATCGGTCTATATGGCAGCTATATCCAAATTTGGACCGATCTGTGCCAAATTGCAGAAGTATGTCGAGGGACGTAACACGACTCACTGTCCCAATTCTCGGCGAAATCGGACAATATATGCGCTTTTTATGGCCCCAAAACCTTAAATCGAGAGATCGGTCCGTATGGCAGCTATATCCAAATCCAGACCGATCTGGACAAAATTGAAGAATGATGTCGAAAGTCTTAACACAACTCACTGTCCCAAATTTCAGCAAAATCGGACAAAAAAAGTGTCTTTTATGGGACTAAGACCATAAATCGGCAGCTATATCCAAATCTGGACCGATCGAGTCCAAATTGAAGGAGTATGTCGAAGGGCCTAACACAAATCACTGTGCCAAATTTTTGCAAAATATTATAATATAATAAAATAATATAAATGTGGTTTTTATTAGTCTAAGACCCTAAATCGGCGGATCGGTCTAATTGGGGCTATACCATCTTCGAACTTAATCTGCTTATGGACAAAAAAAAGAATCTGTGCAAAGTTTAAACTTAATATCTCTATTTTTAAAGACTGTAGCGTGATTTCAACAGACAGACGGACAGAAGGACGGACGGACGGACATGGCTAGATCGTCTTAGATTTTTACGCTGATCAAGTATATATATACTTTATAGGGTCAGAAATGGATAGTTCGATGTGTTGCAAACGGAATGACAAAACGATATACCCCCATCCTTCGGTGGTGGGTAAAAAAGTATGAATTTCGTATTTAGAAAAAAAGTTTTAGACTGATTTTTATCTTATTTTAAATTTAATCAATTGAGATCCTTACTACTGTGGAGCAGTACTTATTGAGTTATTTCATCATAAAGAAGATGATGTCGGTAGGTGTATGCGTGCACGACTATCAAACATGAGATCATGAGTTCAATCCTCTGCGGCACCAAAATGATTACAATTTGTTTTAAGTGTAATATTTAATAGAGAGTGTGACAGAGAAAACTCGGAGACCAGCAGTACTCGTAAAATGAACGAGACGAAGCAGTGCGAGCCGAACAAAGCATATTAACACATACCACCCGAAGCAAAGCACATGCAGTAGCTGGTTCGATGGTTGGCTTGCAAAGAGTGCCTTTCAACAACAAATTTGTGCTCTGTATCATTGAGACTCAAAACAAATTGATGCAGCAAAATTGACAACTTCCTTAGTTGTTTTTCAACCAAAGTTGTTGTTTTTCAGAAATGTTTTTATCTGTGCATAATAGATCACATGACGATCTTGCAATATCAGTTGGAGCACAGCATCAACGGTTTTTGGAGCAACAGCTGATTTTGGATGACCTTCACGAAATTCGTCTTAGAGTGAACTACGACCTCGGTTGAATTCACCATACCATAGACAAACACTGGTCCTTAACGGAGCTTCATCGCCAAAAATTTAATTAAGTTCATACATGCACTGTTGTTAAGTTAATCTACGCCGAAAGTTGTAAAAAAATAATCGCACAAAAATGTTCACGATTGAATTCCATTTTTTGGGCGAGATGAACTTTTTAAGCTACTGTTAACAACACAAATAGCGCTCGTATTACATATAATTTCAAAAATGTCAAGCGTTACAATAGAGCTGTCAGTTGGCAGATTGCGACGCAAAAGTTGTCCAATTCCGAAACATAAAAGGCAACCCTCGTACACATTCCACTTTTTTACGACGTGCTTTGTTATAATGTTGCGAATTTCCTCATTCATCTGGGGTTTTTCTTGCGATGATTTCCCTTCTCAATGAGGATAACTATCTTCGAGATCCCACTATTGCAGACGTAGTCTTGTTGACATTGTCGTCAATGTCTTCTATGCTTGAACAATCTATATAATCGGGCCCAAGTCTTCATGTGTGTAGGCTTCCGAATTTCGTCCAGTAGATTTTCAACTTATTACGGAAGCTTATCGGATTCGGCGCCGACAGTGATCTTCTAATAGCTAATGTAGCGATTGTCAGAGAATGAGTGCGCCATGGAAACATACCAATACTGAACCTCATCATTATGTTTTCCGAACATATCGTCACATCCAAAACCAACTCCCTAACCCTATTAACAAAAGAACTGGTGCACAGTGGTCGCTGCCATTGGCCAAAATTCAAAAGATGAAACTCTTAAGATGTTTAGCATCTCGAAAGTATACATGTGATTGACTCATTCTAACGGTGCTCTTGAAGAAAATCATCAAAAAACAGAATTTGTAATTAGTTGTTTTCACACGTGAGTTAAGTGCAAAAGTGAAGTGAAAATAATAAAGGGTGATTTTTTTGAGGTTAGGATTTTCATGCATTAGTATTTGACAGATCACGTGGGATTTCAGACATGGTGTCAAAGAGAAAGATGCTCAGTATGCTTTGACATTTCATCATGAATAGACTTACTAACGAGCAACGCTTGCAAATCATTGAATTTTATTACCAAAATCAGTGTTCGGTTCGAAATGTGTTCATTCACCGTAACGTTGCGTCCAACAGCATCTTTGAAAAAATACGGTCCAATGATTCCACCAGCGTACAAACCACACCAAACAGTGCATTTTTCGGGATGCATGGGCAGTTCTTGAACGGCTTCTGGTTGCTCTTCACTCCAAATGCGGCAATTTTGCTTATTTACGTAGCCATTCAACCAGAAATGAGCCTCATCGCTGAACGGTGACGAACACTGATTTTGGTAATAAAATTCAATGATTTGCAAGCGTTGCTCGTTAGTAAGTCTATTCATGATGAAATGTCAAAGCATACTGAGCATCTTTCTCTTTGACACCATGTCTGAAATCCCACGTGATCTGTCAAATACTAATGCATGAAAATCCTAACCTCAAAAAAATCACCCTTTATATTGATACAATTGAAAAGAAAGGTATTAGCTTGTGTTTTTATGTCGTTTTGTGTATGTTTAGTTATTGTGTAGGTTTTTCAAAATTAGTGTTTTATTTGTATGTTTTGTAATGTCATGACGCCAGTATAATTGAGCTTCAAGAAGGTTTTAGTAATGTTTCCCCTTGAAGTCCCCGTTGATATTTTACGCCAATGTCAATGGTGGTCTTAAGATGCAACATTGTTAGCTGCAACATTTTGCAACCTTATGCAAGTTATGACTAAAATACTAGAGAGACCTCCATGTTATACATATAGTATATATACTCTTGATCGTCATGGCATTTTAAGTCGATCTAGCCCTGTCCGTCTGTCTGTCGAAAGCACGCTAACTTTCGAGGGAGTAAAGCTAGCCGCTTGAAATTTTGCACAAATACTTCTTATTAGTGTAGGTCGATTGGGATGGTAAATGGGCTATATCGCTCCATGTTTTGATATAGCTGCCATATAAACCGATCTTGGATCTTGACTTCTTGAGCCACTAGAGGGCACAATTCTTATCCGGTTTCACAGAAATTTTGCATGGGGTGTTTGATTATGACTTCCAACAGCTGTACTGAGTATGCTTGAAATCGGTCCATAACCGTATATAGCTGTCATATAAACCTTTCTGATGTCTTGATTTATTGATCGTCTAGAGGGCGCAATTTCTATCCGATTTGGCTGAATTCGCACGACGTATTTTGGTATGACTTCCAAAAACTGTGCAGATATGGTCTAAATCGGTTCATAACCTGATGTAGCTGCCATATAAACCGATCTTGGATCTTGACTTCTTGAGCCAATAGAGGGAGCAATTCTCATCCGATTTGGCATGACGTGTATTGTATATAAGATTCGGTCCGAACTTAGCACGCTTTTACTTTTTATATATATACTAGAGTGGGGCAACTAGTATGGAAGGAAAAAAATCGTTCTTGATTTTGGGATTTTACTGAGTAAAAAATGTTCACCTAGGGTGAAAATTAAACCTCCAGATTTTGATTTCTCAGACTTTTGTCACGTTTGTTTTTTGATATTTTGGCCTATAACAGCCAAAATCAATGAGATTTTCGATCCGGTGCAACGCAAAAACATTGGAATGCTCCTTCAGGCAGCATTCATTGAAAATATTGATTGATTGCTATGAACAACTGAAAATGGTTTCGGCAAATCGGCAGATCGGTCTATATGGCAGCTACATCGAAATACAGTCCGATTTGTACCATATTCAGTTCGGGCACCAGTAGGCATAGTACAACTCACCGTTCCAAATTTCAACGAAATCTGGTAATAAAAGCGATAGAATCTTTGCGTATCCATTAATGAAATCCTGTGCTGGCCTCGTCGTCGAGTCCCTGTTCAATAGGCGGCATTGAGTTTCTTGTCACTGCACTGCTTAATGTCTCAATATTAGAAGCTTTGCCTATCCTAGTCTTCGCAATATTGAAAAATACAGCCTTGGTCGCATAGAATGCCACGCGTCTAGTCTCAGTCTTATCACGGAGACTTGACCAATGCCCACGACAAGGGCAGTTTCTTTCCCCTTCTCCCCGTGTAAAAGACCTTCCATTTCTTCGCGACCAAACTTTGGTTGTGCTTGCCTAAGAGTCCCACCATGCATGCATATAGCCTTTGTGAGCTGGGCTATGTCCATATTTTCACCAGGTCAAGCTTTGCGCCCCAGGGAGTGTGGATACTTCCAAAGAGCTTTTTGATAGTATTAATACATTCTGCTGACGCAAATCGCAGCATCAAGATGCCCCCTCCATACTCGTAGCTCATTATTTGTTGGGGGACCCTCTTCAAGAATCCATACACGTTAAAAAATCCACTCGTTAATCAGATCCTACATTTGGAACAGTACATCCCACCAAATGCACTGCTGATATACATGACTGCATACTTCTTATCGTCGCTGTTATGCTTCCTCGGAACATTGGCTTAAGAGGCCGACTCCTTGCCTTTTCAGCTTTCAGCTACCCTTCCGTGATGGCTATGCCGTCCTTTTGGAAGTAAGAGTCCTTCATGAAGACTCAGGGGCCGCTTACTTTGTTCCTTTTTCGACCTTGTCTCTCTCCGCACGACACAGTCTGGAGTCTATATTGAAGAAGGACTGGCTTTATCTTCCCAGAGTACTTGAAAGCAAGGATTTTTTTTTTCTTTTTCAGCGTTTTAGCATTGTTATGCTCTTCGTTAGATCTGATTATCTTTCCAGCTTCCGTAGAAGTGCTTGGGGCGGACATGCTACGGTCTGATGTTGGGTCTTCATAGTCCTACTCCTGGAAGGCACAACACTTAACACTTTTGCGTAATAGGTTGTACCTATTCCGAGGTACACATATATTTTTTGAGAAGCGAAGTGAAAAACATGTGCGTTCCACTCCACTGTTACTTTAGTATGACCACCGTGATGGCCAGGTGAAATAATTGTTGGAACAAAATGGGAAACTTCCAGTTCCAATGGGTTTGGGATTGCATTCGATTTGCAACTAGCTGACCCGGGCCCGCTCCGCTGCGCCTTCTTTTACTTTAAATGGAACAAAAGTTTCCTTGGAATATTTATTTTCGACAATTAAAGAGCTTTTAGTGAAATACCATACTACGAAAATAGTATATCGCTTGACTAATTGTTTAACAAAATAAGTACCTTTATCTGAATCCCATATGATCTACATTGGTTTACGAATTTAAGTTAGGATGTAAGGTGTACTCCATTCTTAAAATACTTTATTTCAGCCCGCTACTCTCATGATATCTGATTTAGTGGTGTTTTCGGGTGTGAGCTGGTCCCGCCGAAAACTTGGCCCTGAAAAAATATCAGCATCGTGCTTTTCTTTCAAAAACCATTTATTTAAACCCCATATTGCCATTGGTTTAGGGGAGTTTACACGATGAGGCGTCCCCCAAACACATGGCCCAAAATAAGTTATCAAATTCGTTTTCTAATCCTAAATACACATATATTGGCATGGTCGAAAAACTTTTACCCTTTGCGGGGTGTTTTGGGGAAGGGGTGATTCCCTAAATACATGGTCCTAAAATTGGATACCAAATTCGTACTCTACTCCCAAATACCTTTATTTGAGCCCCATTTTGCGATGGTCAGTAAAAAATTGCTGTTTGTGGGGTATTTTGGGAACGGGGTTGACCCCCAGAAAATTGGTCCCGAAAGTGGGTATCAATTCTTGCTCAACCCCCATTACCTTTCATTTAATCTCCACATGGACATGGCCGGTAAATATAGCCGATTTAGGGGTATTTTGGGGATTCGGGTGGTCCCCCAAACACTAAGCCCGAAAAATATATCAGCAACGTGCTCTATTCTCATATATCTATAAATCATTTATTTGAACCCCATATTTTGGGAAAGGGGTTGACACCCAGAAAATTGGTCCCGAAAGTGGGTATAAATTCTTGCTGTACCCCCCAATTCCTTTGATTTAAGCTCCACATTGACATGGTCGGTATAGGGGCGTTTTGGGGATTGGAGTGGTCGCCCAAACACTAAGCCCGGAAAATATATCAGCAACGTGCTCTATTCTCATATATCTATATATCATTTATTTGAATCCCATATTGGCATTGGTCTCAAAATTGGATATCAAATTTGTTTTCAAATCTCATTTAAACTCCTTATTGCAAAAGTCAGCTAATATGTCCGGTTTGGGGTATTGGCCCTTGAAACTATAAATATTCAGTTCCACTCTCTTTACGACCCAAATTGTCTTGGTGAGCAAACACGTCCTATTTGGGGGTTGTTATGGTGGCGTGACGTCCGCTAGACAGTTGGTCCCTAATGTTGATATCAGATACATGGTCTACTCCCAAATACCTTTAATTTGAGCCCCATATTTCCATAGTCGGCAAACGTGACCGGCTTGGGGGTGTTTTGGGGGATGGGCGCCACTCAGTGAGTTGGCCTTGAAAATATATATCGGATTCGTGTTCCACTTTAGAAACCCTCAAACTATTTGGGTGGTGTTGTGGGGTTGGGGTGGCCCCATAGACACTTTTCCCGAATATTGATAACAGATTTGTGCTTTACTCCCAAAGACCTTTCATTTGAGCCCCATGTGGCTATGGTCGTAAATGTGTACCCTTTGGGGGAGGTTTTTGGGGAAAGGCGGCCCCCCAAACACTTGGTGTCATATTTGGATATCAGATTCTAATTCTACACTCAAATACCCTTTATGAAGCCCCATATTCCCATGGTCAGTAAATAAGTCCTGATTGGGGGGTGTTTTGGGAAGGGGTGGACCCCCTGAAACGTGGTCCCACATTTGGATATCAGATTCGTATTGTACTCGAAAATACCTTTCATTTGAGTCCCATATAGCCATGGTCGGTAAATATGTCCGATATAGGGGTGTTTTGGGGGTTGGGGTGGTCCCCCTAGCTCTTAGTTCGACAATTGGATATCAGATACGTTTTCTTATCCTAAATACCTTTCATTTGAGTTCCATATTGCCGTGATTGGTATAGATATATGTTTGGTAGGTTTTAGGGTGGGGCAGCCCCCCTAGGTATACCATCCGAACTTTAAACACGAAATTTTTATTTTTATGGTACTATATGAGAGCGCACAAAATTTCGAGATCTAGCGTTTATGAAAATTAGGGTAAGTGGCAGGGTCCGCCCCTCCTTCAGATATGAAAAAATGTAGTACCCTATTTTCGCCACGGGGTCATTAAGCACCATCTGTGAAAATTTTAAGAAAATCGGTTCAGCCGTTTCTGAGTCTATAAGGAACACACAAACAAACCTACAAACAATCACAAATAGATTTTTGTATATAAGATACCGCTATAACTCTGAACGATACATCTGCTACCCGTTTTGTGGAAAGGAATTATGTAACTTGAATAATGAAACGTTGCATATGGCCGGAAGAGGCCTAAATAACTCATTGGCAAAGGATTTAGTCAAAAAGCAGACATTTTTAGTTAAAGTAACAGAACGAAAAGTTTCCTAATTCAACAGTGATATGTTTGCTAAAATAATAGTCACATCAGCTTCCCTATTGTCAGGAAACATAATCTACTGTTTTAACAAACTGTTTTGCTATTTTAATGCGCTTAATTTGTCCAGATAGGTCCATGAGAAAATATAGTTCCCATATAAACCGAGACCGGGATTTCAGTTCAACTTTTATCCGATTTAGATGAAAATTGGTGCGTGGAGTACACTAATGCCCTCTAACCGCCACGTAGATATCACCTCCATTAAATCGATCCTTAACTATGATTTCTTCAGGTCTCAGAAGAGTCGATTTCTCCAAACTTATGCATACATAAACTAAGTATATGTGATTTTTTTGCAGAATCCATGATTGTGTGTACCCAAGATTCGGTCTGGCCCGGCAGAGCATGCTTTACACTTTTTTAGATAAGTATCAAACAAATGCATCACAAACCGAAGCAATAATATTTCTTACTGCGCTGGCAATAAATGGTCAAATAGGCTTACCGTAGAAAACAAAGAATCGTGCACTTGTTATTCAGTGGCTCTTGTAGATATTTGACTATGCAATTCAATAATGGATTGTGCCCTTTCAGGCTTCGTTAGCAAGTTTTTCTGAATACGGCTGTTAGGCTGAGTAGGCCTAATGACGATGAATTCTTCATAATATTGTTGTTCAACTTATCCAACTTAAATGCTGATGTTGAAGGGACTAAGTATTAAACTTACATATGTTGACATTCGAAGTGTCATTCCGATCGTCCAAAATACGTTCCCCACTAGCTTGGGTTAAAATGGCTATGAAGCAAGTGTTATAATTTCGTGTGTTAAACACTTTGATTAACTCGCTCAACTGTCACATTTCAACGGAAATCCTATTTACATTTCAAACAAATGTCCACAAATAAACCAAGTAAAACTATTAAAAACAAATATTCGTGTCCACGGACGATACAAAACAAAACGCATTGAATGAAAAAACATTCGAAATATCCTTCCTTAAACACCCATGCCACCCATAAGTCCATGTGTAATGTGCGGAAATGTAAAAATGGATTTAAGCGAATAAATGCTTAAAGCAAAAGAAGAAATACAAACAAACAGGAGGATGCTGTCGAAGAGAGTCGGCCACCAACCATCAGGACTTGGGTGTCAGGATGGCAATGAGCAGGCAAAGTACAAAGTGAGCATATGCACCGAAGGCGCTTAACACTCAATGACAGCAACAAACAAAAAGAAACAACAACAAAAATTACTGTGTCCTTCCGTAGCTAGTGGGGTTACTTTCTACTATCGCCGGCAGCATATCCGCTGGAACAATTTGTACGAATTGTCGCTGGCATTATTTTATGAATTCACTGCCAAACACTTTGCGCCACACACTCGCACATATACACCACCATCGGAACAAACGAACAACTTCCGATTACAACTTCATTTGGCAGTGTTTTCTTTTTATCTCATTTCGACTTTTACCCGTGCAAATGCCAATGACATTTACCATGGTTTGTGTTCGCAATGGTTATGCAGTGCAAGGGGAGAGCGGCGCATTTTATTGTTGCTGTTATTGTTATTTAATTGTAGAGCAACTCACATCTGTCACCTTCAATGAACTGTCAAAAGGAAGTTCATCATATAATCAGCAGTCAAAGGGGGCAGCTATGCCACCAAAACCACCACCGCCACTTTTATTTGAGCTGACGCAGCAATAGTAATAAAATAATAAAATGAAACTATTTTATAAAAATTATGAGATTTTGCCCACGGATTCTTATCGAGAAAACTGCACTTTTAAATGTTACCTATCTATACCGACATGGAGTACTTTTCGCAATGTTGCTAACAGTTATGGTATGGGGTAATAAGCCATTTTGGGTGTGCGGCATGCACCCAAAACTATGGCATACTAACCCATACCATAAATGCTAATAACACAACGATGGACAATTTTGGACCCCACTATGGGTAAAATAGCCAAATTTGATTGCCCCCATGAGGGTCTCAAGGATCCTTTATTTAAGCCCCTGTGTAGCTTATTTGCCTTTAGATCCCTTTGTCTAAGTACCAGTTCATGACCGTTTATCACATCTGTGGTACATTGCATTACAACCATGTAAATTTATATCGCCATCGACAACAGTTTCTAGTGGCCGACCAATCCAAATATTCAAAAAGCTTTTCATTCGATTTTTCCGCCGTTGAGGAGGAATTAATTAGCAAAATGTTAGCTGAAACTACAGAAAATCTGCTGGCAAAACAGTGATTCTTTGCTGAAATCGCAAACAGGGAGAGGGGTGGTACCCTTCTCCTCTTCCCCTTACCACAACTTTCAAGAACGGTATGTTTCGGGGATGGTCCATCGAGGTATGAGGTATCCAAAAACCACGCAGCTGGTACACAACAGTGAATTCAAATATCTAGGGAAAAACACCCAACTTCAAAAACCCACAAAATGCAAGTAACGCGAGCAAAACAATATCATGGTTAAATTAAAGATTTTTATGAGTTGAGCATGCATGTGACATACAAATTTGGATAAAAGAGTCGGGCCTAAAAACGGACAGGTGGACCGATTGGCTCAATATCGCATTCAAATAAAAATCTTTTCGAAACAGCGTACAAATGTGATTCCCTGCAAAGCCACCTCATCCTCCTCACAGAGATAAAGGTAGACCGGGACAATATGAACTCAAAGTAAACGCCTTGCGCGTAGAGTATGTATTGTTTGTTAATATTTCGAACCAATTGTTTGAGGGCCAAATTTGAGGTCAAGTGCCTACGGTGCCACCCACAGAACAAAAAACCCACTGTTTGGGACAAAATGGGACTTAAATGTAAGACCATTTGAAGTATAGTACAAATCTAAGTATGGGAGCCGCTCCCAACCTCATAAAATCATAATCGGAAGCCATTCTAGAGTGTAACAAAGCACACCGAACCCTCGATTTTAATATTACTACAAACAACTAAATTTCCCATAAACATTCCATTAAGGAACAGGAGATACTTCTCTCATATCAATGAGTGCAGTCCGATTACTGTTTAAGCTCAATGATAAGGGGTCTGCTTTTTCTACGCCCAGTGCGACGAACAGCGCTTCGCATAGCGACACCACTTGGTAGAGAAGTATTAACATGACAAGATACCTCACAAATGTAGCCAGCAACCATGTATAACCAACGCTGAAAATTTTTCGGATGCTTGCGCCAGGAATTGAAGTCAGGCGCTCGACGTTATAGGCGGACATGCTAACCTCTGTGCAACGGTGGCGCAGACATACAGTGCCGGTAAAGAAAATAGCACCAGTGAGGTTACCTGCATTATGGTGCACAGCACACACATTAGAATATTTTTTATTGGGTTCAGTATTATAGGAATGATAGAAAATTATGTTATACTTTTTTTATAACGTATGCATTTGTCCGTCATATTACATTTGTTTATATAATAAACGCTTCTCTCCCAAATCCCGTATTTTTATACCCTCCACCATAGGATGGGGGATATACTAATTTCGTCATTATGTTTGTAACTATATATTCTTGATGGTCGCGACTTTTTATGTCGATCTAGCCATGTCCGTCTGTCTGTGGAAAGCACGCTAACTTCCGAAGGAGTAAAGCTAGCCGCTTGAAATTTTGCACAAATACTTTTTATTAGTGTAGGTCGATTGGTTTTGTAAATGGGCCATATCGGTCCATGTTTTGATATAGCTGTCATATAAACCGATCTTGGGTCTTGACTTCATGAGCTTCTAGAGGGCTAAATTCCTATCAGATTTGGCTGAAATTTTGCATGACGTTTTTTATTCTTACTCTCAACAACTGCGTCAAGTAAGGTTCAAATCGGTTTTTAACCTGATATAGCTGCCATATAAACCGATCTGGGATCTTGACTTTTTGAGCCTCTAGAGGTCACAATTATTATCCAATTTGCCTGAAATTTTGTGCGACGGATCCTCTCATGACCATCAACATACATGTTTATTTTGGTCTGAATCGGTCTATAGCCTGATATAGCTCCCATATAAATCGATCTCTCTATTTTACTTCTTGAGCCCCCAAAGGGCGCAATCATTATTCGAATTGGCTGACATTTTACACAGGTCTCCAACATATAATTTAATTGTGGTCCAAACCGGACCATATCTTGATATCGCTCTAATAGCAGATCAAATCTTTTCTTATATCCTTCTTTGCCTAAGAAGAGATGCCGGGAAAAGAACTCGACAAATGCGATCCATGGTGGAGGGTATATAAGATTCGGCTCGGCTGAACTTAGCACGCTTTTACTTGTTATTTTTTATTTTTTTTGGTTTCTTTGGGCAAAATGTTGCCATTTACATATAAAAATTAATTTGGCACCTATCAATTTTTCAGCTGCTTACATAGAGCTGGCAAAATATAGATAGCACTATCGATACAATCGATATTTTATTTGTTGTCTGATATCGATTGATATTTTCCCTCTTGATACAATCGGCAATGTTTAATTTTTTGCAAAATTGAACAAAAATTAACAATCCGACATTGAATGTATCCTTAAAGGCACTTTGCGCTTGTAGAGTGCTCAATTTTCATCCTATTGGGCTACAATTTTGTACTATTATTTGTCTCATGACATCCAACTGGCTTTATTATTTCTATATAAACCGATCTCCTGATTTTTATACCCACCACCAGGGACGTAGCCATTATTTTATTTTTTTTTTTTTGATATCGATAATGTTACTGTGAAATTGGTAAAGACACCTCAAACATTTTTTTGAAAATTATCATCGCTACTGGGTGCAGGAATTGGCTCATCGGCGGTGACATGTGGTAAAAGTCAGAGCTTAATTTTTTACGGCTTGCCAACACACTATTTTTAGGTCGATAATACCCTTTCAAAGCCTTCAAAATGTGGTTGTCTTTGCGAATATCTTAGTTTTATAGTGATAGTTTTGGCGAAACAGCTTCAGAATTTTGATGAAATTTTTTCTTTCGCGCTCATTTTAATTTTATCTCAAACTAGTTTTATGATTTCAACAGGTTATTGTTTGTGTCGGTCAGTTGGTTTTGAATGACTTTTATTTCCATAACATTTTACGCAAATAAATAAAAAAACTAAGGAACAATAAATGGTAGGATGTCGCTTATTTCTCCTCCCAATTAATAGTGGTCTCATTTGATTAACAACCACAAATCATATGGTGCAGTCCGCCATCTCATCGTCAAGATATCATTTCAAAACTGCCATTATTCTCAACACGACTAAAGAAACTTGCCATCGATTGCATATGTGTGCCAGTTAAATGAGAGAAATAGAAACTTAGACAAGGAGAACGTGCAAAAAAATAAAGTAGTTTGCTGAGAATGTAAACACAGCACCAAAATTTTTATACCGTCAAACTGGCTAGCCGTTCGCGTGCGACCACCTTTATTAATCTGCTCTGTTCTCCTCCGAACTTTATTAAAATCGATCGAAAATTCGATTTTGAAGGAAAAGATGTCCGGTAAAAATAGGATCCAACTATTGCCGTATATGGCTATAATTTGCATCATGTCTTCATAAGTGCTAAAGTTTTCATAATTTATTAGAGATAAAATAAGAAAAGGTAATAGTCAAGACACAAGACCGGTTTATATGGCAGCTATATCAGGTTATGATCTGATTTGTACTATATTTAGCACAATTGTTGAAAGTGATATCAAAACACCATGTGCATTGAACCCTCTAAAGGCTGAAGAAGTCAAGACCAAAGATCGGTTTACATGGCAGCTATATCAAAACATGGACCGATATAGCCCATTTACAGTCCCAACCGACCTACACTAACCAAAAATATTTGTGCAAAATTTCAAGCGTCCAGCTTTACTCCTTCGAAAGTTAGCGTGCTTTCGAGAGACAGACGGACGGACAAGGCTAGATCGAGTTAAACTGACATGACGATCAAGAATATATATACTTTATGGGATCTTAGACGCATATTTCGAGGTGTTATAGATAGAAGGACGAAATTAGTATACCCCCATCCTATATGGAGGGAATAAAAACAAGTGAAAAGGGCCGAACTTTGGATACCCACCTCGGTTATATATGTAAACCCCATTTCGTCACAATCCGGTGAAAATTGGATAACTTATGCACCCAAATTCGGTACGGACATTGAGTGGTCTAATAAATATAAGTCACTGCTGAATTTTGTATTTAAATTTTCAACAAAATCACGTAATAAATAAAGTTTTTATGAACTTTAGACCCATAATCGGCATATTGGTCTATATGATAGCTATATCTAAATACAGTCCGATCTTTACCATTTTTGGGTCAGACGGGGGGTGGCCCACAACTACTTACTGTTTCAAATTTCAGCGAAATCGGATAAAAAATAAAGTTTTATGGGCTTCATACTCTTTATCAGAAGATCAGTCTGTATGGCAGTTATATCTAAATATAGTCCGATTCAAACAATATTTGGAACGGATGTCAGGAAACCTAAAGCTACCCACTGTTTTAAATTTCAGCGAAATCGGATAAAAAATAAAGCTTTTATGGGCTTCAGACCCTTTATCGGCAGATCGGTCTATATGGCATCTTTCTAAATATAGTCCGACCTTAACCATATCAAGCTCGGATATCGGGAGGCTCAAAACAACTCACTGTTTCAAATTTCAGAGAAATCGGGTAACAAATAAAGCTTTTATGGGTTATATCTAAATATAGTTCAATCAGAACCATATTTGGTCCTATATTAGGGGGCGTAAGGCTGCTCACTGTTTCAAATTTCAGCGAAATCGGTTAAACAATAATGCTTTCATGGGCTTCAAACCCTTTATTTGGATATCGGTCTATATGGTTAGTTAGTTCAGATGTTGGATTTCAATTTCAGCGAAATCGGATAAAAAATAAAGCATTTATGTGCATTAGATCCTTTATCGTCAAATCGGTCTATATAGCAGCTATTCGATGTGTTGCAAAAGGAATGACTAAATGAATATACCCCCTATCCTACGGTGGTGGGTATTAAAAATGACTACGTCAACATAAACGCTCTAAGTTATGAAAATATGAAATTTTATCCAAATTGGACAATGGAATCGAGGGTAAATCGCAATGGGTTAACATTTTGTTTTTAAAAATATTTATTGAAATTTGTCTATAGAAAAATGCCAGGAAAATGTTTTCGTTTGAAAAGATGTTATTGAAATTTATCGAAATCTTTCTTTTAGAAAAACTAATTTCGAGGATGCCCGGGCCTAAGCAACATTTTGCCTTTGAAAAAAAATGTCTTTCAAGTTTTATCTTTACATAGAAAAAATTTCATTTTATATTTTTTGTAATTTTAGATTTTTTTTGTTTCTATTTGGGACAGAATAGCACAATAAAACAAGTAAAAAGGCGTTAAGTTCGGCCGGGCCGGACTTTGGATACCCACCACCTCGGGTATATATGTAAACCACCCTTCATCAACATCCGTTGAAAATTGTATACCTTATGTTCCATAGCAGTTATATCGAAATACGTTCCGATTTGGACCAAATACTTATAAGTACATGTCATTGTTCAATTGTGTATAACAAAATATTTTTCTTTTTAGTAGCTATATCTAAAAATAAGCCGATCTGAACCATATACGACACGGACGTCGAAAAGCCTAACATAAGTCACTGTGTCAAATTTCAGTGAAATCGGACTATAAATGCGCCTTTTATGGGGCCAAGACTTTAAATCGAAATATCGGTCTACATAGCAGCTATATCCAAATCTGGTCCGATTTGAGTTAAATTGAAGAAGGACGTCGAAGACCCTAACACAACTCACTGTCCTAAATTTTGGCGACATCGGACAAAAAATTCGCCTTTTATAGGCCCAAAACCTTAAATCGAGAGATCGGTCTATATGACAGCTATACCCAAATTTGAACCGATCAGGGCCAAAATGAAAAAATATGTCGATAGGCCTAAGACAACTCACTGTCACATATTTCAGCAAAATTGAATAATAAATGTAGCTTTTATGGGCCTAAGACCCTAAATCGGCCGTTCGGTCTATATGCGGGTTATATCAAGATATAGTCCGATATAGCCCATCTTCGAACTTAACCTGCTTATGGACAAAAATAGAATCTGGGCAAAGTTTCAGATCAATATCTCTATTTTTAAAGACTGTAGCGTGATTTCAACTGACAGACGGACGGAGACGTCTAAATCGTTTAGATTTTTACGCTGATCAAGAACATATACACTTTATAGGGTCGGAAATGGATATTTCGATATGTTGCAAACGGAATGACAAAATCCCATCCTTCGGTGGTGGGTATAAAAATCTGTTTAAATGTAATGTAGCAAAATGCATTAAGCAGGCGCACCAAATTATATTGAAATTTTAGCATTATAAAAATTTCATGGTAGGCGGGTCAAAAGTTTGCCCTTAGAAAATTTATGACTGAAATATAATCTTAAGAAAAAAAATCATTAAAATGTAACTTACAGAAAAATTTTTTTTGAAATTGTGTCATAAGGAAAAATTGAAATGGAATTTTGGGCCCGGGATGATGGGAATGTAAAGCCGAATTATAACAATTTTGTCTTCAAGAGACTGTGATGAAGTTTTGTCTGTAGAAAAAATTTCATTAGAATTTGTTTAAAAAAAAGTCTATACAATTTGTTTACAAAAAATTTCATTAAAATTTTCATTTAAGGTGGTCCTCGTTCCTGGTCCTGGTAACCTGATATAACTCTCATATAAACCATCTCCCGATTTCATATCTTTAGCAACTGGAGGTTTCAGTTTTTGTTCGATTTAATTAAAATTTTGCACATAGTATTCTATAATTTTTAAAAGTTTTACTAAAATTTTGTGTTAAGAATAAATTTCATTTAAGTTTTTTTTTATAGACAAAACCATTTTTGGGGGAGCTCGCATGGGGGTATACTAATCTAGCCATTCCGTTTGAAACACCTCGAGATATTGATCCAAGACCCCATTAAGTATATATATTCTTGATCGTCTCGATATTCTGGATCGATCTAGCCTTGTTCGTCCGTCTGTCTGTCGAAATCACGATAGCGGTAGAACGCTTAAAGCTAGCCGCTTGAAATTTTGCACAGCTACTTACTATTAATGTTGGTGGTTGGGTATTGCAAATGTGCCATATCGGTTCAGATTTAGATATAGCTCCTATATAAATCGATCTCCTGATTTGACTTCTTGAGCTACTGGAAGCCGGAATTTTTGTCCAATTTGGCTAAAATTTTGAAGATAGTGTTCTGTTATACTTCCATAGCTGCCATATAAACCGGTCTCCCGATTTGATTTCATAAGCCCTTACAAGCCGCAATTTTTGTCCGATATGGCTGAAATTTTTTATTAGGTGTTTTGTTATGACTTTCAACAATTGTTGTTAATATGGTCCAAATCGGCTCATAACCTGATATAGCTCCCATATAAACCATCTCCCGTTTTGACTTCTTAAGCCCTTACAAGCTGCCATTTTTGTCCAATTTGGCTGAAATTTTGCATGCGGTGTTCTGCTACGCCTTCACTAACCGTGTCAATTACGGTCCAAACATTCTATAACCTGATATAGCTCCCATGTAAACAGGTCTCGCGGCTATCCTTGTTCGGTTTCTAAAATTTTCATTTTTGCTGGTTTAATAGAAGTTTGGTATGTAGAATAAAATTATGCCCTTGAACTTAAATTTTAAGCAGAATCCATGGTGGTAGGTTCCCATGATCCGGCCCGGCCGACCTTAGGACGCTTGTACTTATTACTTTTCATTTTCGTTTTCGTTTGAAAAATAAGTGATGGGAAATTAACGATAACACGTAAAAAGGCGTTAAGTTCGGCCGGGCCGAACTTTGGATACCCACCACCTCGGGTATATATGTAAACCACCTTTCGTCATAATCCCGTAAAAAAGCAGCTATATCGAAATATGTTCCGATTTGGACCAAATATTTATAAGTACAAGTCATTGTTCAATTGTGTATAACAAAATATTGGTCTTTAAAATAGCTATATCTAAAAACAAACCGATCTGAACCATGTACGACACGGATGTCGAAAAGCCTAACATTAGTCACTGTGTCAAATTTCAGCGAAATCGGATTATAAATGCGCCTTTTATGGGACCAAGACTTTAAATCGTGATAGCAGTCTATAAGGCAGCTATATCCAGACCTGGACCGATTTCAGCAAAATCTGATCATAAATGTGACTTTTATGGGCCTAAGACCCTGAATCGGAGGGTCGGTCTATATGGCAACTATATCGAAATCTGAACCGATCTGGTCCAAATTGACGAAGGATGTCGAAGAGCCTAGCTCAACTCACTGTCCCAAATTTCAGATAATAAATGTGGGTTTTAAGGGTCTAAGACCCAAAATCGGCGGATCGATCTAAATGGGGGCTATATCAAGATATAGTCCGATATTGCCCATCTTCGAATTTAACCTGCTTATGGACCAAAAAAGAATCTGTGCAAAGTTTCAGCTCAATATCTCTATTTTTAAAGACTGTAGCGTCATTTCACCAGACAGACGGACGGACATGTCTAGATCATCTTAGATTTTTACGCTGATCAAGAATATATATACTTTATATGGTCGGAAATGGATATTTCGATGTGTTGCAAACGGAATGACAAAATGAATATACCCCCATCCTTCGGTGGTGAGTATAAAAAGCTGGTATGTGAAGGAAAGTCTTATTCGGATATATGGAAATTAAATGACTATTGCAAACAAAATGATCATTAACGCTCTTATGTTCAAGTTAAAAATTAAATCATGTATATTTATTTATTTATGAATTTATCTACACAACACGATAATAATCTTATAATTGGAGTGTAGATTTATTGTTATATGAACCCGACTTAAGTAGGATCAAAATAATTAAACTATGTTACGATAAATAAGTAAAAGCGTGCTAAGTTCGGCCGGGACGAATCTTATATACCCTCCACCATGGTTCGCATTTGTCGAGCTCTTGCCACGGTATCTCTTTTTAGGCAAACAAAGGATAAAAGAAAAGAATTGTTATGTTATTGGAACAATATCAAATAATGGTTCATATTGAACTGAATATTGTAGACCATAGTCGAAGTCATTGTGTAAAATTTCAGCCAAATCTAGTAAGAATTGCGCACTTTAGGGGCTGCAGAAGTAAAATAGGGAGATCGGTTTATAGGGGAGCTGGAATAGGACATAAAACGATTCATGCCATATTCGACACGTGTTATGAGGGAAGCCGTTGTACAAAATTACAGCCACATCGGATAATATTTGCGCCCTTTAGAGTCTCAAGAAGTCAAGATCCTATATCGGTTTATATGGCAGCTATATCAGGTTATGGACTGATTTGGACTATACTTAATACAATTGTTGGAAGTAATAACAAAACACGTCATGCAATTTTCAGCCAAATCGGATAGAAATTGCTCCCTGTAGAGGGTCAAGAAGTGAAGACCCCAGATCGGTTTATATGGCAGCTTTATCAGGTTATGGACCGATTTCAACTATTCTTAACACAGTTCTTGGAAGTTATAACAAAACACGTCGTGCAAAATTTCAGTCAATGGGATAGGAATTGCGCACTCTAGATGCTCAAGAAGTCAAGACCCCAGATAGGTTTATATGACAGCTACATCAGGTTATGAACCGAATTCAACCATACTTAGCACAGTTGTTGAAAGTCATAATAAAACATCTCAGCCAAATTTTCAGCCAAATCGGATAAGAATTGTGCCCTCTAGAGGCACAGGAAGTCAAGATCCCAGATCGGTTTATATGGTAGCTATATTAAAACGTGGACCGATATAGCCCATTTGCAATCTCAACCAACCTACTTTAACAGGAAGTATTTGTGCAAAATTTCAAGTGGATAGCTTTACTTCTTCGAAAGTCAGCGTGCTTTCGACAGACAGACTGGCGGACGGACATGGCTAGTTCGACTTTAAATGTCATGCCGATCAATAATATATATACTTTATGGGGTCCTAGACGAATATTTCGAGGAGTTACAAACAGAATGACGGAATTAGTATACCCCCATCCTATGGTGGAGGGTATAAAAAGAGCAGCCATATGTTATTATAAATTAAACAAAAGCACAGATAAATTTATAAGTTTAAAACTATTTTTTTAAAAGCTACATTGAAAGAAATAAAATATTAGTTAACTTTGAGAAAAATTTAATTAGCCAATTTTTACATGTAATCGTGTTGCTGATGCATTGAATATCGTGTGGTAGGTAATTCCAAAAACGTATGTTGCTTATAAAAAACTGTCGTTCAGATATAAGACTCCGCACAGTGGGCCAAATGGCAAAAAAATTGGAAATAAGTCTACAACTTTTTATCTGTTGATTTTAGCCATACAAAATGTTCTAGACATTTGTAGAGGAGGACATAGGCTTTCAGAAAAGTGCTGTTGTTGGTCCATATCTTTAATACAGGGTGAGCTACAGGGTGTCAAAGTTGACCACTTTTGACTTCTCCAAGCTTCTGGGGGCCATAACTTTTGATCTACTCAACCGATTTACATGATTTAGGACTCTAGAGAAAGAGCTTGACAAGATCTAAAAAACTTATGCATAAAGTACCATGCCATCGTGTACTGTTAAGGAGTTATGAATTGTTTAATTTTAAAATATGAAAATTTGGCCTTGGTTTTTTTCAGTGTTTTTTTAATAACTCCGTCAATTTTAAAGCTATAAACTTCATACTTCACACAAATTATGCCAGCATATGTGTGCATAAAATACAAAAGGAATCACGTGAATATCTTTAGCGGTTTAAAAATGGCATCGTTTTCAATATGAAAAATATTTTTTTTGTCAAAAAATTGCAAAATTTTTCAAAAAAGATACTCCCATTTCCTTTAAGTTTTCGCAAACTTTGGCCGTCAAAGCATTATCATTTCTTTCCATTTTCACAAAGTCGAGGTATTAAGAAAAGTTTTAAGTGCTAATTTGGCTAATTTCGATATCAAACAACACCGTTATCTTAAGACCAAAATGGCCAATTTTTTTACTAAACTTCAAAAGTTTCTCACTGGAAAAAAAGTTCCACGGGGATTTTTTCGCTTTTTTTGAACTTAAATGAAAGCTTAAAATGTTCCCAACATTTTAAGGTATGTCTCGCCATATCCTAGCCATAAATGAGATCGTAGCGATCAAAATACTGAAAAAAGTCAATTTTCAAGTAGTGCTATATTCATTGCTAAAAAACAAGTATTACGTCACATTTTATTGCAAAGATGTTAAATAAACTTTTATTTGGTAACACTTCTTCTACAAAACACAAAAAGAATCATGGAAATATCTCTATTCTATTCCATTTTATGGAACCGGCAATAAAAAAGTCAATTTTTCAAAAAAGTCGAATTTCCCAAATTTTGTTTTTGTTGTCCTAATTGCACATGACACACTATAGCCATATTTACGCAACATACCTTATCGTAAAGGAAATTTTCATACCTTTCCAACAATGTATAAAACATTTCTCAACTCGGATTCTATCTACTCTAAAATTCATTTACACTTCATTAAACTCTATATAAAAATGTCTATTTGTGAAATGGAACCTTATATGGGGCCTACACTAAAACATTGATAGATTTGCCCAGGGTTTACAATACAAATGTGTTAGAATAAAAAAAGGTCTCCTGCCAAAGTTTAAAAAAATTTGAATAAAAATATGTGTTTTAGAGCGAAAACACTTCGCATCGGCGTGCGTTTATATGTATATTAGCTACTCCCAAAATAAAAAAGCATTTTAGTTTTGTATTATTTGATTTTATTCTCTACCAAATAATCTAAGGTATCAAAATTTAAAAGCTCTTTAATTTGAATGGCATCGGGATCGTCCTTATCTATATCGTCACATATTTTTGGTAGCCATTTAGTTCTGATGCTGTATAGTACCGGATCAGACGATAACAATAAATATTGAAGTAAATCATAATTTTGGTTAAATTTGGTGCTCTTTCGGGTATTGAAAAGCCGGAACTGTTTAACATCTCTATTACGGGATTCCTGAGCTTCTTCTGTAAGTTCTCCTAACGGAAGTATGTTGTATTCCACAATTTCCTTGCCATGATGTAAGACTTTATGTACTGTCGGTGTTAAAGCTTTCCACGAATATAAATCAGATAAAATGTTTTTTGTGTCATTACTATAAGCTTCAAATTTGGTTGAATTTATCATCTTTTTGCTATTGATTACAGCCAAAATCACTTTGAATCGTCTTAGCAAGTGTTCATCAAGACCGGTTATTTTAGATGTCGATACGGGGTCCTCAAAAAACCGCCTTGCCGAGTTGCCATCATTTGTGCTTCCGTATCCGTAAAGAGGTTTATCTATTATAAGTCCCTTTTGTTTAAACTCCAACTGGATTCGATTCTTCTCTTCCTGCCTCATTTTGTGAAGATCTTGGTTGTTTCTAGCAGAGACATCGCGGTTTCCAGGGCTAGTCCGATATTTAAGGTCATACGATAAATGCAAACAATACTCCATGAATCGAATTCTACAGTGCAGGGGCGAAATACCGAAATTGAGCGCATTTTCGTTTACTAAATTTTCATCAGACTTGTCCTCGAATTGCCCATTCTTCTTGCCACAAATATTGCATCTCCAATTGGACATAACGCCAGTTAATGCGTTTGCCACCTTTCCATCGATCATAGTGAGTTGTAGTTGAAACGAAACTTTTATATTTCTTCCCAATTGGTTTATAACAATCATGGGTAATGCAGCAATTTCTTCCTTTATTTCGTTCACCAAAGATCGTGTTGTGTTCCGGTCTTCCTTTGTATACTCAAACCGAATTGGGCGACATAAATATTTTGACCCAGGTGTTCTATTTATCCATATATCTTGAAATGCATTTTCTTTCGATGATGAAGATTGGTCCTTGTACAATCTCATTCTCAATGGTACTAATGATGCCATGAAAATTGATGCGAAGTTGGTATCTATTTCTGTTTGTTGCTTATATTCGGAAAATCCAGATGATCCATCACAACCCCATTTGCTGATCAAAACCACTTCGGAATTATTACATGTGTTCAACTGTTCTTCAGTAAAATTAGAAATAATTCTAACAGCTGTATTTTCAACAAGATCAGCAAGTTTCACTCTTGCTTTTAATTCGTCCACGTATATATTTGATGGCACCATTTTCGTCCTGGTGTTGTACAATTTATGTTTTGAGGGTAAACAACCCCATCCTTTTTCACGAAGAGCCTTCCTCATTGTTGAGTATTTGTTTCTTGAGAGGCCTAGGTTCAAAATCAGGGCCAGTGCATCTTCCTCCGTGAATTCTGTAGTCGATTTTGGAGTTGGAATACTTTCTACCATTCTCTTTACCCTTTTCGGAGATGCTAATGGTAAAACATCGACAATTCGTCCAACATTTTTTGGTTGTGTTTTTAACAATGCTGTTTTGAACGTATCTTTTATTAAATTTGGCGGATGTGCCGCCAATAGTTCCTCTTGTTTTTTCTTTTTGGTTTTCTCCGTAACTTCGTCGTATGCTTTGCTAGGCCGGCCGGGAATCAGCGGTTTAATTTCAATAAGTAGATCCGATTTCAGCCACTTCTCATACATTTTGAAAAACTTGATTTTTGCGAATGAACATTCTGGCAACCTTCTCTCAAATGATTTGTAGAATTTTTCAAGTTTGTCTAAAGCGTCTTTATTTAGCCTTATTCCATATATGTGGTCCAAAGTGTAAACAAGTTCCTTAAATGACTCCGTGTATGATTTGGAATCATTTTTGATGTCCCATACAATTTTCGAAAGAGTGGAATACTTCAGTATGACTTCCATAACTTATAAATGTCCTTTACGCCTCTACAAAATATAATGAAGAAAATTTGGATTTTGTTCAAATATTTATGCAATATATTCACAATTAATGACCCATTTCAGGTATCAGACGCAATCGTAAAAAGGGGTCCAAAGTGCCTCTTTTTACTTACTCTTCTATAATTATTTACCTGGACTCGAATTTGGTTAAAAAAAATGACAATGAATTTTTTATGGGTAGGTTTTTTCACATTCATTGATACGGTGGATTTCCTGGGAATTCGACATAGCGAAACAGGTAACATTTGTCTGCATCAAATCTTAACACAAATATATATATATATGCAGGTATATTTCTAGGTTACTTTTTATTCAAAAATCATCAGCTTACATTAAAAATAGATGTAGGTACTATACAAACGCACGCCGATGCGAAGTGTTTTCGCTCTAAAACACATATTTTTATTCCAATTTTTTTAAACTTTGGCAGGAGACCTTTTTTTATTCTAACACATTTGTATTGTAAACCCTGGGCAAATCTATCAATGTTTTAGTGTAGGCCCCATATAAGGTTCCATTTCACAAATAGACATTTTTATATAGAGTTTAATGAAGTGTAAATGAATTTTAGAGTAGATAGAATCCGAGTTGAGAAATGTTTTATACATTGTTGGAAAGGTATGAAAATTTCCTTTACGATAAGGTATGTTGCGTAAATATGGCTATAGTGTGTCATGTGCAATTAGGACAACAAAAACAAAATTTGGGAAATTCGACTTTTTTGAAAAATTGACTTTTTTATTGCCGGTTCCATAAAATGGAATAGAATAGAGATATTTCCATGATTCTTTTTGTGTTTTGTAGAAGAAGTGTTACCAAATAAAAGTTTATTTAACATCTTTGCAATAAAATGTGACGTAATACTTGTTTTTTAGCAATGAATATAGCACTACTTGAAAATTGACTTTTTTCAGTATTTTGATCGCTACGATCTCATTTATGGCTAGGATATGGCGAGACATACCTTAAAATGTTGGGAACATTTTAAGCTTTCATTTAAGTTCAAAAAAAGCGAAAAAATCCCCGTGGAACTTTTTTTCCAGTGAGAAACTTTTGAAGTTTAGTAAAAAAATTGGCCATTTTGGTCTTAAGATAACGGTGTTGTTTGATATCGAAATTAGCCAAATTAGCACTTAAAACTTTTCTTAATACCTCGACTTTGTGAAAATGGAAAGAAATGATAATGCTTTGACGGCCAAAGTTTGCGAAAACTTAAAGGAAATGGGAGTATCTTTTTTGAAAAATTTTGCAATTTTTTGACAAAAAAAATATTTTTCATATTGAAAACGATGCCATTTTTAAACCGCCAAAGATATTCACGTGATTCCTTTTGTATTTTATGCACACATATGCTGGCATAATTTGTGTGAAGTATGAAGTTTATAGCTTTAAAATTGACGGAGTTATTTAAAAAACACTGAAAAAAACCAAGGCCAAATTTTCATATTTTAAAATTAAACAATTCATAACTCCTTAACAGTACACGATGGCATGGTACTTTATGCATAAGTTTTTTAGATCTTGTCAAGCTCTTTCTCTAGAGTCCTAAATCATGTAAATCGGTTGAGTAGATCAAAAGTTATGGCCCCCAGAAGCTTGGAGAAGTCAAAAGTGGTCAACTTTGACACCCTGTAGCTCACCCTGTATTAAAGATATGGACCAACAACAGCACTTTTCTGAAAGCCTATGTCCTCCTCTACAAATGTCTAGAACATTTTGTATGGCTAAAATCAACAGATAAAAAGTTGTAGACTTATTTCCAATTTTTTTGCCATTTGGCCCACTGTGCTCCGTTTTGTAAAAGGTATAAACATTCTTTCTCTATCAGATTGGGCAAATCTCAGTCTCTCAAACAAATATCTGGGTTCTTTTCCACAATAACCTTATTTTGAAATATTAATGATCTGGTATTAAATAGAAGATTGTTGAAACTAAGTTCAAATAGAAAATCTACATAATGCGAAACATGCTGACACCTATTTAAACCATACACATAACGGACTATGCTGTTAAAAGCTATATTCAATTTGCGGAGGCTTGAAAAATCATAATTTTGGAACTAGGAAAGTTTTCGCTTGAACGATTGGGATATTTACAGGTGTAAAAGAGTGTGTAATCCATAAAGCATAAAGCTTTGCATAAGTCTGCCCGGCTGCAACATTAGCATGATCGGACCAGCACAAACAACTGTTAAATACCACGCCTAAATAAAAACGCTCGTGAGGTAAAAATTAATCGTCATTCTTCTGGTTAAGGGTCGTTTGGTTCGAAAGTCCAAAGTGAGATCATTATGCTTAGCGAGAAACTAAAAATATATCTTAATACACCAGAAAGTGTAGAAATAAAACGCCGTTTTCTCCGGAGCACCAATTTGAATGCGTATAGTTCAAAAAAGTTTCCCCTTCTTTCCGCTAAACACATAGCAAGATGATTGACTTTTGCTAAAGCTCATGTAAAGTGAGTGCCTCCATGAAAAATGCGGAAAGTTATTTGAACGGACGGGCTCAAATTTGTGCTATCTGGTGAAAAAGGCGCGTGATGATTGTTGAAATGACCTCATAAATAACAAGTAAAAGCGTGCTAAGTTCGACCGGGCCGAATCGTATATACCCTCCACCATGGATCGCATTTTTGGAGCTCTTTTCCCGGTATCTCTTTTTAGGCAAACAAAGGATAAAAGAAAATAATTGCTATCTTATTGGAATTGTATCTAGTTATTGTTCATTTCGGAACATAATTACATTAAATATTGGAGACCATAGTAGAGGTCATTGTGCCAAATCATTTCAGCCAAATCTAGTAAGAATTGCGCCCTTTAGGGGCTAAAGAAGCGATCGGTTTTTATGGGAGCTGCATTAGGCTATAAACCGATTCAGACCATATTCAACACGTATGTTGAAGGTCATGGAAGAAGCCGTTGTACAAAATTTCAGCCAAATCGGATAATAATGGCGCCCTTTAGAGGCTCAAAAAGTCAAGATCCCAGATCAGTTTATATGGCAGCTATTCCAGCCAAATCGGATAATAATAATTACGCCCTTTAGAGACTCAAAAAGCCAAGATTCCAGATCGGTTTATATGGCAGCTATGTCAGGATGTGGGCCGATTTCAACCGTACTTAGCACAGTTGTTGGAAGTCACATCAAAAAACGCCATGCAAAATTTCAGCTCAAGAAGTCACGCCCCAGATCGGTTTATATGGCAGCTTTACCAGGTTATGGACCGATTTGAACTGTACCTAGCACAGCTGTTGAAAGTCATAACAATATACCTCTTACGAAATTTCAGCTGAATCGGAAAATAATTGCCCCCTCTAGTGGCTCAAGAAGTCAAGACCCCAGATCGATTTATAAAGCAGCTATATCAGGTTATGGACTGATTTCCACCATACTTAGCACAGTTGTTGGAAGTCGTAACAGAACACTTCAGGCAAAATTTCAGCTAAATCGGATAAGAATTGCGCCTTCTAGTGGCTCAAGAAGTCAAGATCCAAGATCGGTTTAGCCTATTTAAATACAATCCCAACCGACCAACACCATTAACAAATATTTGTGCAAATTTTCAAAGGCTAGCTTTACTCCTTCGAAAGTTAGCGTGCTTTCGACGGACAGACGGATGGACATGGCTAGATCGGCTTTAAATGTCATGACGATCGAGAATGTATATACTTTATGAGGTCTTAGACGAATATTTCGAGGAGTTACAAACATCCAATGGTGGAGGGTATAAAAAGTGTTGAAACCATTTTTTAAAAAAATGTTTAACAAGAAATAAATATTCATAAGCCGAATGTTCTTAAACAAGTTGAAAGAAAAAAAAAAAAAAAATTTGGCCGGCCGCGGGATTCGAACATCGGTTTCCGAATTCTTCAGTGGTATGTGAAGATTTTATATGTAGTACTAACTGCTGGAAGGTTAGTTATGCATTTAAGTGGGCGTATACTAATTTCGTCATTCTGTTTGTAACTCCTCGAAATATTCGCCTAAGGCCCCATAAAGTGTATATATTATTTTTCGTCATGGCATTTTAAATCGATCTAGCCATGTTCGTCCGTCTGTCTGTTGAAAGCACACAAACGTTCGAAGTAGTAAAGCTAGCCGCTTGAAATTTTGCACAAATAGATCTTAATGTAGTGTAGGACTGTTGGGATTGTAAATGGGCTATATCGGTCCTTGTTTTGATATAGCTGTCATATAAACCGATCTTGACTTTTTCAGCCACTAGAGGGCGCAATACTTATCTGATTACGCTGAAATTTTTATTGAGGTGTTTTGTTATGATTTCCATCAACTGTGCTAAGTTTGGTTGAAATCGTTCCACATCGTGATATAATTGCCATATAAACCGATCTGGGATCTTGACTTCTTGAGCCTCAAGAGGGCGTAATTGTTATCCGATTTGGATTTTGAATTCTTTAGCTTTTAGATGGCGCAATTATCGACAAATGCGATCAATGGTGGGGGGTATATAGGATTCGCCCCTGCCGAACATAGCACGCTTTTACTTGTTACATTTCACAATATATTGTTATGTTTCTGTGACTTAAATTAAATATCTATTACGATATTGGCTTGTCCTTGTGTACAACGACATTTTGATATATATGGTAAAGAACCCACACAGTTTCTTGAGGTTGCCATCAGTAGTCAGTAACCGTAGATTGTAGCGTACGTGTTTTCATTTCGCTCCGCAAAGAAATATATGATTTTATTTTGGAATAGGTACTACTCATTCCTCATTCGTCAGACTAACGAATGAGGAAAAGACGGATAAGCCAGAGGGATGCGTCAATGAAACAGCCATAACAGCCGAATCGGGAGATGAGTACAGCGGGATGACGGAAGTAGTATGCGAGCGCTTCGCTTTAGGAAGAGGACCGAGAAAGTGTTCTGCCGCATATTGCACTTGCGGCGCAATCGGTCAAAAGTGCAGGATGCTGCAAGGGATGGAACTGACATTCTAAGTACTTCTGCGGAAGATGGAAAGAGAATCAGATCTCCCCAAGAGCAGGTTAGGTTAGGTTACGTTTAAGTGGCAGTCTGCCACCAGACTCATGTAGACGTTTTAGTCCATTGCGATACCATAGGAACAGAAGAAGGAAGATGCCTTCTAGCTCCTACCGTAGAACCAGATCGCTTTAAAAAACCCAACAACTTGCGAATGTCCACATCCGCTAAATCCGACAAGTTATCGGAGAAATGACAGCTTAAAGTGTAACTCCTTCTGGCTACGAGTGCGAGACACACATGCAGGAAGTGTTCTATAGTCTCGTCTTCTTCGATGTCATCACAGCTTCTGCGAAAGTCGTTGCTATCAACGTTCAGTCTGTCAGCATGTTTTCCGATTATACAGTAACCTGTCATGACGGACACAATGACTGAGACGTCTGTTCTAGCCAGTGACAGCAAAGCGGTAGACCTCTTCAAGTTTAGATAAGGCCACATAGGTATGGAATGCTCACAGCCCCCTCTTTGGGACAATCTATTATTCGTTGTTCTTCGAGCCTGGTCCAGAAAACTTAGCTTACATGTCGCTAGAGGTTCCTACATGTCGCTAGAGTTCCTAGTCTCGCAAGCTCGTCTGCTTTAGAATTCCCTGGGATATCTCTGTGGCCCGGCATTAGGAACAGGTGAATTTTAAACTTTTCAGCTCTCGTTGAGAGATCTGCGATAGTCGAGGGCGTTCTCCAGGGATTTAATGGCTGTTTGAGATGATATTTATGCCAATCGTCGTAATGACATTATATCTTAGCCATTCCACCACTTCCTTAATGGCAAGGATCTCTGCTTGATACACACTGCAGTGGTCGATATGAGCAGTTCTAGATCTTTAAAGTACATCCCAAAGCCCACTTGGACGTCTAGTTTGGAACCATCCGTATAGAAGTCTATGTAACTTCTATTACCAGAGATGTCGTAGTTCCAATCGGTTCTATCAGGAATACCGGCACAGTACTTTTTATCAAAAAGCGACTCAGGTGGTAGTGTAATGCACACTGCCTGGAACATCGGATGTTATATCAAGGATAACACAGTGTCCGTAGCCGCCACATGGCTACAGATAAGGCTCCCTTAACCTCACGGCAGTGGTCCCTGCAATTTATCTAGCCACAATGTCCAGTGGCATAAGATGTAGCATCAAATTCAGTGCATCGAATGTCGTCCTCAGTGCGGCTGTGGTGCACAATCCTTTGGATCCGGTAAAGTATTGAGCAGTAGGTGGACTTTTAAAGTGCCACCTACACACAAAAAAATAAGAAGTGAGGGAAATTTTTACAACAAACAAAATACTTTTATCAATAAGCATTGCCTTTATTGTAATCGCGTAATGTTTCGCATCATCATATCAAATGTGAGCCACAAATATACACTCATAGAAAAAAGTTTGCCGAACATATGCCGAAAGTTTGAACAAACAATGTCTGCAGAATATTAGTGGTTAATTTTGATGCTATTGTAGCAGAATTCCGCTATTACAGCAGTAGTACTGCAGTTTCAGAGTAGCAGGCTTACTGCCAAATTTCGAAATTTATACCAATGGATGGATCAGATAGCATCTTTACAGTAATATTCCACAAACTAAAATTAGCTCTTACAACAAAATTTCAAAAAAACCAAAAAATAACTTAAGTAATCAAACAAGTAACAGGCAACCATAAAAAGTAGCATATAATTTTTTTCAGCAGACTTGGCTTTGCAAATTATTGCAATTCTAGGCTCGTCACTGCTAAAGACACATTTTTTTCTCTTTTGTTTTGACTAAGTAAAGAGCAGTCAGTAGATTGAGCAGCTCGGACGAGTGCGGATGTTAAACTCGGAAAGTGTAAATTTTTAAAGTTTCGGTACAAAAATGCTGGTATGTCCAATGACAAAAATCAAAATTTCTGAGGTACATACATTGAAATATGCATCACAATAAAGAAATATGCATCACAAAGTAGGTATTTAAATGTGCGAAAACAGCATAACGAATACAGTAGATCATAATAAAAACCCATAATGGGTTGTGCTAAAATGGAAGGCTTTAAGTATAATTGTGTATCATAGCATCGACATAAATCCAAATATACTCTAAAAGAGTTTGAATTACCAACTGAGATCTGCTAATACATGGTAAAAATTGGAGTTTGAATTGTATTAAAACAATAAATTGGACTTGGCATAATTTTCAATATAAGCAATCAATTTTAAATGTTTGACGTTAAGTAAATATATAAATAAATTATAACTATTTAGTTGAATCCCGAATAACATGTTTTAAATATATAAAGAATTAAAAGTATAGTCAGGGTAAAAAAAAAAATTTGTATGTGTCACAAATTCTTGCAAGAATTTAGGCAAGAAACATGTACTTTTATGCTAAACAGAGTCCAACTTTTTTCAGAAAAGAAGTTTACTGGCGAAAATTTACTTTATGTCGAATGAATTATTTTTTTGCGTGTAGGATAGGCTAAAAACCTAATACGAAAACATCAGGCAGTGCAGTGACAGGAAAGTCACTGCAGTCTAGAGAACAGGGAGCGGGCGATGAGATCATAACCCATTCCCCGGATGCCCATTTACTGGAGGACCAATGATTGAGGTCATCCAGATAGACCTCTACCGGAGCAAGACAGCTACACTAGCTTAAATGGAGAAAATCAGCAACGACAATGCCTTAATTCAGGAGCCATGTACGACCCGGAACAAAGATTCTGGACTGAACCATATCAACTACCAATTATTGTATGCTAACTGTGGTACACGGCCGAGAACCTGCATTATTTGTCATACAAATTTATATTATGTATAATTTCCGCAGTTGTCAACGTCGGATGCAACAGTGATGAGACTTCAAGACAGTGGATCATACCTGGCATCATTTTATCTGCCTTTCGACTCTCCGATACCGCCACCCACGTCGGAGCTGCAACGGCTGGTGACGAAAGCAAAACAGGCAGAAAACGAGGTACTAATAGGGTGCGATGCGACCTTTCACCACATCTCGTGAAGCAGTGCCAACAAGCGAGGTCAAGCCAGAGTTCTTGAATACCAACAACCAATAACACTTAATATTGGTAACACCGCCACCTTTGTTAATAGGATTAGGGAGGAGGTTTTAGATGTGACGATATGTTCGGAAAATCGAATCGATGAGGATCAGGATTGGATTGTCCCCATAGAACACTCTTTCTCTAGGTTTAAAATCGCACGGCCAACGCTGAATCCGAATAGCTTCCGGAATACGTTGAAAACTGGAAACAATTCTGAAGACTATTCAGAAGAAGACTTGGGATAATTTACATTGTCCAAACATAGAAGACATTGACGACAATGTTAACAGGATTAAGACTGCCCTGGTGGTGTCTTTTGAAGATGGCGTTCCTCTTCGGGAAAGAAAATCAGCCCAAAAAAAACTCTGGACGACCGGGAAGATTCGCATTATTGGGAAAGATTTCCACAGACACACGGCTCAATATTATACAATACAATTTTAGCTGGAAGCTTTTCTACGACCACTTCGTTAGCGTTAATGACGCCGCCAAAATTAAAAAGATTCACTCAAAAACCCATGTTCTAACTGAATCGTTAGTAGACGACATGGGAGTGAGAGCAGAGATAACGGCTTTTGTCCCTGGACTCACGGGACTTTATGATAGGCTTATCATTACAGAATTTATGGAAGGAAGCCTTGAGGTGCTTCAAACAATTTAAGCCACACGGACTATCTGGCGACCCATCTGGCCCTTAATTTCACAGCGTGCCTAAGGCTTGCATATACTCCGAATGCCTGGCAGGAGGCAAGGGTTGTATTTTTAGCCAAGCCCGGCAAGGCAAGTTATGCAACACGAAACGCCTACAGATAAGCCTTACGTCCTTTCTACTCATAATCGTGGAAAGTGGAACCATAAATAACCTATTACGGATGCTGACTGAGGGGAAATTTGGGGCTAAATAATAATAATAAGGGCTAAGTATCCGCACAAGCTATGCAGAAGGGCCGCAAAGGGAAGGGTCTTGCAGATGGTACGCGACTGGGCTAGACCTTGGGGTCTCAATGTTAACCCAGAGAAGACTGTATTGATGGAAGAAATACAGGATTTCAAGGATAGCGAACTGAGAACTGTTTTAGGCTGCTTGACCATAATGCGGTCTTGCAAGCGGAGATCCGGGCGATCACGGAATGCGATAGGTAGTGTGGCGCTAACGCCAGGACGTTGAGTGTGGACATCTTTACGGACAGTAAACTGGCCATAAGGTAATGTCACGAACAGTCTCGGAATGTAAGAAATGAAAAAGCATATGATTTGGCAGTGAAGGCCAGCGGACCGCCGTCAAAAAACTTGGTTAACGCGAAGCCTTTCGGGTCTACGAACACTGTGGAACAGCTAAAGGGATGACGAAAATCTTATAGGGAGATCCGGATTGTGAGAAGGCGAGGCTATTACTGAGAGGAAGCAAAAAGGAGGTCAGTATAGCTATTGGTATCATAACGGGACACATAGGACTACGAGCTTAGTTATGCAAAATCGGTGCGGCAAGTGAAAGCATGTGTAGGGCATGCGGAGAAAATAATGAGACGTTGGAGCATTTCCTATGTCATTGCCGGATTTCGCGGCTTATAGACATCGACACTTAGGTGGCAACACAATACCAGACATAAACCATCTAAGGGTCGAGGTATGGAATACAATTAGGGACTTTGTAACCAGCGCGGAAGTCCTGACTTAAATTTTATTTTTCCAGGTTACTTTTTATACCCTCCACTATAAGATGGGGGGTATACTAATTTCGTCATTCTGCTTGTAACTACCCGAAATATTCGTCTGAGACCCCATAAAGTATATATATTCTTGATCGTCGCGACATTTTATGTCGATCTAGCCATGTCCGTCCGTCTATCTGTCGAAAGCATGCTAACTTCCGAAGGAGTAAAGCTAGCCGCTTGAAATTTTGCACAAATATTTCTTATCAGTGTAGGTCGGTTGGTATTGTAAATGGGCCATATCGGTCCATGTTTTGATATAGCTGTCATATAAACCGATCTTGGGTCTTGACTTCTTGAGCTTCTAGAGTGCGCAATTCTTATCCGATTGGAATGAAATTTTGCACGACGTGTTTTGCTATGATGTCCAACAACTGTGCCAAGTATGGTTCAAATCGGTCCAAAACCTGATATAGCTGCCATATAAACCGATCTTGGGTCTTGACTTCTTGAGCCTCTAGAGGGCGCAATTCTTATCCGATTTGAATGAATTTTTGCATGAAGTATTTCGTTATGATATCCAACAACTGTGCCAAGTATGGTTCAAATCGGTTCTTAAGCTGATATAGCTGTCAAATAAACAGATCTGGGGATTTGACTTCTTGAGCTTCTAGAGGGCGCAATTCCTATCCGATTTGACTGAAATTTTGCATGACGTATTTTATTTTTACTTTCAACAACTGTGTCAAATAAGGTTCAAATCGGTTCATAACCTGATATAGCTGCCATATAAACCGATCTGGGATCTTGACTTCTTGACCCCTAGAGGTCGCAATTATTATCCGATATGCCTGAAATTTTGTACGACGGATCCTCTCATGACCATCAACATACGTGTTTATTATGGTCTGAATCGGTCTATAGCCCAATACAAATCCCACATAAATCGTTCTCTCTATTTTACTTCGCGAGCCCCAATGGGCGCAATTCTTATACGAATTGGCTGAAATTTTACACAGGTCTCCAACATATAATTTAATTGTGGTCCGAACCGGACCATATCTTGATATCGTTTTAATTGCAGAGCAACTCTATTCTTATATCCTTTATGCCTAAGAAGAGATGCCGGGAAAAGAACTCGACAAATGCGATCCATGGTGGAGGGTATATAAGATTCGGCCCGGCCGAACTTAGCACGCTTTTACTTGTTAGTATCAAGAGCGCACAGCAAGCCGATTACTGGCTTAGGTGTATTTTTATACCCTCCACCATAAGATGGGGGGTATACTAATTTCGTCATTCTGATTGTAACTACTCGAAATATTCCTCTGAGACCCCATAAAGTATATATATTCTTGATCGTCGTGAAATTTTATGTCGATCTAGCCATGTCCGTCCGTCTGTCTGTCCGTCCGTCCGTCTGTCTGTCTAAAGCACGCTAGCTTCCGAAGGAGTAAAGGTAGCAGCCTGAAATTTTGCACAAATACTTCTTATTAGTGTAGGTCGGTTGGTATTGTAAATGGGCCATATCGGTCCATGTTTTGATATAGCTGCCATATAAACCGATCTTGGGTCTTAACCCCTTGAACCTCTAGAGTGCGCAATTCTTATCCGATTGGGATGAAATTTAGCACGACGTGTTTCGATATTATATCCAACAACTGTGCCAAGTATGGTTCCAATCGGTCCATAACCTGATATAGCTGCCATATAAACCGATCTGGGGTCTTGACTTCTTGAGCGTCTAGAGTGCGCAATTCTTATCCGATTGGAATGAAATTTTGAACGATGTGTTTTGTTACGATGTCCAACAACTGTGTCAAGTATGGTTCAAATCGGTGCATAACCTTATATAGCTGTCATATAAACCGATCTTGGGTCTTGACTTCTTGAGCCTCTAGAGGGCGCAATTCCTATCCGATTTGAATGAATTTTGACACGTAGTATTTTGTTATAATATCCAACAACTTTGCAAAATATGGTACAAATCGGTTGATAACCTGATATAGCTGTCATATAAACAGATCTGGGGACTTGACTTCTTGAGCTTCTAGAAGGCGCAATTCCTATCCGATTTGGCTGAAATTTCGCAAGACGTTTTTTATTCTTACTCTCAACCACTATGTCAAATAAAATACAAGTCGGTTCATAACCTGATATAGCTGCCATATAAACCGATCTTGGATCTTGACTTCTTGAGCCTCTAGAGGTCGCAATTATTATCCGATTTGCCTGAAATTTTGTACGACGGATTCTTCAATGACCATCAACATACGTGTTTATTATGGTCTGAATCGGTCCATAGCCCGATACAGCTCCCATATAAATCGATCTCTCTATTTTGCTTTTTGAGCTCACAAAGAGCGCAATTCTTATTCGAATTGGCTGACATTTTACACAGGTGTCCAACATATAATTTAATTGTGGTCCAAAACGGGCCATATCTTGTTATCGCTCTAATAGCAGAGCAAATCTTTTCTTATATCCTGTTTTGCCTAAGAAGAGATGCCGGGAAAAGAACTCGACAAATGCGATCCATGGTGGAGGGTATATAAGTTTCGGGCCGGCCGAACTTAGCACGCTTTTACTTGTTCATAATGTCATGGGCCGCATTAATATCGGTACCCCTTTTTATACCCTCAACCATAGGATGGGGGTATACTTATTTCGTCATTCTGTTTGTAACACCTCGAAATATGCGTCTAAGACACCCATAAAGTATACATATTCTTGATCGTCGTGACATTTTTAGTCGAACTAGCCATGTCCGTCCGTCTGTCGGTCCGTCCGTCTATCTGTTGAAAGCATGCAAACTTTTGAAGGAGTAAAGCTAGTCGCTTGAAATTTAGCACAACTACTTTTTATTAGTGTAGGTCATTTGGGATTGTAAATGGACCAAATCGGTCCATGTTTTGATATAGATGTCATATAAACCGATCTTGGGCCTTGACTTCTTGATAAAGTTGGAACCGAGCATTGGTTATGGAATGGCGAAGTGTTCAAGGTACAACTGAAAAAAGGGTATCTTTATGAAGCTTTTTTTCTCTGCTATGAAAATTTGTTAAATTAGGGGAACATATCCTGTTATCAAAGAACTTGCAATTAGTTTATATACTTAAAGTGGGTATGTACATTTCCTAAAAAATTTTCCTTACAACCAGTTTACAAAAATTTAACTCAATTTCGCATTTGCTCCCCGAAGAGGAAATTACATCCTAAATTGTAAGCTGGGACATACCAAAATTTTACATGGAAAAAAATGTTTGTAGGAAGTTTTTTTTATTACCATTAGTTTTCGGGACGTGTTTTTAGTTAGTGGGGGTGTAATTAGGTATACATGATCTCTTAAATATATAAATGCACTTTTAAGAAATTTTCATTAACATCTTGTGGAAAATTTACTCCAATCTGCATGTTTGGTTATGGCTTTTATCATAAAATTTCATTAACGAAACTAATTTAGTTTTTTAGGAATATCTTACACATTCATATTTTAACAGGTTTTCAGCAAAGTAGATGACAACATATTGTAAACAAATTTGTGTATTTCTTTGAATGGGTATGTGTGGATATGTTTTGTCTGGCTTTGTATGAGTTGGTATATTTCGGCAGAAGCCACGGTTCGTGTTTTTTCCTTCTTCGGGCAAATGACATGACGATCAAGAATATATACAATTTATGGGGTCTCAGACGCATATTTCGAGATGTTACCAACAGAATGTCGAAATTAGTATACCCCCATCCTATGGTGGAGGGTATAAAAATGTGGCTACATGTTTGAGATGAACATAAACCAGTAAAAGCGTGCTAAGTTTGGCCGAGCCGCTAAGTTTTGGCCGAGGGAAACCACCACCAGGGATTCTGCTATACATTTATACAAACTAAATTAAGTTGAAGGGCATAATTTTATTCTACATACAAAAGTTATATCAAAGCAGCAAAAATTAAATTTTCTTTTTTTTTTTTTTAACAGAACAATTATAATCGAGTGACCGGTTTATATGGGAGCTATATCGGGTTATAGACCGATTCGGACCGTAATTGGCATAGTTGTTGCAAGTCATAACAGAAGACTATGTGCAAAATGTCAGCCATTGCGGCTTCCCGGGGCTCAAGAAGTCATATCGGGAGATCGGTTTATATGGGAGCTATATCTACATCTGAACCGATATGGCCCATTTGCAACCCTCAACGACCTACATCAATATTTAGTTTCTGTGAAAAATTTCAAACGGCTAGCTTAACGTATCGTCGACCGCTATCGAGATTTCGAGAGACGGACATGGATAGATCGATTCAGACGTCGAGACGATCCAAAATATATATATATACATATATATATATATATATATATATATATATATATATATATATATATATATATATATATATATATATATATATATATATATATATATATATATATATATATATATATATATATATATATATTTTTTTTTTTTTAGTTTTTTTTATTTATTTAGTGCATAGTGTGGTCACACAATTAGTTACATAGACTGCTTCTAACTTTAATTTCAATGTTTTAATACGTTGCCAAAGTTGTATTTAACAGTTGCCAACATATTAAACGGCAAACGTCATTGTCCATAGCCGCAGCTTAAGCTACTTACTAACCTTCATGCAAAAAAACACCAAGAAGGGATACACGCATCCCACCACCACACACCCGCACTCCAATAGTGATCTCTTTTATCGCACATACTAGTCATCTCTTGCACTCTCGCCACTATTACTCCTGCCTATGGTTTTCTATTCACACCAACAACGGATGCTTGAATGAAAAGTGACAACAATTTGCTGTGTTTCTGCCTCTTCTTCTTTTATTGAAAATTAATTCCTTATTTTCATGGATTTTCTTTTCGCAAAAATTTATTTTCACATTTATTCTGCACATCGAAAATTAATTCCTTATTTTCATGGATTTTCTTTTCGAAAAATTTATTTTCACATTTATTCTGCACATCTCTGGAAAAATATCTTTCGATTGATGCCAATTTCATTAAAACCTATGCAGACAATTGGCCGCAATATGTACCATAACTCGCTTTTATAAAACCCACCTACTGCATATGACCTGTACTTATAAAATTGTTTATCTTATTGTGCAAGTTCGCAAAACATATACAAACAACAACGAAAATAAATCTAATACCTCGCACGCCAAAGTCAACCCTCAGGGAATTGGCTGACCTACATGTCAACACACACTCCCCCACAACATCGTCTCCTAAATAGTGATACTCTCTCTCTCTCTCTCTCTATCATCATTTGTTTTTCTTACTCTCAACAACATTCCCACCCATAATGAATGCTTTAGATAAAAGCAACAACAATTTCCTGTGGTGATCCTTCTTCTTTTTTTAAAAATTAATTCCTCATTTAAGAAAAATTAATTTACATATATATTCGTCTATGTCCGTCCGGCTAGATCGACTCAACAGAATCAAGCAGTCGAAGGATAGAACACAACAAACTGCTACAACAACAGCATTCGTGTGCATTATTTGATTTAAAAGATGAATGGAGTTGACACATTCTAAAGGGTGATTTTTTTGAGGTTAGGATTTTCATGCATTAGTATTTGACAGATCACGTGGGATTTCAGACATGGTGTCAAAGAGAAAGATGCTCAGTATGCTTTGACATTTCATCATGAGTAGACTTACTAACGAGCAACGCTTGCAAATCATTGAATTTTATTACCAAAATCAGTGTTCGGTTCGAAATGTGTTCATTCACCGTAACGTTGCGTCCAACAGCATCTTTGAAAAAATACGGTCCAATGATTCCACCAGCGTACAAACCACACCAAACAGTGCATTTTTCGGGATGCATGGGCAGTTCTTGAACGGCTTTTGGTTGCTCTTCACTCCAAATGCGGCAATTTTGCTTATTTACGTAGCCATTCAACCAGAAATGAGCCTCATCGCTGAACAAAATTTGTCAAAATTTGAACACATTTCGAACCGAACACTGATTTTGGTAATAAAATTCAATGATTTGCAAGCGTTGCTCGTTAGTAAGTCTATTCATGATGAAATGTCAAAGCATACTGAGCATCTTTCTCTTTAACACCATGTCTGAAATCCCACGTGATCTGTCAAATACTAATGCATGAAAATCCTAACCTCAAAAAAATCACCCTTTATATACCACTGTAGTACAATATATCACACACTAAGTTTTGCCCATGGCTAAGTTTAAGGCCTCCGGAGTTGTCATGATGCCTTTCTTGCTGTTGAGCAGCGGCAGCCAAAGCTTTGACACCGGTAATATTTAGTTTAAGCTTTATTTAAAATAAACCACCAAAAGTGGTATTTCAATAGCGGTCCGAATAAAGTGCATAAGAGCATTCAAACATAACCCGAAACAAATATCATATGATGTATGATTCCCACTCGACAGCGTCCACATATTTTATCAACTTACACCCCTTATAAGAATCCTTAAGTCGAGCTATGTACATTTTGAACCTTTGAAAGCTTATGGTTAAGCAGCCAAACAGTTTGATTTATCGAGCGAGTAATGTAATATGCTGTCACCATTTCAAAAGGTTTTTTGAATTGGTTTTTCTTTCCTTTCCACCCCGATCTTGCGGCATATGGTTGGGATGCGTGTGCTTTATAGGTTGTGGTGTTTATCTCCACCATATCGCTGCCAACTGCGCGCATGCGCTCCAATGTGGCAATTCGATTTGGCTAAAGTGTTGTGTCCTGTTGAGTAGCGCTTAAATGCGTGTTTGGAGGTGAAGCTGAGTGCGGCTACTTATAATTTTGCTATAATGGAGGTATGTGGGTAGGTACATGCAAAAAAATAAAACGTTTGGGACATTTTTACAGCAAACCAAATTCTTCTACTACGGAATTTTTCTTTTATTGCAACTGTGTAATGTTTTGCTTCAACATATCAAACGTTAGCCATAAACGTAGCATTATTAAAAGTAACTGACTTTGTTTATTGTAAGCCCTTTAGCAGCTTCACCTATGGCACGATACCTACGAGATGTTGACCGTGGCTGCGCCTCAAATGATCAATCCGCTTAGCCCAATTTTGACATGCTCTTTCCAACATTTCGGCCGGTATCTCACGAATAAATGCTTCAATGTTGTTTTCCAATGCGTCAAATGAAGCGGGCTTGCCTGTATAGACATGAGCTTTAGCATAGCCCCATAAAAAAGAGTTTAAAGGCGTCAAATCGCACGATCTAGGCGGCCAATTGACCGGTTCCGAACGTGAAATAAAAAGTTCAACGAACTCGTCTCTCAATAAGTCCATTGTTACGCGCTCTGTGTGGCGTGTGACACCACCTTGTTGAAACCACATGTTATGAAAGTCAAGCTCTTGCATTTTGGGCAAAAAAGTTGGATATCGTCTCGTGATAGCGCTCATCATTCACAGTTATGTTACGATTCACATCATCTTTGAAGAAGTACAATTCAATGATGCCGCCAGCCCATAGATCGCACCAAACTGTGACTTTTTCTAGATGCATTGGTAGCTCTTGCAATGCTTCTGGATGATCTTTACTCCAAAATCGACAATTCTGCTTATTTACGTACCCATTGAGGTACGTCGTTGAACACAATGAAGCGCGCGATTAACATTCTTAACAGAGCACGCACTTTGATAATAAAATTCAATAATTTGCAAGCGTTGTTCGTTTGTAAAACGATTCATGGCTCAATTAAAGACCAAACTGAAGATGGTTGACTGTGAAACAAAATTCGAATCGTGTGTGATTTTGCCAAAAAGATTGTAGCTAAAAAATCACCCTTTATAAGTCTTGCATAATCTTGCATAATCTCGCAGGTTGATTGGGGATTCAACTTTTTCCAGTGGGTCTTCAAGCTTCAGAGCTACAGATAGTTCTTTAAAATTCTTTGTTTCTGATTCGGCCCGGCCGAACTTAATGCGCTTTTACTTGTTGCGCTTAAATTTGAAGTGGACAGCACTCATTAATATGAGAGAAGCATCCCTAGTGTTTTCAATAGGATGTTCATGGGTAAATTTGCATTCTGCCAGGTTTGGTTTATCGAATCCTTCAGCTAGCAAATCCACACTGGATTTCCTTCAAATCCGTCAGAAGGGTGTTAAATAGAGGATAGGTAGCTGTTAAACAGTGTCGGAGGTATCCCCCCAACTTGGACTTCTTGTTTCACTCAACGAGCCTTCGGTTTTTTATTCCAAAGTTTCAACGTTCCAGGCTTGGTTGAAAACACGTTTTGGTGACGTCTTCAAAAAGCCTAGCATGTGTGGTCGTAACGAAAACCTTCGTCAGGTCAAGAACTGTATCCTTTGAGACGGTTTCAACTGGTTAAGACCTTAGTTAATATATGCGGTAATGACGTGAAAAGCAGTGGCTGTGCATCGAAATTCGTGACATCCATGTTGATGTTCTGGAAATGCAAATTTTTCAAAAAGAATTGAGAAAAGTTGTGCGTCAAGTGTTCTGGGTACCGGCGAGAAAAGAGAAATAGGTCAGTGTCAATAGAATTGGAGCAGGGAAATAGGTCAGTGTCAATAGAATTGGAGCAACGAATCTCTTTACGCTCGCTTGGGAAATTGGGCTTCACCTAGGGCATTCGAGCTGCTTGTATTAACCAACAGCTGCAGCTTCACTGATGTCTCGGTATTTTTTCTAAGCAACATTATCACATTAGGATTAATAAACGTTCGGCTTTCAGAGGTTGTGAAGTTGCACAGTGGGATAGAATCGAAAAAAAAACTAGTAAAAAATATGCATTTGAGAACGGATGGAGTTACAGCCGAGGTTGTTATCGAGATGTGCAAAATTCCAAGGCCCTAAGTGGTCCAGGCGCTTCTTGCCAGTGCTTAAAGTTGGTAACCTCGACATTTCGAAAAATTTTTAGGGTTGCCAAATCTTTCGAAAATTCTTTTTTTGCTGGATAGTGACATAATCCCGTTTGAGTTATACAATGTCTCTACCGATTCTCAAAAATTTAATTGTTATTTTTTGAAATTTTGGATGAGATTAGCTATGCATTCTGTGATTTACGAAAACATTTGCGGCTCGATTGTTGATCATCGAGTTTCAAAGGGTAATAACTATTCCTTGTCAAATGGCATATTTTGTACAACTTTTTTTCGGCCTATCCCACTGTGACTCCACTGGTTGTCATTAACCAAACCAGTTTTTGTCATGATGTTGTTGTTGTGACCACATAAAGAGGTTGCAATTCTTGTCAAGCTTCATAGACCAATCGCCGCGAGAACGAGATGTCCATTGGTTTTTAAGGTCGCCAATTACTCGCCTTGTAATACCGAGTGTCGGAGGTACTCATTATTGAAGCCAGAGCCGGTGCCGGCCGGCCTCTCAATGCAACTTTATACTAGTTCCCCCTGATTGTCCGCGTCTGCAGTTTCAGCTAATTCGTATACGTCCGTCCGTCTGTCTGTCGAAAGCACGCCAACTTTCGAAGGAGAAAAGCTAGAAGCATGCAATTTTGCACAAGAACTTCTTATAAGTGTAGGTCGGTTGGGATTGTAAATGGTTTAAATCGGTCCACGTTTTGATATAGCTGCCATATAAACCGATCTGGGATCTTGACTTCTTTTGCCGCTAGAGGGCACAATTCTTAGGCAAACAAAGTATCAAAGAAAAGAATTGCTATGTTATTAGAACAATATAAAGTTATGGTTCATTTCGGACCATAATTGAACTGAATATTAGAGACCATAGTAGAAATCATTGTGTAATATTTTAGCCAAATCTAGTAAGAATTGCGCACTTTAGGGGCTGAAGAAGTAAAATAGGGCGATGGGTTTATAAGGGACCTGTATTAGGCCATAAACCGATTCATGGCATATCCGACACATATGTTAAAGGTAATGAAATAAGCCGTTGTACAAAATTTCAGCTTCATCGGATAATAATTGCGCCCCCTTTAGTGGCTCAAGAATCAAGACTCCAGATCGGTTTATATGGCAGCAATATCAGGTTATGGACCAATTTGAACCATTCTTAATACAGTTGTTGGATGTCATAACAAAACACGTCATACAACATTTCAGCCAAATCGGATATGAATTGCTCCCTTTAGAGGCTCAAGAAGTCAAGACCCCAGATCGGTTTATATGGCAGTTATATCAGATTATGGACCGATTTGAACTATTCTTAGCATAGTTGTTGAAAGTCATAGCAAAATACGTCATGCAGAATTTCAGCCAAATCGGATAATAATTGCGTACTCTAGTGGCTCAAGAAGTCAAGACCCCAGATCGGTTTATATGGCTGCTATATCAGGTTATAGACCGATTTGAACTATTCTTAACACAGTTGTTGGAAGTCGTACCAAAACACGTCGTGCAAAATTTCAGTAAAATCGGATAGGAATTGCGCAATTTAGACGCTCAAGAAGTCAAGATCCCAGATAGGTTTATATGGCGGCTATATCATGTCATGGACCGATTTGAACTATTCTTAAGACCCCAGATAGGTTTATATTACAGCTTTATCAGGTTACGAACCGATTTCAACCATACTCAGTACAGTTGTTGGAAGTCATAGTTAGATATCTCATGCAAAATTTCAGCCAGATCGGATAAGAATTGTGCCCTCTAGCGGCTCAAGAAGTCATGATCCGAGATCTGTTTATATGGCAGCTATATCAAAACGTGGACCGATATAGCCCATTTACAATCCCAACCGACCTACACCTAAAGGAAGTATTTGCGCAAAATTTCAAGCAGCTTGCTTTAATCCTTCGAAAAAAAGACAGACATGGTTAGATCGACATAAAATGTCATGACGATCTAGAATATATATACATTATGCGGTCTAAGACGAATAATTCGACGAGTTACAAACATAATGACGAAATTAGTATACCCCCATCTTATGGTGAAGGGTATCAAAAGTAACGGTAAAAACCCCTCGGAAAATTTTTTTCTGAATACGAAAGTCATATTTTTTATGCCGAATTTTCTAAAATAAGTTTAATGAAAAAAAAAGACAAGTAAAAACGTGCTAAGTTCGGCCGGGCCGAATCTTATATACCCTCCTACATGGATCGCATTTGTCGAGTTCTTTTCCCGTCATCTCTTCTTAGGCAAAACAGGATATAAGAAAAGATTTGCTCTGCTATTAGAGCGATATCAAGATATGGTCCGGTTTGGACCACAATTAATTTATATGTTGGAGACCTATGTAAAATGTAAGCCAACTCGAATAAGAATTGCGCCCTTTGGGGCTTAAGAAGTAAAATAGAGAGATCGATTTATATGGAAGCTGTATCGGGCTATAGACCGATTCAGACTATAATAAAAACGTATGTTGATGGTCATGAGAGAATCCGTCGTACAAAGTTTCAGGCAAATCGGATAATAAATGCGACCTCTACAGGCTCAAGAAGTCAAGATCCCAGATCGGTTTATATGACAGCTATATCAGGTTATGAACCGATTTCAACTATACTTGGCACAGTTGTTGGATATCATAACAAAACACGTCGTGCCGAAATTCATTCAAATCGAATAAGAATTGCGCCCTTTAGAGGATCAAGACGTCAAGACCCAAGATCGGTTTATATGACAGCTATATCAGGTTATGGACCGATTTGAACCATACTTGGCACAGTTGTTGGATATCATGACAAAACACGTCGTGCAAAGTTTCATTCCAATCGGATACGAATTGCGCACTTTAGAGGCTCAAGAAGTCAAGACCCAAGATCGGTTTATATGGCAGCTATATCAGGTTATTGACGGATTTGAACCATACCTGGCAAAGTTGTTGGATATCATAACAAAACACGTCGTGCAAAATTTCATTCCAATCGGATAAGAATTGCGCACTCTAGAGGCTCAAGTAGTCAAGATCCAAGATCGGTTTATATGACAGCTATATCAGGTTATGGACCGATTTGAACCATACTTGGCACAGTTGTTGGATATAATAACAAAACACGTCGTGCACAATTTCATTCCAATCGGATAAAAATTGCGCACTCTAGAGTCTCAAGAAGTCAAGACCCAAGATCGGTTTATATGGCAGCTATATCAAAACATGGACCGATATGGTCCATTTACAATACCAACCGACCTACACTAATAAGAAGCATTTGTGCAAAATTTCAAGCGGCTAGCTTTACTCCTTCGGAAGTTAGCGTGTTTTCGACAGAAAGACGGACGGACGGACAGACGGACGGACATGGCTAGATCGACATAAAATGTCACGACGATCAAGAATATATATACTTTATGGGGTCTCAGACGAATATTTCGAGTAGTTACAAACAGAATGACGAAATTAGTATACCCCCCATCTTATGGTGGAGGGTATAAAAACCGTATCTAATATCAATTTGTCGGACCAAACGCTAGGGGGACCACCCCAAGCCCCAAAGCACCCCTAAATCGGACATATTTACCGACCATATGAATGTGGAGCTTAAATGAAAGTTATAGGGGAATAGAGCAAGAATTGATACCCAGTTTCGGGACCAATTTTCTGGGGGTCTAGTCCTTTTCCAAAATACTCCACAAACAGTAATTTTTTATTGACCATCGCAATATGGGGCTCAAAAAAAGGTATTTGGGAGTAGAATACGAATTTGATATCCAAATGTAGGATCATGTATTTAGGGCATCACCCCTTTCCCAAAGCACCCTACAAGCGAAAAAAATTTTCGACCATGCCAATATGTGGCTCAAATGAAAGTTTTATGATATTAGAAAACGAATTTGATAACCTATTTTGGGGACATGTGTTTTGGAGGACGCCTCATCCTGTAAACTCCTCTTAAGCCAATGGCAATATGGGTATTTGAGAGAAGAGCATGAAGCTGATATTTTATCAGGGCCAAGTATCTGGGGGACCACCTCTCCCCCGAAAACACCACTAAATCAGGCATCATGAGAATATCGGGCTGAAATGAAGTATTTCAAAAATGGAGTACACCTTACATCCAAACTTAAATTCGTAGACCAATAAAGGCCATATGGGATTCAGATTTATATTGTTAAGCTGTTAGTCAAGTTAACATGGTAACATCCATATAAAGTAAACGAGTAAAAGAAAAGGCGCAGCGGAGCGGGCCCAGGTCTGCTAGTCAGCAATAAAGTGAAAATTTTTAAGGACTCGGAAACACTATTTTAATAACCCAAAATGATCACCCAGACTAATTTACGTTTTGAAATAATTATTTCGAATGAAACATTGCCGTTTTTTTCTTCCATAATTCACAATTCAGCATTTAAGGGAATTGATAGTGAGCTCATAGTGATTAAGGGATTATCTTCTTGTCACTGGAAAGTTCTGTTGACTTTGACTGTAGATTTGGGCACAGTGAAATTTTATTTAAAAAATTTAAAATTAACTTTTTGAATTTTTGATTTTATTCCAAAAGAATCTTTTTTTAAATAAAGGCTTTTTTCGAATAATGATTTCCTTAACCGTTATGTACGAAAAACTTTAACGAGATGAGCTCAATGGTCGGAGATTTTCTTTGCAAATGAAAAAGGAAAGCCAGAGATCGCAACACAACACACAACCACTATGGAAAGCGTTTCGTCTTTGGTTAGAAGACTTTCGAATTTATTGCGAAAACGCCTCTATGATACAATTACCGCATTAACCATGCCGGGCCAACTCTTATATACCCTCCACCATTGATCGCATTTGTCGAGTTCTTTCCCGGTATCTCTTTTTAGACAAACAAAGGATAAAAGAAAATAATTGCTATGCCAATTTAAATGAGTGTTGGAGACCACAGTAAAAGTCTATGTGTAAAATTTCAGCGAAATCGAATAAGAATTATGCCTTTTAGGGGCTCAAAAAGTAAAATAGGGATGTCGGTTTCTTGGGGAGCTGTATCAGGCTGAAGATCGATTCAGACCATCAGACCGTATATTGAAGGTCATGGGAGAAGCCGTTGTACAAACTTTCAGCCAAATCGGATAATAATTACGCCCTCTCGAGGCTCAAGAAAAGAAGATCCCAGATCGGTTATGGACCGATTTGAACCACATTTGGCACAGTTGTTGGAAATCATAACAAAACACCTCATGCAAGATCGGTTTATATGGCAGCTATATCAGGTTATGGACCGATTTACACCGTACTTGGCATAGTTATTGGACATCATAACGAAACACATGCATGCAAATTTTCAGCCAAGTGGGATAGGAATTGCGCCCTCTAGAGGCTCAAGAAGTCAAGACCCCACATAAGTTTGTATGACAGCTATGTCAGGTTATGGATAAAAAGTATTTGTGCAAATTTTCAAGTGGATAGCTTTACTCCTTCAAAAGTTAGCGTGCTTTCGACAGACAAGTGAACTCTGCTGCCAACGGCCTTTTGTTGCTGTCCTATTCTATCCGGATCGGCCTTCATTTATTATTTTTAATTCTTTTTTTGGGTAGGCGACTGCCCGTCCTTTCATTTGCATACAATATATTTTCGGTCGTCCTACATGACAGATTGGAGTTGCTAGAGGAGGAGTGGAGAAGAGGTTCCCCCGACGGTAAGACCCAAAAAAACAATTTATTTGAGTCCTTTAATGTCGAGATCTACATGTCCGGCTGAACGGCAGGACATGACCCAGATACTTGTATCCTTATAGCAATATTAGATTCGAAGTCTACTGTTAAAGACCTTTCGTTTAATTCCCATTTTTCCGATCGAACTACACATCTTATTGAAACGTTTTAGATGGGTGGGTCGGTCTCAGACTCCGTCCTAATTATGTAAATCAGATTCGTAGTCAATTCTCAACGACCTTTTATTTTATAAAACTTTTGTGACATTGAGAATTCATGTCCGTTTTGGGGGTTTATGGGGTTGGAGAAGCGTCGTAGACACCTTGCACCAAATTCTTACAACCTATGTGTACTCAACTTCCAAACACCTATCCCAATCGGTAAATATATCCTGCTGGGAGGTTTTGGGGGTGGGGAGGCCCCTCAGGCATCAAGGAATACATTTTTAATGTCAGATTTGTACTTTACTTTTAAATACCTTTCATTTGATACCCATATTACCCAAAGCGATAAAAGTGTCCTGTTGGGTGGTTTTGTTGGGGGTGAGGAACCCCCCCTGACACTGAGGGTGACATTTTTGTTCCAAGTACTTAGTCTAATCTTAAATACCTCTCATTTAATACTCATATTGCCCAAACCGGTAAGGGTCCTGTTGGGTGGTGTTTTTGATGGTGGGGAACCCACCGACAATTAAGGTGAAATTTTAATGCCAAGTTCGCACTCTTTTCTTAAATACCTTTCATTTGATACCCATATTGACCAAAGCGGTAAAAGTGCCCTTTTGGGTTTTTTTTGGGTGGGGGACCCCCCGAAAATTAAGAGTGAAATTTTTATACCAAATTCGTACTCCTCTCTTAAATACTTTTCATTTGATACCCATATTGTCTCAATCGGTACACATGTTCGTTCGGGTGGGTTTTGGGATGGGGCGTCCCCCCAGGTTACTTGACCCCAACATTTTTTTACCAATTTCGTGTTTTTGGGGTACCATAAGTGGCATACAAAATTTCGCTTAAATCGGCGCACGCATCTCCGAGATCTGGCGTTTTTGAAAATTGGGGTATGGGGGAGGAATCATGAAATCTTTCGCAAATGTTGGTATTGGCTTATAGGCATGGAATAAGACGGGATTTGGTGATATTCATATCTTTAGGTACTAAAAAGAACCAAAAAGTACGAAATTATGTGTTTTTAAATAGATAGGTCTAGATTTATAATTTTGTGCTCGAATCAAAGAGCGTCTCGAAAAGACAAGATTTTAGTACCGCAGCTGGTACTATTTCGTACTTTCTTTGTAAATTGAGCTAGAGCTCTGAATTTAGGCACGCCATGGCAAACTTAATTGGATGACTAGAAGAGTTTTTGAACATTTGTACATTTAGGTACTAAAAAAAGTAAGAAATGGGTGTGCTTTTGTACAGGACGGATGGATAGAGCTACAAATTTAGAAAATTAACATTAAAGACATCTGCTGAAAAGGAAAAATTGGAAAAATAGTACTGGTAATGGCTGAAAACATACTTTTAGTACCGCAATTGGTAAAACTTGGTGCTTTCTTTACAGATGCAGCTAGTGGTCTGAAATTTTGCATGTCAGTAGAATTAGGAAATATATGATGAGTGACTAAATGATCTGTTCAAAATTCGTACATTTTGGAAACATAATTGGTACCATTTAATAGATCGTAACAGGTTCGAAATTTGGCATGTATATACAACGAGGAAAAAAATGATGGGTGACTAAATGATCTATTTAAATTTCGAATATTTTGGTACCAAAATTCGTACCTTTTGTCATTTTCTTTGTAGATGGAGCTACAGGTCTGAAATTTGACATCTAGGTACAACTAGAAACAAGTAAAAAGGCGTTAAGTTCGGCCTGGCAGAACTTTGGATACCCACCACCTCGGGTAAATGTATATGTAGTGCACCTTTCATCAAAATTCGGTGAAAATTTCATACCTTATACTCATATACCTCATACCGATCTGAACTATATACGACACGGATGTCGAAATGCCGAACATAAGTCACTGTGTTAAATTTCAGTGAAATCGAATTATAAATGCGCCTTTTATGGGGCCAAGACTTTGAAACGAGATATCGGTCTACATGGCAGCTAAATCCAAATCTGGTCCGACTTGGGCCAAGTTGCATAAACATGTCGATGAGTCTAACACTAAGCACTGTCCCAAATTTCGGCGAAATCGGACAATAAATGCCTCTTTTATGGGCCCTAAACCTTAAATCCAGAGATCGGTCTATATGGCAGCTATATTCAAATCTGGACTGATCTGGGCAAAATTGAAGAAGGACGTCGAAGAGCCTAACCAAACTCACTGTCTCAAATTTCAGCGACATCGGGCAATAAATGCGTCTTTTATGGCCCCAAAACCTAAAACCTAGATATCGGTCTATATGGCAGTTATATCCAAATCTGGACCGATCTGTGCGATATTGCAGAAGTATGTCAAGGGGCTTAACTTAACTCACTGTTCCAAATTTCGGGGACATCGGGCAATGAATGAGCATTTTATGGCCCCAAAACCATAAATCAAGAAATCGGTCTATATGGCAGCTATATCCAAATTTGAACCGATCTGGACCAAATTGAAGAAATATGTCAAAGGGCCTAACACATCTCACTGTCCCAAATATCAGCAAAATCGGAAAATGAATGTGGCTATTATGGGCCTTACACCATAAATCGGAGGATCGATCTATATAGCAGCTATATCCAAATCTGAACCGATCTGAGCCAAATTGACAAAGGATGTCGAAGGGCCTAACACAACTCACTGTCCCAAATTTCAACAAAATCGGATAATAAATGTGGCTTTTGTGGGCCTAAGACCCTAAACCGGAGGATCGGTCTATATGGCAGCTATATCCAAATCTGAACCGATCTGAGCCAAATTGACAAAGGATGTCGAAGGGCCTAACACAACTCACTGTCCCAAATTTCAACAAAATCGGATAATAAATGTGGCTTTTATTGGCCTAAGACCCTAAATCGGCGGATCGGTCTATATGGGGGCTATATCAAGATATAGTCCGATATAGCCCATCTTCAAACTTAACCTACTTATGGACAAAAAAAGAATCTGTGCAAAATTTCAGCTCAATATCTCTATTTTTAAAGACTGTAGCGTGATTTCAACAGACAGACGGACAGACGGACGGACATGTCTAGATCGTCTTAGATTTTTACGCTGATCAAGAATATATATACTTTTTAGGGTCGGAAATGGATATTTAGATGTGTTGCAAACGGAATGACAAAATGAATATACCCCCATCCTTCGGTGGTGGGTATAAAAATATGATTGGTGACGAAATGATCTATTCAAAATTCACAAATTTTGGTACCAAAATTGGTATCATTTGGTACTTTCTTTATAGATCGAGCTACAGGTCCGAAATTTGGCATGAAGATACAACGACGAAAAATATGATGGGTGACTAAATGATCTATTAAAATTGAAACAGTTTGGTATCAAAATTGGTACCATTTGATTATTTCTTTACAGATGGAACTAGAGGTCTGGAAATTGGCATGTAGGTACAACGAGAAAAAATATGAAGGGTATCTAAATAATCAATTTAAAATCCGTACACTATTGTAGCAGAAAGTGTAAAATAATACACAAAAGCTCATCTCTGCCTACAGCGAACGGGAACAACTAGAATTAAAAAAATTGACGAACATTATCGCAGTATCGGCCAAAATACGACAAAATAAGATAAAGCTCTCAAAATTGGTGTACATCTTTACCCTGACGGTAAATTTTGGGATATCAGATTTTTTTTTTTTCAAAATCGTACATTTAGGTAGTAAGACATACAAAATTGTACTTTCTCTACAAATTGAGCTAAAGCACTCAAAATTTCGGGTACACCTTGACATTATAAATAGGTCGGCTAGAAGATTTGTCTTTAATTCGTGCATTTAGGTACTAAAACATACAAAACGTTACAGAGTGATCTTAAGCTCTCGAAATTGGGATACAGCTATACCTTGACGAAGCGGACCGTCAGGATGATTGTTATGGTATTTCGTATTTTTGTCAAGACTGATAATTCGAATCATGTTGCTTAACTCTAGATGTTCCCGCTCGCTGAACTATATAGCACTTTTTGATACCAATAGAACATTTTGTGACCCATCACGATTCGCATCGTTTAGGTGCCAGACCATAGCGGAGTAAGGGGAAATGAATAAGCAGACGATTTAGCATTGAAGGCCAGAGGACTGCCGTCAATAAACTTGGTTAACCCGAAGCCTTTCGGGGCGACGCAGTCCGAGGAAAGAATTCTCGTCTTTGATTTTCTTTTTCGAGGGTACTTTTAGTATTTAGAACGCACAACAAGCCAATAACTGACTGTAGGTGACTAGTCACCTATCATATCTTTTCAAGTTGTACCCACCTGCCAAATTTCAGACCTGTAGCTCCATCTATAAAGAAAGCACCAAATGGTACCAATTTTGGTACCAAAATTTTGGAGTTGAGAATAGATCATTCAGTCACCCATCATATATTTCTTAATTACACCTTTAATACCAAATTTTACACCTCTAACTCCATCTGTAAAGAAAGTATCAAATGGTACCAATTGCGGTACTAAACGTACATATTCTCCCATTACCAGTACTATTTTTCCATTGTTTTTTTTTTCCATCCTCATAATTTTGTATCGGCCATCTTTTAAGACAAATTTCTAAATTCGTAAATTGTTGGTACTTTTTTTTGTACCTAAATGTACAAATTTCTAAAAACTCTTCTAATCATCCAATTAAGTTTGCCATGGTGTATTTAAGTTTCGAAATTCAGAGCTCTATCTCAGTTTACAATGAAAGTACCAAATAGTACCAATTGCAGTACTAAACGTACTATTTCTCCCACTTCCGGTACTATTTTGAAAGATTTTTTTTTGATTTGAGCCCAAAATCATTCTACCAGCACTTTCCGTTCACACTGCACAAACATGCACCTTTTCGTACTTTATTGGTACTATTTAGTACCTTAACGAACGAATATCGCCAAACCCAATTTTATTCCGCGTCTACGACCTAAAGCCAATAACCGTGCAAATTTTCGTATTTCTAGCCGTTTAGACTGGGCAGTGATCAGTCAGTCTGTAAATCATGTGTGGCTTAAGAGAAGAGAATATTAAATTTAATGTGCATTGGATCATTTTAAGCTCAAATTGAGGCATGTTTACTTTACTGCCTTATTTTGGGAAATGGAGGAGCAGCGAGTATCGCATCTTTTGGAGCCGATAAACAGGCATATATATTAAAACAATTATTTTGAGAATTTGAGTGGGTAGGTGTAAGAGCATTTTCCCATGTATATTTTGAGAGGTTGTGACGGATGGTGCAATGGAAGGCTGTCATTCTCCAAGGACAACATTCGCCCAGTAGCCATTTACCGCATCTGCTACTGTGTCTGCATGAATGTTGTCTAGACCTGCTTAAAATGGGCTTGATCTAGAGATTCTCTCTAGTAGCGCTGAACCTCACCCTCTTGATAATGTGGATCTACCTTAGTCTTCTGGGCGGTGGATATCTATCCCCAAGATGATGATTTGGATGGTATCTGCGATAACAGCCCAAAAGGTATTGCTTTGACAGCATGTAGTTATTTCTTCGCACTGGTTGGATCTTTGTCTCCTGACGGAGGTGGTCCACATGAGAACTGAGGAGACAGCCCGTCGCAGTTCAGAGGGCGCCATTCTGACAGATATGATTATTATTTCACTGTGTGTCTCAAAGCTGACGAGACCACACTGGCGCTGCATAACTTACCACAGACCGGCCAATTGCTTTGTACGTGGTCAACATGGTTTCTTTGTCTGCACCCGAAGGGCCGCCAGTAAGTGACTTGTGGGCCTTGTTTCTTCCTTTGACTTTATCGCAAATTGTTGTGGCATGTGGGGAGAATGTGTAAGAGCTGTCAAATGTGACGCCAAGTATTTTGGGACACTTGATGTTCGGAATTATTTCTCCATCGACCATCACAGTCAGCTCGGTATTCACCCCACGCATATTTGCAGTGAACAATGGGGCTGAAAATTAGGTGGCAGATATCTTCAGTATACTTGCAGCGAAATATGAGGCAAGTTCGTTGAGGTAGACGGTCAACCTATCGCAGATGTCATCAATGGGTGGGGGGCCTGATGCCATGATCGTACAATCGTCCGCATATGATACGATCTCTATGCCGTCTGGAGGAGGTGGGATGGAGGATAGGTAGAGGTTAAACAGAGCCGGAGATATCACCCCACCTTGGGGAACTCCCTGTTTCACTCTACGGTGCTTCGACTTCTTATCCCTAAATTGCACAAATGACTGGCGACCACACAGACAATTCGCGACCCAGCGTGTTGGCGATATCCTCAAATAGTTTAGCATGGCTGACCATGTGGAATGCCTTCGATAGGTCCAGTACCACGAGGACCGTCCTATCACATGGCCTGGGCTGATTGAAGCCACGGAAAATGTGTGCGGTGATGGAATGCAAAGCTATTGTTGTGCTATGCAGCCTTCGAAATCCATGTTGATGCTCTTCGAATGGAAATTCTCCTACGAGGCTCGGGAAAAGTAATGCCTCAAGCGTTTTTGCTGCTGGTGAGAGAAGGGAGATCGGTCTGTAAGACTCTCCCAAACTCGGGTTCTTTCCAGGCTTCAGTTGCGGGATCACTCTGCCCATTTACCAGACATCGGAAACTATAAGAGTGTTCAAAGTCAGGTTGAGGACAGTAGTAAGGGATTCAACTCCATGTGAATCCAGATTTTCAACATTAACGCCTTGGATGATTTGGCGCCACGGATGACTTTCGTAACTTCTCGCCCATGGTACATTGTGATAGCTGTCCATCGGCTCGGAGACCACGAATACGGCGAATGGCTCTCCTCCTTGCCCTGTCACTCTAGGGATGCACAATAAATTAGCCACGGTTACTTCTCCCATCTACCGGGGTTCGAGTGGCTTAACAGTAGACCACAACTTGCCTAAACAGGTGCCTAGTGTTCAAGCCAAGTGTTCAAGCCACAAATTCCACTTATGTTCGTTGACTTCCCTGTTTATGATGTCGGGTGGTCGGTTGATGGTGAGAATTATGGGGAGGCGGTCTGACCCCAAAGAGATGTCAGCTTGCCAGGGTACGTCACTCAGGATATCAGGGGATGCAATGGAAATGTCTGGCGAGCTGCTGCACCTCCTCGTAATCCTAGTGGGGACATCTTTATTCACCGTGCAATACGTGAAGCCTTCAATCTGCTGGGGAGAATGCCATGAAGTGTGATGCGCATGAAAGTCCCCTAGAACCAGACGATTATGGCCAGATAGTATCTCACTTATGTCGAGGTTGTAAGCTTGGCCATTAATCGGGACACAGCTACCAACCGGCCGTATGTACACGTTGTATAGCTCGATGTCGGCAGTACCGGACCTGATTGCTATCCCCATGCATTCCATGTAGGGGTCACCAGCGCCAGGCGTAGGCAAGATGGGTCTATATTGCACGGAATGGTGTATCACGAAGGCTAATCCCCCACCTCCATTCCTTGAGCGATCCTTACGTAGCACATTGTATCCCTGATAACTGTGCAAGCTGCAGGTGTTGGTCAGCTTTGTCTCCTGTATTGCTGCGACCAATATATTTTTTCGACTCATGAAATCTTCAATCGATTTTGCCACGGAGAACGTTTCAGTTAGGTTGTAAAAATTATACATTTCCCGGCACTGGCCAGGCAATATTGGGGCTGGGATGCTGCGGTTGCGTATATTGACGCACGGGAGAGGTCTTGAGGTCACATAGTCCGACGACGACGCTTGTGACTCACTGCTGGCTATTTTCGTACAGCACCTTGAAACATGACTGGACCAGCAGAGAAGTAAGGCCAGAGCAAGATCGGAAATGTGCCCACTCCATGCACCGATTACACCTTACCAACAACGACCAATGATGGAGGTGTTGGTCAGCTTTGTCTCCTGTATTGCTGCGACCAATATATTTTTTCGACTCATGAAATCTTCAATCGATCTAGCCACGGAGAACGTTTCAGTTTAGTTGTAAAAATGATACATTTCCCGGCACTGGCCAGGCAATATTGGGGCTGGGATGCTGCGGTTGCGTATATTGCCGCACGGGAGAGGTCTTAAGGTCACATAGTCCGACGACGACGCTTGTGACTCACTGCTGGCTATTTTCGCACAGCACCTTGCAACATGACTGGACCAGTAGAGAAGTGAAGCCAGAGCAAGATCGGAAATGTACCTACTCCATGCACCGATTACACCTTATCCACACCGACAAATGATGGAGGCGGTTCTGGCAAACCGAACAGAACCAGGGTCCGGACTTCTTTTCAACCCTGGCACGGACCAGAAGCGTGCGGAGAAGGCACTCCGGGATGTGCCTCTCCCATGACGAAAAAAAGACGAACACGTACACTGAGGCGACAGCCCTTACCGATGAGGGTTCCATCGGGTCAATCCGGTGCATACAACCGGCTGTCATTAGATTGCGCAAACTGGCCCATATATTTTACTAAGAATCTTTCTCTCAAATAGTCCAAGCACTGCCTCATCTGCTTTCACAAGTACCCATGCTTCGGAACAGTTAAACAACACGGGTAGTATTAGTGTCTTGTGTAGTGTAATCTTCGTCTGTCGAGAGGTGGCCTTGTTTCTAAACTGCTTACTTAGTCCAAAGTAGCATCTGTTTGCCACATCAACGCAGCAGCCGCTCGCTTTATACCAGCCGGTCGAATACCGCAAGTGCGACCCAATTTCCCGGCGCAAGCAGTGGTACTCGCAGACGAGCGTGATGGGATTCGTGCTATGGACCCCGCTAACCCCAGAATCAGCGAGCTGAATCTGGAAATAAACAGGGTAGTCAACGAACATAAGCGGAATTTGTGGCTGGAACACTTGGAGCAATGTAACTTAGGCACCGGTGCAGGCATATTGTGGGCCACTGTTAAATCTCTCTCGAACCCCGGTAGACGGGACGACAGGACCTCAGTCACTTTTGGCGAGTTAACCGTGACTGATCCGAAGAGATGCGCCAGGTTGTTCAACCGTCAATTTATCGTGCATCCCGAGAGAGACAGGGCAAGGAGGAGAGCCATTCGCCGTATTCGTGGTCTCCGAGCCGATGAACAGCCATCACAATTTACCGTGGGCGAAGTTACGAATGTCATCCGTGGCGCCAAATCTTCCAAGGCGTTGGGCCCCGACGGAATCTCTACATTGATGCTGAAGAATCTGGATTTACCTGGAGTTGAGTACCTTACCACTGTCCTTAACCTGTCATTGAACACTCTTATAGTTCCCGATGTCTGGAAAATGGGCAGAGTGATCCCGCTACTGAAGCCTGGTAAAGACCCGAGTTTGGGGGAGTCGTACAGACCGATCTCCCTTCTCTCACCAGTGGCTAAGACGCTTGAGGCATTACTCCTCCCGAGCCTCGTAGGAGAATTTCCATTCGCCGAGCATCAACACGGATTTCGGAGACTGCACAGCACAACAACAGCTTTGCATGCCATCACCACACACATTTGCCGTGGCTTTAATCAACCCAGGCCATGTGATAGGACGGTCCTCGTGGCATTGGACCTATCGAAGGCATTCGACACGTTCAGCCATGCCAAATTATTTGAGGACATCGCCAACACGTCCCTCCAGCCAGGCCTTAAACGTTGGGTCGCGAATTATCTGTGTGGCCGCCAGTCATTTGTGGAATTTAGGGCTAAGAAGTCAAAACACCGTAGAGTGAAACAGGGAGTTCCCCAAGGCGGGGTGATATCTCCGGCTCTGTTTGACCTCTACCTATCCTCCATCCCACCTCCTCCAGACGGCATAGAGATCGTATCATATGCGGACGACTGTACGATCTTGGCATCAGGCCCCCCACCCATTGATGACATCTGCGATAGGTTGAACGTCTACCTCAACGAGCTTGCCTCATATTTCGCTGCAAGAAATCTGAAGATATTCGCCACCAAATCTTCAGCCACACTGTTCACTACAAATACGCGTGAGGTGAATTCTGAGCTGACTGTGATGGTCGATGGAGAATTGATTCCGACCATCAAGTGTCCCAAAATACTTGGCGTCACATTTCACAGCAATCTGCAATAAAGTCAAAAGTAGAAACAAGGTCCTCAAGTCACTCGCTGGCAGCACTTGGGGTGCAGACAAAGAAACCTTGTTGACCACGTACAAAGCAATTGGCCGGTCTGTGGTAAGTTATGCAGCGCCAGTGTGGTCACGTCAGCTTTGTGACACGCAGTGGAATAATATTCAGATCTGTCAGAATGCCGCCCTCCGAACTGCGACGGGCTGCCTCCTTAGTTCTCATGTGGACCAACTCCACCAGGAGACAAAGATCCTACCAGTGCGAAGACATAACTACATGCTGTCTAAGCAATACCTTTTGGGCTGTTATCGCAGAAATCATCCAAATCATCATATTGTGGATAGATACCCACCGCCCAGAAGCCTTAGGGTAGATCTACATGATCTAGAGCGTGAGGTCCAGCGCTACAAGAGAGAACCTCTAGATCAAGCGGCATATCAAGCGGGTCTGAACAACATTCATGCAGACACGGTAGCAGACGCGTTAACTGGCTACCGAGTGAATGTAGTCCTTGGAGAACGACCGCCACCCATTGCACGCGAAGAAATCGACCTCCCCCGGCAAACCAGAGTGATTCTGGCTCAATTACGTTCCGGCAGATGCAGCCGCCTCAATTCCCACAGAGCTAGGATTGATGCCGACGTGCAAGATGTATGTCCCGACTGTAACCAGGGACCGCACGATACACGTCACCTGTTTAACTGCCCGGCCAGACCCACTCGACTCAGACCCAGATCCCTGTGGACGCACCCCATCTTAGTCGCGGAGTTCCTGGGTCTTGACACTCAACAGAATCAAGCGGACGAAAGATAGTACACAATAAACTGCTACAACAACAACAACTATTATTCTTCGCTAAATCTCAAAACTGTTGTCATTTGTTTCGGTTACGGCGGTGCTGAGGTAGATAAAGTTACTGACTGTCATAAAGTTGTGGTCCCAACTTTCTCCATTTTCTTTATCTGCTCTGCTGCTACTTACTATCATGTTTCTTGCCGCGCCGAAATCTATTAGCCTCAACCCATTACTGGACGGTCTCTCTCGAGGAGGCGAATTTTTCCGACTGTTGGACCAAATATGTCTTCCTCCCAATCTTCGCATTAAAATCTTCCAGAACGAGTTTAATATCATGGGCGGGGCAGCGTTCATATTCTTTCTCTAGGCGCTTGTAGAAAATATTCTTGGTCTGCTCGTCTTGTCTTCTGTCGGGGCATGGGCACAAATAAGGCTGATGTTGAAGAATTTGGCTTTTATGCGGATTATGGCTAGCATCTCATCCACAGGAGTAAAGCTGGAGACAAGGTGTTTCTACAATCATTTTGTTTCTCATTGTAGTTCTCATAGTTTTCCGGGGGCGGGTTATTGGCCCAGCGCCCCAACCGCATGGGTTTTGTGGGATTGCACACGTATTCCTCTTTGTGGTGAGCCGCTTACTCCAAGATCCGACGCTCGCCTCCAGCCGCCTCTAACCTGGGAACGGACGCTTATGTTGACCATACACAATCTGTGAAAATTTAAAAAAAAATCGGTTCAACCGTTTTTGATTCTGCGGAGCAAACAAACAAACCGAGTCTCATATAGTCATGATGGGACATATGCCCATTTGGGGCATTTTTGGGGGTTGGGGTGACCCCATACACTCCCATCAGTATGATATGATTTTGTATGCCAGTTTCGCAATCTACTCCAGAATACTTTTCATCTGGGGCCCATATTGATATGGAAGTTCAATTTGTCTGCTTTTATAAGTTTTGTGGTTAGGGTGACTTTATTGGTACATGTACCCAATTTTTAATACCATAATCGTATTCTACTCTTCCATACTTTTCATTTTATATCCATATTGTCCTTACCGGTCCCCTTTTGATTTTGGGTGGTGATTTTGGGGTAAGGGGGAGGGTCAGCCCCCTTCCAATATAAACAAATTATAAAGCCTATTCCTTTTTCTTGACTATATTCGTAATCTACCTTTCATTTGAGTCCCATATTGTCACGCTCTTCTAATAAATCTATTTTGGGGTTGGGGCGGCCACCCAGTTACATGGGCCAAATTTTTATACCCCCCGCCATAGAATGGGGGTATACTAATTTCGTCATTTTGTTTGTAACTCCCCGAAATATTCGACTAAGACCCCATAAAGTATATATATTCTTGTTCGTAGTGACATTTTAAGTCGAATTAGCCACGTCCGTCCGTCTGTATGTCTAAAGCACGCTAATTTTTGAAGGAGTAAAGCCTTCTGCTTGAAATTTTGCACAAACACTTCTTATTTGTATAGGTCGGTTAGAATTGTAAATGGTCTTAATTGGTCCATGTTTTAGTATAGCTGCCATATAAACCGATCTCGGGTCTTGACTTCTTGAACCACTAGAGGGCACAATTCTTATCCGATTTGGCTGAAATTTCGCATGACGTGTTTTTTATTATGAATTCCAACAACTGTGCTTAGTATGGTTGAAATCAGTCCATAACCTGATATAGCTGCCATTTAAACCGATCTCGGGGCTTGACTTGTTGGACCACTAGAAGGCACAATTTTGCACGAGATGTGTTATTACGACTTCCAATAACTGTGCCAAATATGTTTCAAATCGGTCCATAACCTGATATAGCTGCCATATAAACCGATCGTGGATCTTGACTTCTTGAGCCTCAAGAGGTCGCAATTATTATCAGATTTGGCTGAAATTTTGTACAACGCCTTCCTCCATGACCTCCAACATACGATTCAAATACGGTCTGAATGGGTCTTTAGCCAGATACAGCTCCCATATAAGCCGATCTCCCTATTTTACCTCTTGAGCCCCTAAAAGGCAAAATTCTTATTCGATTTGGATGAAATTTTACACATAGACTTCTACTGTGGTCTACAACATTCAATTCAATTAGCACAATTCTTTTCTTTTATCCTTTGTTTGTCTAAAAAAAGATACCGCGCATAGAACTCGACAAATGCGATCCATGGTGGAGGGTATATAAGATTCGGCACGGCCGAACTTAGCACGCTCTAACTTGTTAATATATGGTCCTGATTGGTACACTTTTATTTTTGGGTAGTACTTTTGGGGTGTGGGGGAGGGTCCGCCCCCCCTCCGATATCAATAAATTATATAGCCTATGTTTCCTTCCAGACCAACCTACACAATATGTGCAAATTTCATGGCAATCGGTTCAGCCGTTTTTGAGTCTCTATGGATAAACAAACAAACACAAATTAATTTTTATATAAAAAGAATAATATTATTGCTATTATTATTATTAGTTGTACGCTAAAAGAGATTTCAATGTCCTGCTGTCCTGTATTGTTGTTGTTATCGTAGCCACATGCCCTCGGATGAGTGTTTGTGATGGTCAACGTTAAAACACAAAGCATTTATCGTAAAGAGCATATTATTGTATTTGTTCATAAGCTAGCGAATACCGCCAGATTAGGAATTAAAATAGACAAAATATTTTTCCAAAAAAATTTAAGTATATTTAGTCAGCAAAAAAATTTTGTCTTTAGAACGATTGAAATTTTGTACTAAGAAAAATTTAATTGAAAGTTTTTCTTTAGAAAAAATTGCACCGAAATTTTTTCTATTTTTTTTCTACCAAAATGTTGTCTTAAAAATAAAGACTAAAATTGTTTTTTAAAAACTTCATAGAAGGTTTCTTTTCCACAAGTAATTTCATTAAAAAAATTCTCATTTAAATGATGTTTTCAGAAAAAAAAATGTCTTTATTGTTTAGTCATAAAGACTAACAGTTCGTAGATCGGGCTTAGGTAAAGACTACATATTGAATGCTCTTAATATATGTATATGCGGGAAGCTGAATATAAAACATTTATTCAAGTAATTTAATCTCGGGGGAGAGGGTTGCACATGACGTAGCCTTACCATCACTTTTCCTAATAATGCAAAAATTTTGTTATGCTGACAGTAGACATTGACTGTTTTTCTTTCTGGGTGCGTGGATATGGGTTACTCTGCGCCAGTTATTCGATGTCATGCTTGAATAAGCTCTTCACTACCAATAGCGCAAGACGTTTCCATCCCCTTCAGGATGCGAGTAGTTTTGTTTCTCCATAATATGACAGTACATGGCATGTGGCTGAATAAGTATTCCAAAGAACATTTAGGAGGTTCCAGATGGATTCACAAAATCGTCACGTTCGCTGCTATTTCGTCTCGTTTAAAAGAATTTATTTACTCTACTGATTTTGATAACATTCGAGTACATGCAGGGAATGATTATTCACTATGGTGGGATAAACAACAATCACATCTTCCAAACTATACCCGTAAAAAGGTTTAAACTGAAACTGAAAACAAAAATTGTGTACACTGTTGAATAATTGTACACTGTTTGGCTCGAAGTATAATAATCGAAGTTATTATACATCGAGCCAAAACTAATTTAAAAACAAGTAAAAGCGTGCTAAGTTCGGCCGGGCCGAATCTTATATACCCTCCACCATGGATCGCATTTGTCAAGTTCTTTTCCCGGCATCTCTTCTTAGGCAAAAAAGGATATAAGAAAAGATTTGCTCTGCTGTTAGAGCGATATCAAGATATGGTGCGGTTAGCACCACAATTAAATTATATGTTGGAGTCCTGTGTGAAATGTCAGCCAATTCGAATAAGAATTGCGCCCTTTTGGGGGCTCAAGAAGTAAAATAGAGAGATCGATTTATATGGGAGCTGTATCGGGCTATATACCGATTCAGACCATAATAAACACGTATGTTAATGGTCATGAGAGAATCCGTCGTACAAAATTTCAGGCAAATCGGATAACAATTGCGCACTCTAGAGGCTCAAGAAGTCAAGACCCAAGATCGGTTTATATGGCAGCTATATCAGGTTATGGAGCGATTTGAACCATACTTGGCACAGTTGTTGGATATCATAACAAAACACGTCGTGCAAAATTTCATTCTGATCGGATAAGAATTGCGCACGCTAGAGGCTCAAGAAGTCAAGACCCAAGATCGGTTTATATGGCAGCTATATCAGGTTATAAACCGATTTGAACCATACTTAGCACAGTTGTTGGATATCATAACAAAACACGTCGTGCAAAATTTCATCCCAATCGGATAAGAATTGCGCACTCTAGAGGCTCAAGAAGTTAAGACCCAAGATCGGTTTATATGGCAGCTATATCAGGTTATGGAGCGATTTGAACCATACTTAGCACAGGTATTGGATATCATAACAAAACACGTCGTGCAAAATTTCATGCCAATCGGATACGAATTGCGCACTCTAGAGGCTCAAGAAGTCGAGACCCAAGATCGGTTTATATGACAGCTATATCAGGTTATGGACCGATTTGAACCATACTTAGCACAGGTATTGGATATCATAACAAAACACGTCGTGCAAAATTTCATTCCAATCGGATAAGAATTGCGCACTCTAGATGGTCAAGAAGTCAAGACCCAAGATCGGTTTATATGGCAGCTATATCAAAACATGGACCGATATGGCCCATTTACAATACCAACCGACCTACACTAATAAGAAGTATTTGTGCAAAATTTCAAGCGGCTAGCTTTACTCCTTCGGAAGTTAGCGTGCTTTCGACAGACAGACGGACGGACGGACGGACGGACGGACGGACGGACGGACGGACGGACGGACGGACGGACGGACGGACGGACGGACGGACGGACGGACGGACAGACGGACGGACGGACGGACATGGCTAGAACGACATAAAATGTCACGACGATCAAGAATATATATACTTTATGGGGTCTCAGAGGAATATTTCGAGTAGTTACAAACAGAATGACGAAATTAGTATACCCCCCATCTTATTGTGGAGGGTATAACAAGTAAAAGCATGCTTAGTTCGGTCGGGCCGAATCTTATATACCCTCCACCATGGATCGCATTTGTCCACCCATCCTATGGTGGAGGGTATAAAAACTACTGTAATTTATAAAAACAAATTTTGCACACAAATAATCCAAATCATTTAAGTTTGATTGCAACCATGCATGGATGGACGGCCAGACGGACATAGCTAAATCGAATCAGGAAGCCGATCTGGGTTGTGCGTCTTTTGGAAGTTTCAGAGATTGCTTCGAGCGCTAGGCAAATTTATGTCATTGAGGCGTTTTCGCAATAGATTGGATTTAAGTACAACATACCAACGTGTGGCCCTTGAAGCGTTCATACCTAATATGGCCGAGTAGTTATTGTAACCAAATGACGAAACGCGTCCCATAGTGGTTGTTGTGTGTTGCGATCTCTGGCTTTTCTTTTCCACTGCAAAAATCTCCGATCATTCAACTCGTCTCGAAAGAGAAATAAGCGAAAATTGTAAACTTATATTATCTTCGCCCTAACAGGCATGATGAAGACATGAATATTGAGCAATATGGTTGAGGCGCCCCAATAGCCGAGTTGGTAGCGTGCTGTCGCTACTGTGGTACCACAATGGACTAAAATTTTCTAAGACAATGGAATAAAACTGTCTACCTAACCTAAGCATTATGGTTGGACTAAAGAAATACAACCAGCTGAATCCGTGCCGCTCCCAATCGATGGCTTAGTATAAGAAGCGTCTAACTCGATTTTTTTCTTTAGGAGAAGGAAAAAACTTGACATAGGGCTTTTTTTAGAAATCGTTGTAAATCCGTTATTTGCAATTGTATCCATTTGAAATTTTGAGGGAAGGTGCATCGGACATTTTTCTTGCACAATAATCTAAAAACGCCATTTTGGAAAAATGTGGAGTGCAATATTTTCAATGGTGCAAAATGTTTATTGTCCAGATCATTCGCTGCTATGGGTACTGTTGCGACCAGTTCTCTGAAGGCATTTATGGGAGTTCAATTGATTGATCTTTATATCAGATCATTTACGGGCGTCCACAAGTCACATTGATGCAACATGACCAGCTTCGGAAGTTGCCAGCCAAACATACCAGGCTATAGCCAATCTGTAGACGGCCGATAATACGTCGTGGACAGTGGGTTCCTTGTGCATGAAACTACCTTGACAAATTGTTGTATATTCCCAGTGAAGAACAATTGTATGCTAGAAAATATAAAAAACAAGTAAAAGCGTGCTAAGTTCGGCCGGGCCGAATCTTACATACCCTCCACCATTTGCAGAGTTCTTCTCCCGGCATCTCTTCTTAGGCAAAAAAGGATATACGAAAAGATTTGCTCTGCTATTATTATATTATTACATGTTGGAGATCTGTGTAAAATATCAGCCAATTCGAATAAGAATTGCGCCCCTAAAGAAGTAAAATAAAGAGATCGATTTATATGGGAGCTGTATCGGGCTATAGACCGATTCAGAGCATAATAAACACGTATGTTGATGGTCATGAGAGGATCCGTAGTACATAATTTCAGGCAAATCGGACAATAATTGCGACCTCTAGAGGCTCAAGAAGTCAAGATCACAGATCGGTTTATATGGCAGCTACATCAGGTTATGAACCGATTTGAACCATACTCGGCACAGTTGTTGGATATCATAACAAAACACGTCGTGCAAAATTTCTTTCCAATCGGATAAGAATTGCGCACTCAAAGGCAAGACCCAAGATCGGTTTATATGGCAGCTATATCAGGTTATGAACCATACTTGGCAAAGTTGTTGGATATCATAACAAAACACGTCATGCAAAATTTCAGCCAAATCGGATAAGAATTGCGCACTGTAGAGGCTCAAGAAGTCAAGACCCAAGATCGGTTTATCTAATAGCTATATCAGGTTATGGACCGATTTGAACCATACTTGGCACAGTTGTTGGATATCATAACAAAACACGGCGTGCAAAATTTCATTCCAATCGGATAAGAATTGCGCCCTCTAGAGGTTCAAGAAGTCAAGACCCAAGATCGGTTTATATGACAGCTATATCAGGTTATGAACAGATTCAAACCAAACTTGGCACAGTTGTTGGACATCATAACTAAATACTTCGTGCAAAATTTCATTCCAATCGGATAAGAATTGCGCACTCTAGAGGCTCAAGAAGTCAAGACCCAAGATCGGTTTATATGGCAGCTATATCGAAACATGGACCGATATGGTCCATTTACAATACCAACCGACCTACTCTAATAAGTAGTATTTGTGCAAAATTTCAAGCGGCTAACTTTACTCATTCGGAAGTTAGCGTGCTTTCGACAGACAGACGGACGGACGGACAGACGGACGGACATGGCTAGATCGACATAAAATGTCGCAACGATCAAGACTATATATACTTTATGGGGACTATATATACTTCGTGAGTAGTTACAAACAGAATGACGAAATTAGTATACCCCCTATCCTATGGTGGAGGGTATAAAAATTTGAAAAAATTTAGTTGCAACAATAATCAGTATCCATTTAAGACTTCAGTACAAAAACTTACGGCTTGGACCACTAAATTAGTTTTTTCTTTTTATTCCCTCTATCATAAACTAATTTCATCATTCAGTTTGTAAAATATCGAAATATTCATTTGAGACCCAACAAAGTATGTATGGATATTTTTGATCGTCTCGACATTCTAAGTCGATTTAGCAATGTCGGTCCGTCGTTTTGTCTTAAATTTTGAATAAGATATTTTGTTATGACTTCCAACATCTGTGTATGGTTCAAACCGGTTTAAAACTTGATGTAGCTCTCGTATAAACCAATCACCTAATTTGACTCTCTGAGCCTCTAGAGGGCGCAATTCTTGTGCGATTTGGCTAAACATTATTTTAACGACTTCTCCTATGACCTTCCATATATGTGGCAAATATGGTCTGAATGGGTCCATAACCTGATATATCTCCCATATGAACCGATCTCCCGATTTTAATTCTTCAGCCACCATAGGGCTCAATTCTTATGCAGTTTTGGCTGACATTTTGCACAGTGACATCTACTGTGGTCTCCAACAGCCAAACCAAGCATGTCCCGAATCGGTTGATAAAACTGAAATAGCTCCAATAGCTCCAATAGCTTTTCAATTTTTATCCATTATCCTTTGTTTGCTTGTAAAGTGGTATCGGGCAAAAAAATGACAAATGAGATCCATGGTATGTAAAATTCGGCCCGGCCGAACTATTCACGATTTTACTTGTTGTCACTCGATTCGTTCGCCAAGTTATTTCCCTTTATAAAATCACCTGTTTTTAATGACTTGGCGAACAAATCGAGTGACAAGTCGAAAAACTGTGTGCTTATGGGCACGCCACTTGGGCTCGACTTTAAAAAGGAGGCTTCTTATCTTCGAGCTAAATTTTCAATCAAACCCGCACCACTGAGCTTTCGCTTTCAAGACATAGAAAAATCTCACCTCTGTAACGTAACCTACTCTCCAATAGCTCTGATTCTGGGTACGTTCGTTGAGCCTTCCTATCTAACAGTTTAACACAAACTTGGATATTCGCACTCTACTAAATAAATTTTTATCTATGGCAAAGATAGCCACTTAAACTATCTGAAACACATATTGGTTAGGCCCGTCTTTGGGTGGGAAATTTAAAAACTAATACAGCAAACAACCGTAACGAAATTCCTATACTTTATTTTTCTTTATTTTACGGACCGATAGGTTGCCATAACAAAGATAAATGCTGCATGATCAATTTTTACCACTCTGCCCTCTCTCTGTTTGTGGTGACGTCTCCATTCAGTCGATCCATTTGCAAACAGTATATATGGCGCTTTTTTAAATGTTAGTGCCTCCATCGATAAGGGAAAGTTTTAGACTTTAATACCCAAAATGTAAAACAAAATAACTTAAGAGTTGTCCGTTTCAAATCGCCCCGGATGCTTGCGCGGTCACATATAAACGACTGAGAATTTGACATTTCTCTCATCTGTTAGAGCTTTTATAAACATACTGTTATGAGTCTATAGATTTCCTTTGTCCATGCTGCTACTCGCTTGGAGCGGCTTAGCGCCTATAACATTGATCATCATGTGTTAGTTGTCTATAACTGACTTTATGGCTACCTGTTGAATAGTCATAATTTAGTCTTTTTTAAACCAAATCAAATTGCCATACAGCGATTCTCAGTGGTAGAGAACTAATTTGCCGGTCTTTATGGTAGGTGCGGTGGCGACAGTTCTAAGTAATTAAACCATGTAAAACTTTTGAACATGAAAGTGTTGCCCAGCAGCACGTTGTTTGGACTTTTCTAGGAAACGAAGGCTCCTTGTCGATGAGCTAAAAATGGCGGCCACATTGACGTTTAGGTTTGCAACTGCTCCTATCACACTGAACGTCATAACTTTGGGGGTACGGCGGCTGTGTCCTGTTAGGTCATTATAATTGATCAACTATTTTGAGGTGAGGTGGTCCGCTAGATATATGAGCAGAATATCATATTCGCAGTCCACAACCTTATAATTTGAATTTAACCGCCTATTGTCATAATTGGAGCATACAGCCGATTGGTGGGGGCCGCCTCACTCCATCAGCCACTTGAGCACAAATTTGAATGACGCACTCCACTTAAAAATATCTATTACTTGATCCCCCATTGTTTTAATGGGTCAAATAAACTACTGGACTCGACTTTAGGATGTAAAGCACCACCTAGATTATTGGACGCAAAGTTCAATGTCATATTCCTAATCTGCTACCAAATGCCTTTAATTTAAAGCTCATCCAGCTAGGATCGAATTGTACTCACATTTGAGAGTGGGGCGACCCCCAATTACTTAGACCTCATTTTTTATGTCATATTTGTAGTCTAGTCCCGAATACCTTTCATTTGAGTCCCATATTGATATTTACGTTCAATATGTTTGTTAGGGGGAGTTTTTGGCGTTTTTGGAGTTTTCGCCGACCCCTTGCATACTTCATCACAATTTTAATACCATATTCGTATTCTATTCCCCAATGCCTTTCATTTGATATCCATATTGTCCCTACCGGTCCAGTTTTGATTTTAGATGGTGTTTTTGGAGTAACGGAGGAGGGTCCATCCCCCTTCCAATATAAACAAACCAAAAAGTTTTATCCTCCTTCCTGACCATTTTCGTAATCGGTTTATATGGCAGCTATATCCAAATCTAGACCGATCTGAACCAAATTGACGTAGCATGTCGAAGGTCCTAACTCAACTCACTATCCTAAATTTCAGCAAAATCGGATAATAAATGTGGCGTTTATGGGCTCAAGACCCTAAATCAGAAGATCGGTCTATATGGCAGCTGGACCGATCAGAGCCAAATTGACGAAGGATATCGAAGGGCCTAACACAACTCACTGTCCCAAATTTCAGCAAAATCGGATAATAAATGTGGCTCTTATGACAGACGGACGGACATGTCTAAATCGTCTTAGATTTTTACGCTGATCAAGAATATATACACTTTATAGGGTCGGAAATGGATATTCCGATGTGTTGCAAACGGAATGACATAATGAATATACCCCCATCCTTCGGTGGGGGTATAAAAAACATAGTAAGACATCAAATAAAACGTCTCATGCAAAATTGTGCAAAGATCGGACCAAAACTGTGGCTTTTACAGTCCTAAAACGCCATATTGGCTGAATGATATTTGATAGCTGTATTTAAATCCGACCCGATTTTAATGAAATTTTGGACAGATATTGGAACGTTAAATATCGGATTAAAACTGTAGTTTCTGCTGCCCTAAAAGTCATATCAGCTGAAAGATATATATGGAAGCTTTATCTAGATTTGATCCGATTTTAATGAAATTTTACAAATATATTGGGACGTCACACGAAACATCTCATGTCAAATGTTGTAAGGATCGGATCAAAATTGTGGATACTAAAGACTTAAAAAACGGATGAAAACTATCTATGGGAGATACATCTAAATCTGAACGGATTTTGATAAAATTTTGCATACACAGGAATTGTGGTTTCCACAGCTTTAAAAGGCCATATCGGATGAAAGATATATACAGGAGCTATATAAACATTTGAACTGACTTTTTTTCAAAATCAACGACGTTTGTCCCTGGGTGCAAAATTTTATGAAAATCGGGCAACAATACGACCTGTACCTTAATTACAAGAATACATGGACAGACAGACAGACGGACATAGCTAAATCGAATCAGGAAGTGTAACTAAGCCATTCGGCTTACTTATCGGAGGGTTTGGTACAACTTATCGTATTTTTGTCAAGACTACGATAATTTATAACAAATTATTTAATTTTACCCGTATAAGCTATTGGGTTGTCCAAAAGTAATTGAATTTTTTAAAAGAATGAACTATAATCAAATATATAATTGCCATTTTGTTCGATAACCTTTTGCCATCTTCCTGGCAAATTTAGTATTCCACGCTCATAGAACTTCTAGCCTTTATCTGCAAAAAACTGAACCAAGTGCGATTTTATAGCCTCATCATTGCCGAAAGTTTTATCATTTAAGGAGTTCTGCAAAGATCGAAATAAATGGTAGTCTGATGGTGCAAGGTCAGGGCTATATGGTGGATGCATCAAAAGTTCCCAGCCAAGCTCACTCAGTTTTTGGCGAGTGACCAAAGATGTGTGCGGTCTAGCGTTGTCCTGGTGAAATATGACACTTTTACGATTGACCAATTCTGGTCGCTTCTCCTTGATGGCTGTATTCAATTTGTCCAATTGTTGACAGTAAACATCCGAATTAATCGTTTGGTTCCTTGGAAGCAGCTCAAAATATACCACACCCTTCCAATCCCACCAAACAGACAGCATAACCTTCTTTTGGTGGATATCAGCCTTTGAAGTGGTTTGAGCTGGTTCACCATGCTTGGACCATGATCGTTTTCGACTAACGTTGTTGTAAACAATCCATTTTTCATCTCCAGTTATGATTCGTTTTAAAAACGGATCGAATTCATTGCGTTTAAGGTGCATATCACAAGCGTTGATTCGGTTTGTTAAATGAATTTCTTTCAATACATGTGGTACCCAAATATCAAGCTTTTTCATCAGTCCAAGATTTTTATGTGATAATGAACGGTCGATTTTGGTATATTTAACTTCTCTCCTATCTCACGCTCAGTTACATGACGATCCAATTCGATTAATGCTTTGATTTGGTCATCATCAACTTCATTTGGCCGACCTGAACGTGGCTCATCTTTAAGTGAAAAATCTCCAGAACGGAATATGCGAAACCAATTTTGACACTGTCTTCCTTTTAAGGCTTTATCGCCATACACATCTCGTAACTTTTAAGCAATCTGCTCCGCGTTTTTTCCTTTACGGAAGTAATAAAGTAAAATATGACGAAAATGATTCTTTGTGGGCTCCATATTAAAATTGACGCCAAACAAACAAATGTAAACAAAATTTCGCGCACTTTTTTTCTAAAGCAAGCTAAAAGCAACAGCTGATAACTGACAGAAGAAAGAATGCAATTACAGAGTCACAAGCCGTTGAAAAAATTTGTCAACGCCGACTATATGAAAAATCCGCAATTACTTTTAGGGCAACCATATATTTCGTACTATTTATTACTTTTAGCTGCTAAAATGTACGACTTGTGAAGAATTCACTCATTCAGCCAACAAGCACTTTCTGGTTGAACATACATGTTAAATTTCAGAGCTCTAGTTCAATCCGTAAAGAAAGTACAAAATGGTACCTAATACGGTACTAAACAACCGTTTATCCCGCTTCCACTACTATTTGTATACCCTCCACCATTGGATGGGGGCATACTAATTTCGTCATCCTGTTTGTAACTCCGAAATATTCGTCTCAGACTCCATAAAGTATATATATTCTTGATCGTCATGACATTTTATGCCGATCTAGTCATGTCCGTTCGTCCGTCTGTCTGTCGAAGCACGCTAAATTTCGAAGGAGTATTGTAAAAATACTTCTTATTAGTGTAGGTCGCTTGGGATTGTAAATGGGCCATATCGGTCCATGTTTTGACATAGCTGCCATATAAACCGATCTCGGATTTTGACTACTTGAGCCACTACAAGGCGCAATTTTTATCGGCTTTGGCTGAAATTTTGCACGACGTATTCAGTCATGACTTCCAAAAACTGTGCGAAGTATGGTTCCAATCTGTCCATAACCTGATATACAATAGCTGCCATATAAACCGATCTTGACTTCTTGAGCCACTACAGGACGCAATTCTTATCGCATTTGGCTGAAATATTGCATGAGGTGTTTTGTTATGGTTTCCAACAACTGTGCCAAGTATGGGTGAAATCGGTGCTTAACTTGATATAGCTGTCATATAAACCGATCTGGGATCTTGACTTCTTGAGCCTCTATAGGGCGTAATTTTTATCTGATTTTGGTAAATTTTGTATAACGGCTTCTCCCATGACCTTCAACATAAGTGTTTAATATGGTCTGAATCGCTCTATGACCTAATACCGCTCCCCTATAAAACGGTCTCCCCATTTTACTTTATGAGCCCCTAAAGGTCCCAATTCTTATTCAGATTGGCTGAAATTTTACGCAATGACTTCTACTATGGTCTCCAATATTCATTCCATTATGGTCAGAATCGGACCATAACTTGGAATAGCTCCAATAGCATAGCAATTCTTTTCTTTAATCCTTTCCTTTGTTAGCTTAAAAAGAGACACCGGGAAAATAACTCGACAAATGCGATTCATGGTGCAGGGTATATAAGATTCGGCCCGGTCTAACTTAGCACGTTTTAACTTCTTATAATTATTCTTTCTATACCTATATTTCGCAACAACAATCATTTAATACAAATTTCGAAGTTCTAGCTCCACCAGTTCGACCTATGCAAAGTTATTTTTTGTACTTTTAGTACCTTATTGTCCAAAAGTCCAAAATTTCATTTGGCCTCCCGATTTTGATTGCCATAGCGTACCTATGTACCAAAATTCAAAGCTCTAGCCCAGTTAACAACAAGTAAAAGCGTGCTATGGGTCGCATTTGTCGAACTTTGTGTAACTGCATCCCAATGTTAATACCTTAGTGTAGGAAATTCAAAAATATTTTCTAGTCACTCAATATTTACTGCCAAAGTGTAAATATTGGGTTGCCCAAAAAGTAATTGTCGGTAATATAGTAGTAATATCGGCTTTGACAATTTTTTTAAACGGCTTGTGACTCTGTGATTGCATTCTTTCTTCTGTCAGTTATCAGCTGTTACTCTTAGCTTGCTTTAGAAAAAAAGTGCGCGAAATTTTGTTTACATTTGTTTGTTTGGCGTCAGTTTTAATATGGGTACCACATGTATTGAAAGAAATTCATTTAACAAACCGAATCAACGCTTGTGATATGCACCTTAAACGCAATGAATTCGATCCGGTTTTATAACGAATCATAACTGGAGATGAAAAATGGAATGCGATCCATGGCTGAGAGTATATAAGATTTGGCCTGGCCGAATTTAGCAGGCTCTTACTTGTTTTCTTTTCACTTTCGTTATTTTGCAGCAGATGTCTTTGAAATTAAACTTCTATCCATCCGTCCTGATTAAAGTTCAGCCATTTCGTACCTTTTTGGTACTTTTTTAGTATGTAAATGTACAATTTTCTTAAAACTCATATAGTCAAACTTTTGAGGTCGCCAATGTGTACTTAAGTTCCAAAATTCATAGCTCCAGTTTAATTTACAAAGAAGTACCAATTGCGGTACTAAATGTACTATTTTTCACACTTCCGGTACGATTTTCCAATTTTGTTTTAAACTTATTTTTTGAGACGCACTTTAATTTGAATTCGAGAATATAATTCTAGCTCTTTCCATTTGCGCTGGACAAGTATGCACTATATCGTAGCTTTTTGTACTTTTTAGTACCTGAACGTACTATATAACTGTTTTATATATATAAAACAGTTATATACACATAGCCCATAAAGTCTGCGTTCACCTGACAAACTTTTATGATTGGTGAAAGAACACAAAATGAAATCAACTCTTATACATATATGTATATTTTCTTCATATTCCTAACATTAAAAAACAAAAACAAAATTCTAAGTTTGGTTAAGCACTTTCACTCTAGAGCGATTTAAATATGATAACAATTAAATATAAGCACCACAAAGGCTGCGCTCAGTAATTAACAAGTAAAAGCGTGCTAAGTTCGGCCGGGCCGAATCTTATATACCCTCCACCATGGATCGCATTTGTCGAGTTCTTTTCCTGGCATCTCTTCTTGGGCAAAAAAAAAGGATATAAGAAAAGATTTGCTCTTCTATTAGACTGATACCAAGATATGGTCCGGTTTGGACCACAATTAAATTATATGTTGGAGACCTGTGTAAAATGTCAGCCAATTCGAATAAGAATTGCGCCCTTTGGGGGCTCATGAAGTAAAATAGAGAGATCGATTTATATGGGAGCTGTATCGGGCTATAGACCGATTCAGACCATAATAAACATGTATGTTGATGGTCATGAGAGAATCCGTCGTACAAAATTTCAGACAAATCGGATAATAATTGCGACCTCTAGAGGCTCAAGAAGTCAAGATCCAAGATCGGTTTATATGGCAGCTATATCAGGTTATGAACCGATTTGAACCATACTTGGCACAGTTGTTGGATATAATAACAAAACACGTCGTGCAAAATTTCATTCCAATTGGATAAGAATTGCGCACTCTAGAGGCTCAAGAAGTCAAGACCCCAGATCGGTTTATATGGCAGCTATATCAGGTTATGAACCGATTTGAACCATACTTGGCACAGTTGTTGGATATCATAACAAAACACTTCGTGCAAAATTTCATCCCAATCGGATAAGAATTACGCACTCTAGAGGCTCAAGAACTCAAGACCCAAGATCGGTTTATATGGCAGCTATATCAGGTTATGGACCGATTTGAACCATACTTGGCACAGTTGTTGGATATCATAAAAAAACACGTCGTACAAAATTTCATTCCAATCGGATAAGAATTGCGCACTCTAGAGGCTCAAGAAGTCAAGACCCAAGATCGGTTTATATGGCAGCTATATCAAAACATGGACCGATATGGCCCATTTACAATACCAACCGACCTACACGAATAAGAAGTATTTTTGCAAAATTTCAAGCGGCTAGCTTTACTCCTTCGGAAGTTAGCGTGCTTTCGACAGACAGACGGACGGACGGACGGACATGGCTAGATCGACATAAAATGTCACGACGATTAAGAATATATATAGTTTATGGGGTCTCCGACGAATATTTCGAGTAGTTACAAACAGAATGACGAAATTAGTATACCCCCCATCTTATGGTGGAGGGTATAAAAATAAACAAAAGAGTTTATTTTTATACCTGCATGACACTTCGCAACATCTCCTTGATGGTTACAACGTGCTGACGAATTTTTTTCTCCAATGGATCCGAAAGATGCTCAATGGGGTTGAGATCTGGTGATTGGGGTGGTGTTTTAAGCTGATTTGGAGTGTTATATAGAAGTCAAAGCCTAACAAACTCCAATGTATGCTTTGGATCGTTATCTTGTTGGAACCTTGGTTTCAATTTTTTTTTTCAAAATGTTGAGATAACCATATTATCCATTTAGAACCCACTCCACTAGCAGCCATACACCCCCACACCATAACTCCACCACCACCGTGCTTCACCGTTCCAACTAAATTTTGTTTTTCCAGCTCAGTCCCGAACTTACGTTACACTATACACTTTAATGCCAAAAATACAGAATTTGCTCTCGTCGGAGAAAATAATTTGTTTCCAGAATTCAGGAGGCTTTTGATGAAAGTATTAGCGAATGCAATCCGCTTTTGTCTGTTTATGACTGAAATATACAGCTTTCTTCGAGCAACTCTTCCATGAAATCCGGCTCTATGTAATATTTTTCTGGCAGTTTCCGCACAGATGCCTTTTTTTAAACATTGTTTTAACATTTTCAACAATTTTGGTTGATGTTATACGAGGGTTGTTGTTTGCCATATTAATCACTTTGCGCTCCTCTCTAACGGATAATTTTTTTGGACGCCCAGGCCGAGGCTTTGAAGTTATAATGCTGGTTTCTTTGTAATTATTAATTACGCGCTGGACAGAAGAATACGTTCTTCCAACTGTTCCACCAATATTTCTAAAGCTTTGTCCTCCTTTCCACAATTTAATACTCATTTTTCTTTCAGATATGCATATTTCCTTTTCTTTAGTTTCCAAATTTATTAATTTTTTTAAAAAAACACTTGTAACTATCACTTCTTATGATAATGAACTGAAACTGATCAAAAATAAGAACAAGCATCATAAAAAGTAACGGTACTTTCGAAGTAAACAAAGTAAATGCAGACATTTTGGTTGTCATAATTTCTTCTTATGAGACAAAAGTACCGTTAGAACTAAAAAGCAAAAGCAAACTTGCATTTTTGTTTTTGTTTTCTAATTTAAGAAATATAAAGAAACAACATATACAACAAAACTTAACTTTATTTATTTTTATACCCTCCACCATAGGATGGGGGGTATACTAATTTCGTCATTCTGTTTGTATTTACTCGAAATATCCGTCTGAGACCCCATAAAGTATATATATTCTTGATCGTCGCGACATTTTATGTCGATCTAGCCATGTCCATGTCTGTCTGTCGAAAGCACGCTAACTTCCGAAGGAGTAAAGCTAGCCGCTTGAAATTTTGCACAAATACTTCTTATTAGTGTAGGTCGGTTCGTATTGTAAATGGGCCATATCGGTCCATGTTTTGATATAGCTGCCATATAAACCGATCTTGGGTCTTGACTTCTTGAGCCTCTAGGGTGCGCAATTTTTATCCGATTGGAATGAAATTTTGCACGACGTGTTTTGTTATGATATCCAACAACTTTGCCAAGTATGGTTCAAATCGGTCCATAACCTGATGTAGCTGCCATATAAACCGATCTTGGGTCTTGACTTCTTGAGCCTCTAGAGTGCGCAACTCTTATCCGATTGGAATATAATTTTGCACGACGTGTTTTGTTATGATATCCAACAACTGTGCCAAGTATGGTTCAAATCGGTCCATAACCTGATATATCTGCCATATAAACCGATCTTGGGTCTTGGCTTCTTGAGCCTCTAGAGGTCGCAATTATTATCCGATCTGGCTGAAATTTTGTACGACGAATTCTCTCATGACCGTCAACATACAACATGTTTTTTATGGTCTGAATCGGTCTATAGCCCGATACAACTCCCATATAAATCGATCTCTCTATTTTATTTCTTGAGCCCCCAAAGAGCGCAATTCTTATTCGAATTGGCTGACAGTTTACACAGGTCTCCAACATATAATTTAATTGTGGTCCAAACCGGACCCTATCTTGATATCGCTCTAATAGCAGAGCAAATCTTTTCTAATATCCTTTTTTTATACCCACCACCGAAGGATGGGGGTATATTCATTTTTATACCCACCACCGAAGGATGGGGGTATATTCATTTTGTCATTCCGTTTGCAACACATCGAAATATCCTTTTCCGACCCTATAAAGTATATATATTCTTGATCAGCGTAAAAATCTAAGACGATCTAGACATGTCCGTCCGTCTGTCCGTCTGTCTGTTGAAATCACGCTACAGTCTTTAAAAATAGAGATATTGAGCTGAAATTTTGCACAGATTCTTTTTTTGTCCATAAGCAGGTTAAGTTCGAAGATGGGCTATATCGGACTATATCTTGATATAGCCCCCATATAGACCGATCGGCCGATTTAGGGTCTTAGGCCCATAAAAGCCACATTTACTATCCGATTTTGCTGAAATTTAAGACAGTGAGTTGTGATAGACCCTTCGATATTCTTAGTCAATATGACCCAGATCGGTCCAGATTTGGATATAGCTGCCATATAAACCGATCCTCCGATTTAGGGTCTTAGGCCCATAAAAGCCACATTTATTATCCGATTTTGCTGAAATTTAGGACAGTGAGTTGCCTTTGGCCCTTCGACATTCTTCGTCAATATGGCTCAGATCGGTCCAGATTTGGATATAGCTGCCATATAAACCGATCCTCCGATTTAGGGTCTTAGGCCGATAAAAACTACATTTATTATCCGATTTTGCTGAAATTTTGGAGAGTGAGTTGTGTTAGGCCCTTGGACATTCTAAGTCAATATGGCCCAGATCTGTCCAGATTTGGATATAGCTGCCATATAGACCGATCCTCCGATTTAGGGTCTTAGGCCGATAAAAACTACATTTATTATCCGATTTTGCTGAAATTTGGGACAGTGAGTTGTGTTAGGACCTTCGATATTCTTAGTCAATATGGCCCAGATCGGTCCAGATTTGGATATAGCTGCCATATAGACCGATCCTCTGATTTAGGGTCTTAGGCCCATAAAAGCCACATTTATTATCCGATTTTGCTGAAATTGGAGACAGTGAGTTGTGTTAGGCCCTTCGATATTCTTAGTCAATATGTCCCAGATCGGTCCAGATTTGGATATAGCTGCCATATAGACCGATCCTCCTATTTAGGGTCTTAGGCCGATAAAAGCTACATTTATTATCCGATTTTGCTGAAATTTGGGACAGTGAGTTGCCTAAGGCCCTTCGGCATCTTTTTCAATTATGGCGCAGATCGGTCCAGATTTGGATATAGCTGCCATATAGACCGATCTCTCGGTTTTAGGTTTAGGGGCCATAAAAGGCGCATTTATTGTCCGATGTCACAGAAATTTGAGACAGTGAGTTGTGTTAGGCTCTTCGACATCCTTTTTTAATTTGGTCAAGATTGGTCCAGATTTGAATATAGCTGCCATATAGACCGATCTCTCGATTTAAGGTTTTGGGTCCTTAAAAGGCGCATTTATTGTGTTAGGCTCTTCGACATTTTTCTAAATTTTGGCCTAAATCGGTCCAGATTTCGATATAGCTGCCATGTAGACCGATATATCGGTTTAAAGTCTTGGCGCCAAAAAGGCGCATTTATAATCCGATTTCACTGAAATTAGACACAGTAACTTATGTTAGGCTTTTCAACAACCGTGTCGTATATGGTTCAGATCGGTTGATTTTTAGATATAGTTAATAAAGAGACCAATATTATGTTAAACACAATTGAACAATGTCTTGTACTTATTAGTATTTGGTCCGAATAGGAACATATTTCTATATAACTGCTATGCAACATAAGGTATGCAATTTTCACCGGATTTAGATGAAATGTGGTTTACCCGAGGTGGTGGTATACCCGAGGTGGTGGGTATCCAAAGTTCGGCCCGGCCGAACTTAACGCCTTTTTACTTGTTTTTTGCCTAAGAAGAGATGCCGGGAAAAGAACTCGACAAATGCGATCCATGGTGGAGGGTATATAAGATTCGGCCCGGCCGAACTTAGCACGCTTTTACTTGTTTTATGTTGGTTTTTTATCATTAAAAAAGAAATTGTCACATAAACGCAGACTTTACGGACTATGTGTATATAAAATAGTTGCATGACTGACTCACAACGGATAAGGTTGAATTTGGTGATATTCGTACGTTTAGGTACTAAAAAGTACAAAAAGGTACGATATGGTGCATATTTGCCCAGCGCAAACGGAAAGGGCTAGCATTATGTTCTTGGATTTAATTTGAAAAGAATAATTTTAGGTATAATTTTACTCCACATATTGAAATTCTGTTAAGCAAAAATTAAATCTTCTAGGAACCGAAGAAGGAGGATCGAGAGATCGGTTTACATGAGCGCTATATCAGGTTATAGACTGATTTGGACCGTATTTGGCACGTTTGTTGGAGCACCGTATGCAAAATTTCAGCTAAATCGGACAAAAATTGTCGCTTGTAAGGACTCAAGAAGTCAAATTGGGAGATCGGTTTATATATGAGCTATATCAGGTTATAGACCGATTTAGGCCGTACTTGGATGTGGCTGGAAGTCATAACAGAACACTATGCGCAAAATTTCAACCAAATCGGAAGAAAATTGCGGCATCCAGGGGCTTAAGAAGTCAAATTGGGAGATCGGTTAATATGGGAGCTATATCTAAATCTGAACCGATATGGCCCATTTGCAATCCACAATGACCTACATCAATATTTATTATCTGTGCAAAATTTCAAGCGGCTAGCTTTACGCGTGTTTATGCTTTACGTGTATAAACACTATAAACGAAGATATCTACGCAAGACATCCACATTGAAAGAAGCGCTCCGCAATATGTGTACACATTTCCGGTACGTCTCTTAGTCAAACCCCTTGTACTTTGTGTGTCAAATATATCTCAAGTGTATTTAGAAATAAAAAAAAATCAAAATTTATGCAAGAATAATTAAACATTTCGCAGCATGTTGCTTCTCATTTGCGCTATTAATTGAAACAAAAATAAGGGTCAAGTATGAGGGTGAGTGGGAAAAGGAAACTTTAAATGATATGCTAAAGCGATTAGCACCCAAAAGTACCCTTCAAACACACAACGATTTACAAATGGGCACAGAATAGGAACATGCCAAAGTTAAAGCAAAATGATGATGCCACCGAAGTGAAAAAATTTCTTAATCCGTTGGGTTTAATTTGTGCACCAGTCTTTGATATCACGAGATTGCCAAGCAGAAGTACACAGAAGGAGGGTGTGCGGGTCTGCACAAAAGAAATGTTGCTGCGAAACGAGTCAGTTTTGTAGCTGCAGAGCAAACATTGAAACATCTGCGGAAGATTTTGCCACAAACTATCAATGCACAAGCTAGACACTTACATAGGAGTCGCCATTCAGCAGTTCATTTGTAAGTGAGTGAAAAGCCAAATGTAAGCTCTTGCGTGGAATGACATTTGAGAATAATAAAAATATTAAGGATATTGACACACGTTAAAAAAAACCATTGGTTTCACATTAAGGGAATTTTCGCCAAGTAAAGTTCTTTTTTGAAAAAGGTCGGACTTTGTTTACAATAAAAGTACATATTTTTTGCGATAAATTCTTGCAAGAATTTGTGAAAAATATAAAGTGTTTTTATCCCGACAATACCTTTCATTTTGATACATAGAACATGGTATGCGTGGTTTCAATTAGTTTTTCTTTGTTTATACATAAATTAATTTAGTCACGTGCATGTAAATGTATAGTCTTTTTATACCCTCCACCATAGGATGGGGGTATACTAATTTCGTCATTCTGTTTGTAACACCTCGAAATATGCGTCTAAGACCCCATAAAGTATATATATCTGGATGGTCATGACATTCTATATCGATCTAGCGCTGTCAAAAGCACGCTAACTTTCGAAAGGAGTAAAGCTAGGCGCTTGAAATGTCACATTTATACTTTTTATTAGTGTAGGTCGGTTTTGATATAGCTGCCATATAAACCGATCGTGGGTCTTGACTTCTTCAGCCTCTGGAGAGCCCAATTCTTATCCGAGTTGTCTGAAATTGTGCACCTATCGATGAGGAATGGCTTCTATTGGGTTGCCCAAAAAGTAATTGTTGGTAATATAGTAGTAATATAATCGGCGTTGACAAATTTTTTCAACGGCTTGTGACTCTGTAATTGCATTCTTTCTTCTGTCAGTTATCAGCTGTTACTTTTAGCTTGCTTTAGAAAAAAAGTGCGCGAAATTTTGTTTACATTTGTTTGTTTGGCGTCAATTTTAATATGGGTACCACATGTATTGAAAGAAATTCTTTAACAAACCGAATCAACGCTTGTGATATGCACCATAAACGCAATGAATTGGATCCGTTTTTAAAACGAATCATAACTGGAGATGAAAAATGGATTGTTTACAACAACGTTAGTCGAAAACGATCATGGTCCAAGCATGGTGAACAGCTCAAACCACTTCAAAGGCTGATATCCACCAAAAGAAGGTTATGCTGTCTGTTTGGTGGGATTGGAAGGGTGTGGTATATTTTGAGCTGCTTCCAAGGAACCAAACGATTAATTCGGATGTTTACTGTCAACAATTGGACAAATTGAATACAGCCATCAAGGAGAAGCGACCAGAATTGGTCAATCGTAAAGGTGTCATATTCCACCAGGACAACGCTAGACCGCACACATTTTTGGTCACTCGCCAAAAACTGAGTGAGCTTGGCTGGGAACTTTTGATGCATCCACCATATAGCCCTGACCATGGTGGATGCAGACTAGCAGACTACCATTTATATCGATCTTTGCAGAACTCCTTAAATGGTAAAACTTTCGGCAATGATGAGGCTATAAAATCGCACTTGGTTCAGTTTTTTTGCAGATATAGGCCAGAAGTTCTATGAGCGTGGAATACTAAATTTGCCAGGAAGATGGCAAAAGGTTATCGAACAAAATGGCAATTATATATTTGATTAAAGTTCATTCTAAGTTTTATTAAAAATTTCATTTACTTTCTTTTAAAAAATCCGCAATTACTTTTTAGGCAATCCAATAAAAACTGTTCCAAGTATGGTCTAAATCAGCTCATAACCTGATATAGTCGCCATATAAACCGATCTTGGGTTTAGACTTCTTGAGCCTCTAGAGGGCCTAATTCTTATCCGATTTGGCTGAAATTTTGCACGTGGAGCTTTTAAATTCCAACGACTGTGCTGTGTATGGTTTAAATTGGTTTATAACCTGATATAGCTATAGGAGGTCAGCCATGACAAGTATGGTCCATATCGGTCAAGAACTTGATGTACCTCATATATATATTGAAAAAGTCATTCAAAGAACTTAGCAAATGCGATTCATGGTGGAGGGTATATAAGATTCGGCCCAGCCGAACTTAGCAAGCTATTACTTGTTAAATTCAAAATATATTGTGCTTATTGAAAGGATGGATGGATATTGATTTTTATCGCGTAAATGTTACCAAACAATGTATGTGCCATAGAAATTCATGTTGTGTCGTTTGTGCATGACAGCCGTTTGTGTGTTGGTCTAATGACATTTGTCATTAGACGTACCAGCATTTTGTACTGAAGGCGAAACTTTAAAAATTGTCACTTTCCGAGTTTACCATCCGCACTCGATTGAGCTGCTCTATGTGCTGACTGCTTTTTGCTTATTCAAAACAAAAAGGACAAAAATGTTGTGCGTGTGAATGTGACTATTGAAAAGCATACAATTGCAATTATTTGCAAGCCCATGGGCCTGCTTAGTATTATTTTCTTGTGAACATACAAAATAATGTGCAATAGTTTGAGTATTTTTGCAAACCACAGGTCTAACGCTCAAATACTCACTCTTTCTCTCTAGGAAGAGAGACACAGGAGAAAAAATTTTGATCTGGTATTCGAATAACCCTTTGCGTCTATCGAAACACTTTTGAAATTAAAAAGTATTTGGTTTTACAACAAAAGAAATGTTTTTTACCGTATGGCATGCTGCTGAAGGGTGTACAATAAACAAAATAAGTTATGCTCAATAATGCTACGATTATAGCTAACGTTTGATATATTGAAGCGAACCGTTACATGGTTACAATAAAAGAAAAACTTCGTGATAAAATTATTTTGTTTATCTTAAAAATGTACCAAACTTTTTATTTGTTTGCATGCAGAGTGTGTAAAATTAGCGTATCCCAGTGCGCAAATGAATGAAAAAAACTAAAGGAGTTCATGCATGCCCACATAAACTGACCTTGATTGTTAAGTGTTGGCTTGGTACTTTTATAATTTGGCTCAAACCATAGTACACAGAAGTTAAAGCTAGAGGGCAGACCATTCAGTAGATTTTTTAACAATATTATTTCATTTTCGTACCACAGCTTTTTATTTTCTAGCGACACACCAAACCTCAGATGGGAATAAAATTCGCACATGCCTTGATTCATCCGGATGTCAACACTAAATATGCTTCATAACTATACACTACAAAAAAGTTATAATTTAGTGCGACAGGAGTCTCAATGCAGCCTAACAAACAGGGAGCCGATGATGGTACCATCACCTACTCCCAAGAAGCCAATTTACTTAAGATTTTTTGGAGGACTAAGATAGGCAAAGATCCTATTATTGAAACATTAGGCTGTACAGGGACTAAATACTCAATACAGCCTAACGAACAGCGACCCGACGATGGAACCATTACCGACTTTATAAAGAGTCGGAAGACTAGGATAGGCAAAGAACCTAATATGATGACATCAGGCAGTGCAGTGACAGGAAAGTCAATGTAGTCTAAAGAACAGGGGGCAGACGATGAGCTCATCACCTACTCCCAAGATGCCCATTTACTGGAGGTTATACAGATAAACATCTTACGGAGCGAGACTGCTACACACGTTGTCAACGTCAGATGCAACAGTGGTGAGACGGGGAGACGGTGCAGCATATCTGGGATCACTTTATCTGCCTTTCGACTGTCCGACACTGCCACTCACGTCGGAGTTGCAACGGCTGGTGAGGAAAGCAAAACAGACAGGATACGAGGTGCTGATAGGGCGCGATGTGAACTCTCACCACATTTCGTGGGGTAGTACCAACACTAATAAGCGGGCCCAAGCCCTGGCAAAGTTCTTGAATACTAACGACCTAATAACACTTAATATTGGTAACACCGCTACCTTCGTTAATAGGATTAGGGAGGAGGTATTAGATGTGACGACATGTTCCGAAAATCTGATCGATGAGGTTCAGGACTGGAGGGTCTCCATGGAACACTCTTTCTCTGACCATCGCTACATTTGGTTTAGAATAGCACGGCCAGCGCCGAATCCTATAAGCTACCGGCATAAGTTGAAACCCAACTGGACAAAATTCGAAATGCTGCTCAGAAGAAGACTTGGGCAAAATAAACAATCTAAATTATTGATTGTCCAAGCATAGGAGACATTGACGAAAATATTAACAGGATTCCGGCTGCACTGGTGGGGTCCTTCGAAGATAGTTGTCCTTTTCGGGAAAGGAAATCAGCCCAAGAAAAACCCTGGATGATCGGGAGATTTGCAATATTGGGAAGGAGAACCGCAGACTTTTCAACAGACCATGTCGTAAAAAAGCTGCAGTTTATTGGGATGGGTATTACATACTGCTCAAGGAATATAATAAGATTGCCAGAGCGGCAAAACGTGCCTCCTGGAAGCTTTTCTGCGAACAGGTCGATAGGGTTAATGACGCTGTCAAGATAAAAAAGTTTCTCTCAAAAACCCATGTCCAAACGTTAGTAGACGATATGGGAGTGAGAGCAGCGGCAACGGAGGACATGTTGAGGCTTTCGATGAAAACCCATTTTCCATAGGATATGACGGGACTCACGGAGACACCGGAATCTTGGAATAATGACGTTGATCGTAGGTTTATAATTACGGAATTTATGGTGAAGGAATCCTTGCTGAGCTTCAAACCACTTAAGTCACATGGACCTGATGGAATATTTCCGGCATTGCTACAGAAAGAGGCAGACTATCAGGCGCCTCATCTGGCCAAAATTTTCACAGCGTGCCTAGGACTTGCATATACCCCGAAAGCTTGGCTGGAGTTTATACCCAAGCCCGCAAGACAAGTTACGCGACACTTCTCCTATGACTTATTACGAATACTGACTGAGGAGGGATTTAAGTCCGTCTGCTACGCAGACGATGTTATAATACTTCTAAGGGGTAAGGATCCGACCGAGCTATGCAGAAGGGCCGAATGGATCCTGCATATGGCATATGACTGGGCTAGACCCAGAGGTCTCAATGTTAACCCAGAGAAGAATGAAATATGACAGTTCACGAGGAAGACGAAGGTGGGCGAATTTAACGCACCACGTTTCCTCAATAAGACGATTTCGATATCTGACAAGGTCAAATACTTAGGTGTGATCTTGGACAGGAAACTGAATTAGTATCATATTCAGGAGCGTACTGAGAAGGCTCACAGATGTTGGGCACTATGTAGACGGGCCTCAGGCTTGAAATGGGGCCTGAATCCGAGCATAGTCCACTGGCTCTACAGGAGCGGGATTAGACCAATACGTACTTACGCCTCAATAGTTTGGTGGACAGCTAGGGAGAAAAAATGCAACATAAAGACCAAACAACAGGTTCAGAGAACATGTTGTCTTGGCATAGGCGGAGCGATGAGGACCACGCTCACTAGGACAGTGGAGACTTTTCTAGATATCCAACCCATTGACATACAGATTAAGTGTGAGGCAGCCACAGCGGCTATCAGACTTAAGGCGATGGGAGAATGAATTGAGGATGGGAGCAGCTCATACCATCGCGGTATAATCGAGGCGAGTGAGGCGTATCCCCATATATCAGATAAGAGCTCTGGTCTCAAATACCTTTCATTTGAGTCCCATATTGTCATTATTGGCTTATATTCCAATTGTCTGGTGGCTTTGGAGGTGGTGCGGCCCCCTAAATATCCCTTCCATCTCCGAAATCTGGCGTTTCTGAAAATACAGTAAGGGGAGGGTCCGCCCATTAAAATTTGGACGTTAGATCTACTTCATTCTCTTGGATTTGGTGGTGGATTGGAGTAGCCAAACTCTTTGCCCCAAAAGTGGATATCGGATTCAAACTACACTACCGAAAATCGCATTGGAGCTATATATTGCTGTTGTCGGTATATATGTGTGGTTTAGTGGGAGTATAGGCGGTGAGGCGTTCCTGAAAGACTTGGCCATGAAACAGATACAGATTTGAGCCTCTTTTTGCCATAATCCACAAATATGTCCAGTTTGAGGGGTATGCAGGGTGGGGCGGCCACCTACGTACATACAAACAAAACAACAAATTTTGACCATGAATATTTATTTATTTCATTTCATGCAATGCGAAGCCATCAGGCCTATAAATAATCAGACTATGCATAAGACGTACTTTTTCTAACATAAGATAAAAAACTACTCAATTCACTAAGGGAAAGGGGCAAACTTCTCACATATCAATGAGTGCAGTCGGATTCAGGTTTTAAGCTCCTTTTTAGCCGAGTCCGAACGGCGTGCCGCAGTGCGACACCTCTTTGGAGAGAAGTTTTATATGGCATAGTATCTCACAAATGTTGCCAGCATTAGCCCGTACTTATCCCTGATAAATATCATCATCGTGCTCTACACTTCAATTTCTTTAATGTGAGCTCCAATTGCCATTGGTTTAGGGGGAGATTATGGGTTGGCACGACCCCCAAACATTTGACCTCAAATATGGATATCAAACTGCCTTTTATGAAAATTGGTTCAGCGGTTTTTGAGTCTATACGGAACAGACAAACAAATAAACAAATAAAAATACAAATCGTAACAATTTAATTTTTGTATAATAGATATCTAATTCGATATATAACTATATCTGGTAGTAAATATAATTGGATGGGTCCAGATATAATTGAATCTGCTATATATAATTGTATCCAAGAGATATCCGGCCTTAGATATAATTTTATCTTGGGCTATGTATATCTTGCGCTACAACTGAATTCTGTTCTTGCATTGTTTCAACGCAGAAATGCTTATATTTTATTTTAAACTAGCTGACCCGGACCGCTCCGCTGTGCCTTTTTTTACTTTATATGGAACAAAAGTTTCCTTGGAATATTTATTTTCGACAATTAAAGATCTTTTAGTGAAATACCATGCTACGCAAATAGTATATCGCTTGACTAACAGTTTAACGATATAAGTGCCTTTATCTGAAACCCATATGATCTTTATTGGTCTACGAATTTAAGTTTGGATGTAAGGTGTACTCCATTCTTAAAATACTTTATTTCAGCCCGATATTCTCATGATGGTCCCGAAATTGGTTATCAAATTCGTTTTCTAATTTAATCTCAAATGCCTTTCATTTGAGCTACATATTGGCATGGTCGAAAAATTTTTACTCTTTGAGGGGAGTTTTAGGGAATTCTACTCCCAAATACCTTGATTTGAGCCCCACATTGTGATGCTCAGTAACAAATAGCTGTTTGTAGGGTATTTTGAGAAAGTGGTAGACCGCAGAAAATGGATGCCGAAAGAGAGTATCAATTCTTGCTCTACCCCCAATACCTTTCATTTAAGACCCACATGGACATGGTCGGTAAACATGTCCGATTTAGGGGTGTTTTGGGGAGTGGGGTGGTCTTCCAAACACTAAGCCCTGAAAATATATCAGCGACGTGCTCTATTCTCATATATCTATATATCATTTATGTGAACCCCATATTGCCATTGGCATTTGAAATGGATATCAAATTGGTTTTCTAATCTTAAATACCATTCATTTAAACCCCTTATTGCAAAAGCCAGCACATATGATCGGTTTGGGATATGGACCCTAAAATCTGAATATCGAGCTCCACTCCACATCCTATTTGGGGATGTTATAGTGATGGGACGTCCCCTAGACAGTTGGTTTCGAATGTTGATATTAGAATCATGGTCTACTCCTAAATACCTATCATTTTAGCCCCATTTTTTCATAGTCGCAACCATGACAGGTTTTGGGAATGGGGCCGCCACTTAGTGACTTGGCTTTGAAAATATACATCAGATTCGTAGTCTATTCTAAAAAATCTCTTATTTGAGGCTCATATTGCAATGGTCAGCAAATACTTCCTATTTGGGTGGTGTTATGGGGGTGGGGTAGCCCCACAGACACTTTCCCCGAATATTGATATCAGATTTGTTCTTTACTTCCAAAGACCTTTCATTTGAGCCCTATATTGCTATGGTCATAAGTCCCATATTGCCATGGCCAATAAATAAGCCGTATTTGGGGGGAGCTTTGGGGAAGGGCTAGAACCCCAGAAATTTGGTCCCACATTTGGATATCAGATTCGTATTTTACTCGGAAATACCTTTCATTTGAGTCCCATATTGCCATAGTCGGTAAATATGTGCGATTTTGGGGTGTTTTAGGGGTTGGGATGGTCCCCCAAACACATGGTCCAACAATTGGATACCAGATTCGTTTTCTAATCTTAAATACCGTTCATTTGAGTTCCATATTTCCGTGATTGGTGCGTTCTTCTTTCAAATACCATTTATTTAAACCCCATATTGCCCTTAGTTTTGAGGGCGAGTTTACAGGATGAGTCGTCCCCTAAACACATGGCCTCCAAATTGGTTATTAAATTCGTTTTCTAATCTCAAATACCTTTCATTTGAGCCACATATTGGCATGGTCAAACATTTTTACCCTTCGGGTGGTGTTTTTGGGAAGGGGTGGTGCCCTAAATATATGGTCGCACATTTGGATATCAAGTTCGTATTCTTATCCCAAATTCCTTTAGTTGAGCCCCATATTGCGATGGTCAGCAAACAATTACTGTTTGTGGGGTATTTTGGGAAAGGTGTGGACCCCCAAAAATTGCTCCCGAGAGTGGGTATCAATTCTTGCTTTGCTCCCGAATACCTTTCAATTATGCCCCACATTGACATGGTCGGTAAATATGCCCGATCCCCCAATCATTAAGCCCTGAAAATAAATCAGCAACGTGCTCTGTTCTCATTTATTTGAACCCCATATTGCCATTGGCCTCAAAATTGGATATCAGATTCGTTGTCTAATCTCATATACCATTCACTTAAACCCCTTATTGAAAAAGCCAGCAAATATGTCCAGTTTGGTGTGTGGGCCCTACAAACTATGAATAACGAGCTCAGGAGCTTAGGTCTTGAAGACCTAAATTGTCTTGGTGAGCAAATACGTCCTACTTGGGGGTTGTTATGATGGTGGGACGTCCCTTAGACAGTTGGTCCCTTATGTTGATATCAGATACGTGGTCTACTCCCCAAATACCTTTAATTTGAGCCCCATATTTCCATAGTCGGCAAACGTGACCGGCTTGGGGGGTGTTTTGGGGGATGGGCGGCCACTCAGTGAGTTGGCCTTGAAAATATATCTGGGATTCGTGTTCCACTTTAAAAACCCTCTTATTTGAGCCTCATATTGCAATAGTCAGCAAATACTTCCTATTTGGGTCGTGTTATGGAGGTGGGGTGGCCCCATAAACACTTTTCCCGAATATTAATATCAGATTCGTGCTTTGCTCCCAAAAACCTTTTGTTTGAGCCCCATATTGTTATGGTCGTAAATTTGTCCTCTTTGGAGGATGTTCTCGGGATGGGCGGCCCCTCAAACACTTGGTCCCACATATGGATATCAGATTCGTGTTCTACACTCAAATACCTTTTATTTAAGGCTCATATTGCCATGGTCAGTTGTTGTTGTTGATGTAGCAGTTTATTGTGTACTATCTTTCGTCTGCTTGATTCTGTTGAGTGTCAAGACCCAGGAACTCCGCGACTAAGATGGGGTGCGTCCACAGGGATCTGGGTCTGAGTCGAGTGGGTCTGTCCGGGCAGTTAAACAGGTGACGTGTATCGTGCGGTCCCTGGTTACAATCGGGACATACATCTTGCACGTCGGCATCAATCCTAGCTCTGTGGGAATTGAGGCGGCTGCATCTGCCGGAACGTAATTGAGCCAGAACCACTCTGGTTTGCCGGGGGAGGTCGATTTCTTCGGGTGCAATGGGTGGCGGTCGTTCTCCAAGGACTACATTCACCCGGTAGCCAATTAACGCGTCTGCTACCGTGTCTGCATGAATGTTGTTCAGACCCGCTTGATATGCCGCTTGATCTAGAGGTTCTCTCTTGTAGCGCTGGACCTCACGTTCTAGATCGTGTAGATCTACCTTAAGGCTTCTGGGCGGTGGGTATCTATCCACAAGATGATGATTTGGATGATTTCTGCGATAACAGCCCAAAAGGTATTGCTTAGACAGCATGTAGTTATGTCTTCGCACTGGTAGGATCTTTGTCTCCTGATGGAGGTGGTCCACATGAGAACTAAGGAGACAGCCCGTCGCAGTTCGGACAGATCTGAATATTATTCCACTGCGTGTCACAAAGTTGACGTGACCACACTGGCGCTGCATAACTTACCACAGACCGGCCAATTGCTTTGTACGTGGTCAACAAAGTTTCTTTGTCTGCACCCCAAGTGCTACCAGCGAGTGACTTGAGGACCTTGTTTCTACTTTTAACTTTATTGCAGATTGCTGTAGCATGTGGGGAGAAAGTGTAGGAGCTGTCAAATGTGACGCCAAGTATTTTGGGACACTTGATGGTCGGAATCATTTCTCCACCGACCATCACAGTCAGCTCAGTATTCACCTCACGCGTATTTGTAGTGAACAGTGTGGCTGAAGATTTGGTGGCGGATATCTTCAGATTTCTTGCAGCGAAATATGAGGCAAGCTCGTTGAGGTAGACGTTCAACCTATCGCAGATGTCATCAATGGGTGAGGGGCCTGATGCCATGATCGTACAATCGTCCGTATATGATACGATCTCTATGCCGTCTGGAGGGGGTGGGATGGAGGATAGGTAGAGGTTAAACAGAGCCGGAGATATCACCCCACCTTGGGGAACTCCCTGTTTCACTCTACGGTGTTTTGACTTCTTAGCCCTAAATTCCACAAATGACTGGCGGCCACACAGATAATTCGCGACCCAACGTTTCAGGCCTGGCTGGAGGGACGTGTTGGCGATGTCCTCAAATAATTTGGCATGGCTGACCGTGTCGAATGCCTTCGATAGGTCCAGTGCCACGAGGACCGTCCTATCACATGGCCTGGGTTGATTGAAGCCACGGCAAATGTGTGTGGTGATGGCATGCAAAGCTGTTGTTGTGCTGTGCAGTCTCCGAAATCCGTGTTGATGCTCGGCGAATGGAAATTCTCCTACGAGGCTCGGGAGGAGTAATGCCTCAAGCGTCTTAGCCACTGGTGAGAGAAGGGAGATCGGTCTGTACGACTCCCCCAAACTCGGGTCTTTACCAGGCTTCAGTAGCGGGATCACTCTGCCCATTTTCCAGACATCGGGAACTATAAGAGTGTTCAATGACAGGTTAAGGACAGTGGTAAGGTACTCAACTCCAGGTTAATCCAGATTCTTCAGCATCAATGTAGAGGTTCCGTCGGGGCCCAACGCCTTGGAAGATTTGGCGCCACGGATGACATTCGTAACTTCGCCCACGGTAAGTTGTGATGGCTGTTCATCGGCTCGGAGACCACGAATACGGCGAATGGCTCTCCTCCTTGCCCTGTCTCTCTCGGGATGCACAATAAATTGACGGTTGAACAACCTGGCGCATCTCTTCGGATCAGTCACGGTTATCTCGCCAAAAGTGACTGAGGTCCTGTCGTCCCGTCTACCGGGGTTCGAGAGAGACTTAACAGTGGCCCACAGTTTGCCTGCACCGGTGCCTAAGTTACATTGCTCCAAGTGTTCCAGCCACAAATTCCGCTTATGTTCGTTGACTACCCTGTTTATTTCCAGATTCAGCTCGCTGATTCTGGGGTTAGCGGGGTCCATAGCACGAATCCCATCACGCTCGTCTGCGAGTACCACAGCTTGCGCCGGGAAATTGGGTCGCACTTGCGGTATTCGACCGGCTGGTATAAAGCGAGCGGCTGCTGCGTTGATGATGTCTCGGAATTTCCTCTCGGCCACAAGCACATCAGAGGGGGGTGGCAGTTCATTGAAGCGGCGATTGGTATACTCTCTGAAGCCAGTCCAATTGGCCTTCTTGTAATTGATGATCGTCCGGCGCTCAGAGGTTATGAAGTCGGGTGGTCGGTCGATGGTGAGGAGTATGGGGAGGTGGTCTGACCCCAAAGAGATGACGGCTTGCCAGGATACGTCACTCAGGAGATCAGGGGATGCGATTGAGATGTCTGGCGAGCTGCTGCCACTCCTCGTAATCCTAGTGGGGGCATCCTCTTTCACCGTGCAAAACGTGGAGCTATCTATCTGCTCTGCCAAAGCTATGCCACGCTGGTCGTTACCTAGGGGAGAATGGCATGACGAATGATGTGCATTAAAATCCCCCAGAACCAGACGACTATGGCCAGATAGCAACCCACTTATGTCGGGGCTGTAGGCCTGGCCATTAATCGGGACACAGCTACCAACCGGCGGTATATACACGTTGTATATCTCTATCTCGGCAGTACCAGACCTGACTGCTACCCCCATACATTCAATGTATGGGTCACTAGCGTCAAGCGCAGGCGAGATAGGTCTATAGTCTATACTGCACGGAATGGTGTATAACGAAGGCCAATCCCCCACCTCCATTCCTTGAACGATCCTTACGTAGCACATTGTAGCCGTGACAACTGTGCAAGCTGCAGGTGTTAGTCAGCTTTGTCTCCTGGATAGCAGCGACCGATATGCTCTTCCGACTCATAAAATCTACAATCTCATCAATCTTGCCTCGCAGTCCATTGCAGTTTAACTGCAAGAACGATACACTTCCCGGCACTGGCCTGGCAATAGTAGGGCTAGGGTGCTGTCGTTGCATAAATTGCCGTACGGGAGAGGTCGGGGGGGTCACATAGTCCGACGACGGCGACGCTTGTGACCCACTGCTGGCTATGTTCGCACAGCACCTAGCGAGATAGCCAGTATGACTATACTCCCGTAGCGAAGTTAGGCCAGAGCAGGAACGGAAATGTACCCACTCCAAGCACCGGTTACACCTCACCGACACTGACCGATGATGAAGGCGGTTCTGGCAAACGGAACAGAACCAGGGTCCGGGGTTCTTTTCAATCCCGGCACGGACCAGAAGCATACGGAGAAGGCACTCCGGGATGTGCCTCTCCCATGACGAAAAAAGACGAACACGTACACTGAGGCGGCAGCCCTTTCCGATGAAGATTCCATCGGGTCAATCCGGTGCGTACAACCGGCTGCCATGGGATTGTATGGTCAGTAATTAAGTCTTGTTTGGGGGAGGGGTTTTGGGGAAGGGGTGGACCCCCAGAGACCTGATCCCACATTAGATTCGAATTATACTCGCAAATTCCTTTTATTTGAGTCCCATATTGCCATGGTCGGTAAATATGTCCGATTTAGGGGTGTTTCGGGGCTTGGGGTGGTCACCCAAATATTTGGTTCGACAATAGGATATCAGATACGTTTTCTAATCTTAAATACCTTTCATTTAAGTCCCATATTGTCGTGATTGGTGTATATATATATTTGGTAAGTTTTGGGGTGGATCGGGTGGGTTGCCCACACTAGGTACCCCATCCGAAATTTGGATAAAAAATTTTTGTTTGTAGGTTACTATAATAGAGCATACAAAATTTCGCTTAAATCGCACCACACATCTCCGAGATCTGGCGTTTCTGAAAATTAGGGTAAGATGGAGGGTCCGCTCTCCCTTCAGATATTAAAAAATGTATTATAAAAAAAATTTATAGTACCATATTTTATTGTGAAAATTTCAAGAAAATCGGTTCAGCCCTTTTTCATCATATGAATTATAACTTTCTTTTCAATAACTCTTCTTTGTATTCACTAAGTTACGTTTATATTTTGCGGCCATGCTTTTATAGATCTTTTAGACTATTTATTAATTTGAAGGACAGACAACTTGTCAAAACAGAAGTGAAAACCATATGATCAACTTTGAAACCCTCTCCTGAAATGCTTTTGGCTTACCCATGCCAAAAATATTAGAATCAATTTTCTGCACTGGATATTCCTTCAATAATAGCTGCGACAATAATTATTATCCTACTAGACCACTAAATTTGTTTCTTCTTTTTATACCATACATCATAATCTTATTTCGTCATTCCGTTTGTAAACCATTGAAATATTGATCTGAGACCCAACAAAGTATATATGTGTATTTTTGATCGTCTTGACATTCTATGTCAATTTAGCCATGTCGGTCCGTCCATCTGTCAAAAGCACGTTAACTTTCGAAGGGATAAAGCTAGGCGCATGTAATACTTTCTATTTGTGTAGGTCAGTTGGGATTTTAAATGGGTCATATTGGTCCATATTTTGATATAGCTGCCATATAAGTCGATTTTGGATCTTGACCTCTGGAGCCCCTAAACGCCGCAATTCTTTTCCCATTTGTCTCAAATTTTGTATAAGATATTTTGTTATGACTTCCAACATCTGTACTTAGTAAGGTTTAAAACTTGAGTTAGCTCCCATATAAACCGATCTCCTAATTTGACTCTCTGAGCCTCTAGAGGGCGCAATTGTTATGCGATTTGGCTAAACATTATTTTAACGACTTCTCCTATGATCTTTCACATATGTGCTAAATATGGTCTGATTGGGTCCATAACCTGATATAGCTCCCAAATGAAACGATCTCCCGATTTGAATTCTTAAGCCACTATAGGGCTCAATTCTTATCCAATTTTTGCTGACATTTTGCGCAATGACATCTACTATGGTCGCCAACAGCCAAACCAAGCATGTCCCGAATTGGTTGATAACCTGAAATAGCTCCAATAGCTTTGCAATTTTTTTCCATTATCCTTTGTTTGCCTGTAAAGAGGTATCGGGAAAAAAATGACAAATGGGATCCATGGTAAAGGGTATGTAAGATTCAACTTTGCCGAACTTTTCCCGCTTTTACTTGCTGTCACTCGATTCGTTCGCCAAGTCATTGAAAACAGCTTTTTTCTCTTTATAAAATCAGCTGTTTTCAATGACTTGTCAAACGAATCGAGTGACAATACGAAAAGAATGTGTGCTTATGGGCACTCCACTTGGGCTCGATTATAAAAAAGTAAGCTTCATATCTTTGAGCTAAAATTTCAATCAAACCCGCTCCACTGAGCTTTTGCTTTCAAGACGTAGAAAAATCTCACTTCAGTAATGTAACCTACTCTCCAAAAGCTCTGATTCTGTGTACGTTCGTTGAGCCTTCCCCTCTAACAGTTTAACACAAACTTGGATATTCGCACTCTACTAAATAAATTTTTATCTATGGCAAAGATAGCCGCTTAAACTACCTGAAACACATATTGTTAAGGCCCATCTTAGGGTGAGAAATTCAAAAAAATAATTCAGCGAACAACCGCAAGGAAATTCCTATATTTTAAGTGCCCATAGGTTGCCATAACAAAGATAAATGTAACATGATCAATTTTTACCACTCTGCCCTCTTTCTGTTCGTGGTGGCGTATCCATTCAGTTGATCCATTTGCAAACAGAATAGATGGCGCTTGTTTTAATGTTAGTGCTGCCATCGATACGGGAAAGGTTTAGACTTTAATACCCTAAATGTTAACAAAATAGCTTAAAAGTTCTCCGTTCCATGTCGCCCCACATGCTTGCGCAGTCACATATAAACGACTGAGAATTTAACATTTCTCCCATCTGTTAGAATATATGTTATGAGCCTTTAGATGTCCTTTGTCTTTGCTGCTACTCGCTTGGCTACCTGCATATATATATGGCTACCTGTTGAATAGTCATAATTTAGTCTTTTTCAACTCAAATCAAATTGGCATATTAAACAATTCTCAGTGGTAAAGGACTAATTTGCCAGTCTTTATATTAGGTGCGGTGGCGACAGTTCTTAATAATTTAACCATGTAAAACTTTTGAACATGAAAGTGTTGCCCAGCAGCACGTTGTTTGGAATTGTCTAGGAAACGAAGACTCCTTGTCGATGAGCTAAAAATGACAGCCCCCTTGACTTTAGGTTTGCAACTGCTCTTATCACACTGAATGTCATAACTTTGGGGGTACGGCGGCAGTGTCCTGTCAGGTCATTATAATTGATCAACTGTTTGAGGTGAGGTGGTCTGCTAGATATATGAGCAAAATAAAGATATCATACTCGCAGTCCACAACCCTATACTTAACCCCATATTGTCATAATTGGTGTATTCAGCCGTTTGGTGAGGGGCGCCTCACTCCATTTGCCACTTGAGCACAAATTTGAATGACGCACTCCACTTAAAAATATCTACCACTTGAACCCCCATTGTTTTAATGGGGAGGTAAAACACCACCTAGATTCGTGGACACAAAGTTTATTGTCATATTCGTAATCTGCTACCAAATGCCTTTAATTTGAGGCTCATCTAGCTAGGATCGAATAATATTCCCATTTGAGTGTGGGGCTACTCCCAATTACTTGCAGCTCATTTTTTATGTTATATTAGTAGTCTAGTCCCGAATATCTTTTATTTGAGTCCTATATTGATATTTACTTCCAATATGTTTGTTTGGGGAGTTTTTGTGGATGGACGACCCCTCACATACTTCTTCCCAATTTTTAATACCATATTCGTATTCTACTCCCCAATACCTTTCATTTGATACCCATATAATCGCTATCGGTTCACTTTTGATTTTAGGTGGTGTTTTTGTGGTAACGGGGGAGGGTCCGTCCCCTTCGAATATCAACAAACTAAAAAGTCTTTTCCACCATCCTGACCATTTTCGTAATCTACTCCCAAATACCTTTCATTCGAGTTCCATATTGTCATTATCGTCCAATAATCCTATTTTAGGGGTTTTGGAGACGGGGCGGCCCCCCCAGTTACTATTATTTTCTCATCGACAAATATTTTATAGTATTTCATTAATTATTAAAACGAAAAATCAACTATTTTTGAGAGACTGCTAAAACTTTTTTTTTTTTTAACTAATGGAGCTTTTAATGGTCTTCTAATTTACCATTTATATAATATTTTGAATAAAATTCAGTTTCATTCGACAATGTTTGAACCAAAACGTTCCGAGCGAGAACATCAGAGTTTTTCTCTGTTTGCGGTAGTTATCCCCACCTACTGCTGGGAACACTTATTAGGCATTTACCTTATGTAATCAGCCAAGAAATCTTCTCTTCTGGAGCGCTTTCGGTCTGCGGCAAGACGTTCGGACTCGGCAATAAGAAGGAGGTCCCTTATCATTCAGCGTAAACTGGTAGTGGACAGAACCCATCGATGTGAGAGAAATCTCCTTGCTGTACCTCAATGGAATGTTTATGAGCAAAAACGGTATAAGTTCTTGTAAATTAAAAATATTCATGTTAATATCTGATAAGAGAACAAGAGATATCTCTTATTTCACTGAATGCTGCCCGATTCCCGATTTTAGCTAAATGATAAGCGACCTCGTGTTTGTAGGTTAGGTTTAAGTGGTAGTCTACCATCAGACTCATTTAAATTTCTTCTGTCTTGCACGGATTTATACCTAGACCACTTTGCTGTTGCACGTAGAGCTTCCTGAAGTATATCTCTTAGAGTGCTGGGAAATTTTCCCCTAACCGCAATTGCCACGTCACCAGCATACGCGATCACTTTTACGTCTTCTTCCAGAGACAGTAATATATTGTTAATTACTATATTCCAAAGTAGCAAAGTAGAGGGGACAGTAAACCTCCTTGAGGCGTTCCTCTGTTGACCCATCTTTTTTAGATCCCAAGCCTGTCGCAATGCAACTTTTAGTAAGTAAGTTGCTAATAAATTTTCTTACGGCAGAGTTGATGCCTAGAAACTCCAACTCCTTCATGATTGAAGTCAGTTGTACATTATTGACACTGACACTTTCAATGTCAAGAAATGCTTCCATTGTATATTTCTTGACAGCGAGAGAAACCTCTATGTAGCTGACTAGATCGTGAAGGGCTGTTTCAGTGGATTTGCTTTTACTATATATGCATGCTGCTGCCGCAACAGGCGATATCCAGGGATCTTTGCCCCAAGAAAATCTTTGGCCTTCGTGTGGTAGGGTTTTCCTGCTTTCGGAATGAAAATGTCCTTCGTGTGCCTCCAACCCACAGGTATATGTGACATTCTGATACAAGCAGAGTATATCTCCCTAAGCCAGGGAACCAGTCTATCAAACACAGCTTATAATTCAATCGATGATACATCATCAGGGCCTGGCGACTTAAAGGAGTCGAAACTTCTTATCGCCCAAAGAATTTTCGGCTCAGACACAATTTCTCTAATAGCCTTCCACAAATGCATACCAGTGACAACCTTTTCAGGCGCCACGTTGTTCGTTTCAGAATTTCCAGAGAAGTGTATATCAACAATTCGTTCTAGTGTTTCCTCACTAGACATTGTCCATACATTCTCTGACTTCTGAATATACCCCACCATAATAGGTCTCGAGGACAGAATCTTCCTTAGCCTAGATGTTAGCCTTAGATGTATCCTCCACGGAGCTGCAGAATTCTACCCAGCATTTGTTCTCAGCCTTTTAGCTCAGTCTGATAGATGTCGCATTCGAGTGTGCTCTTGTTGCTTTCGCTTTGTTGAAGATTTTTCTGCAGTTCCAACTAGCTCGTGTTTGTATTTGAGTTCGAATGGCGTGCCATTGAGCGAAACCAAAATGTACGGAAATTTAGAATGATTGATCCCACAAATGTCGCCGGTATAATCGACCATACCCACCGCTGAACATTTTTCTGGTTGAAACCCATGCATTCGTTTTCATAAGCGGAAATGCTTCCCTACCAAAGGCCTGCAAATGCCAATCGAAACCATTTGAGCGATAAAAAAAAAAAATACAAATGATGTTTTTACCTGTTATTCTGCTGCATAAACTGGGCATAGCAAGGAAATAAAATGAAATCCAAAGAATGTAATTTACCTTTTATTTTAAGGCGTTTAATAATCGTTTGGAAAAAATGAAAAAGACGTCATAAAAATGAATTTTTTGTTTGTATTTGATGATTTGTATGACATTTTTATTGCTTAAATTAATTTGAATAGAAAGAACTATTGCAAAAGAAATGTTAACTCTTGGATATGGTATGTTTTTAACTAGACATCTAAACACAAGTGTCATACTTTTCTCAGTGTCTTCCTGATGTTACCAATTTGACTATTTTGATTAACCACATTCGACGATTGAACGTCAATCAATGTATTTTTGCATCATGTGCAGCTCAGCGACATGACAGATGTATCGTGTCACACAAATCACACACAATTTACACTACTCTTTAAAACCGGATTTAATGGCTCGATCATCTGTTTTCCCTTTATAAAATCAGCTGACGAGAGCCTTAAATTCGGATTTAATGAGCAGTGTAAACGGGGTTTTATTATGATGCGCGTATCGGTGCGAGTCGGTTAGGTTTGGATAGCGCTCCCAAATCAGTTTACATTTATAACTTCTTAAGCTTCTAAAAGCCTAAACTTCTATGCAATTTTATTGAACATTTATATTTAAGGTGCACTGTGCCCACCAACACTCCATAAGTAGATAACGGCCCGTATAAACCGATCCATCGATTTACTTTTTGAGATCAGCTTAAAATATACACGTTCGCATGAAATAAGGAAAATTCGCCAGCAACATTATGCGCAACTAACAGTTTTCAATCGAGTCAAGTCATGGGTTACACTCCCATTATTGAGTGTTATCACATGGCAAAGACAATTTAATAATTCTACTCGAATGTGGACCACATAGGTAACATATTTGATATACAAGTTACGGAAACCTCTCTCCTTATTTAAATTCTTGAAAAAAAAAATATTTTTGATTAAAATTGGGATTGCACTTCGAATTTCCAAATTGTTTTAAATTAGACCACCAAATGTGGTCCAATTTAATAAATATGGAAATATACCCATAATAAGGACAAAATATGTTAAAATTTCACAAAAACTTGGCTTTTGCCTAAGTGTTTTTTAATCTTAAAACTAAAGTTGTAAAAATTTCTTATTAGTATCAATATTATTTTTGACTTTTAATCAATTTATAGTTAAATTCTTTATCTTAAAGTTTATATACTGCAATATAACGCACCTCAAATTTAGCTTAAAATTATGCAACCCTATATCAAGAACGAGATTTTACAGATGAGACATACTATATTTTCAAGGTCAATAAACATTTGTGCTTAAAACCGAATTTTAAAACCCAGCATAAAATCGTTAACATTAGGAGCATTTACTTGTCATTTAGGACAAATTCGCTTAGGTTAGGTTAGGTTGAAAAAGGGGTGTAGATATTAATCTACCCCATGCCACTATGGAAATACGCCTATGCCAGTAATCGGCTTGTGTGCGCTCTAAAAACTAAAAAGTAACCTCGAAAAAGAAAATTTTAAATAAGGAATTCCATGCTGCTCACAAAATCCTTAATTGTTTTCCATACCACTCCCTTAAGTTGGCTCATGTCTGATAAGGGGTCCCCACCTAAGTGCCGGTATCTGTTAGCCGCGAAAGCCGGGCCATGACATAGGAAATGCTACAACGTCTCATCATATTCCCCACATGCCCTACGCATGCCATCACTTGCGGCACCGATTTTGCATAAGTGAGCTCGTAGTCAAATGTGTGCCGTTATGACACCAAAAACTATACTGAGCTCCTTCTAATTTCCCTTCATTAATAGCTTCTTTCTCTCACGACCCGGATCGCCCAATAGAATTTTCGCCGTCCAACCGACCGTTTCGCTGTTCCACAGTGTTACATGTCGCCCACGCCCTTAAATCGGACTGCATCGACCCGAAAGGCTTCGGGATAACTAAGTTAATCGACGGCAATTCTCTGGCCTTCTCAGACAAGGCGTTAATCTCCTTCTTACACTCCAAGACTGTTCGTGACCTTACCGTTAAGCTTTTTATTGCCCTTATGGCAATTTACACCACCTCACGCAATCCGGTATCGCCTGGATCTCCGCAGTCTTAGTCCCAGGGTTCTCAATGTAAACCCCCAGGCCCACTCTGTCCTCTAGCTTTGATCCATCCGTGTAACATGATCTTCCGGATGGCAATACTAGGGTTCCGTCAATCCAAGACTGTGCCGATGGTAGCAGTGCCTCGCACTCGACTTCAAGGTTCATCTCAGGTATCGGATCGGAAACCTCTTCCCTTCCTTCAAGGTTTCCTATCGTCGCCTCGATTATACCGCGATGGTATGAGCTGCTCCCATTCTCAATCTATTCTCCCATCGCCTTAAGACTCATAGGCGCAGTGGCTGCCTCACGTTTAAATTGTATGTCAATGGGTCGGATATTTAGAATAGTCTCCAGTGCTCTAGGAAGCGTGGTCCTCATCGCCCCACCTATACCAAGACAACATGTTCTCTGAACTTGTTGTATGGTCATTATGTTACACTTTTTCTCCATAGCAGTCCACCATACTACAGAGGCGTAAGTAAGTATTGGCCTAATCACGCTTCTGTAGATCCAGTGGACATTCCTCGGATTCAGGCCCCATTTCGAGCATACGACCCGTCTACGTAGTGCACAACATCTGTGAGCCTTCTCAGTACACTCCTGAATGTGACACTTCCAATTAAGTTTCCTATCCAAGATCACTTATAAGTATTTGACCTTGTCCGATATCGAAATCATCTTATTGAGGGAACGTGGTGCATCAAATTGGCCCACTTTTGGCTTCCTCGTGAACAGGCACATTTCTGTCTCTCTTGGTTAACATTGAGACCCCTGCGTCTAGCCCTGTCACATGCTATATGCAGACCCTTTCGGCCCTTCTGCATAGCTGGTTCAGATCCTTACCCCTTAGAAGTATTATAACATCGTCTGCATAGCAGACGGGTTCAAATCCCTTCTCAGTCAGCATCCAAAATATGTTATTTATGGTGGTCAGCCAAAGGATTGGAGATCAAATGCCCCCTGTGGCGTGCCTTGTGCCACTTTCTTCCTCATATTTATGTCATGGGACTCGCAATTTATCCACCTGTTCCTTAGCATATGGTTTATCCAGTCTCTAAGGACCCGGTCCACCCGGTACTTTTCTAAGAATAGGATCAATGTGCCACAAATTATTAAACGCCTCTTATATGTCAATGCAAATCGCCAATGTGTACGTCTTGGCATTGCAGGATTCTTCTATTTTATGTACAACCTCGTGCATGGGAGGCTCCACCGAACTTCCTTTGACATTGGCATGCTGTTTTTGTTTAAGCAGTTCGCTGGATGTTCTACTCTTTATCATGGTATCCACAATGCGTTCCATGGCTTTGAGTATAAAGGACCTAAGACTTATAGGTCTGTAGGCTTTTGTTGTCGCATAACGTATATATATTCTTGATCGTCGCGACATTTTATGTCGATCTAGCCATGTCCGTCCGTCTGTCCCTCCGTCTGTCCGTCCGTCTGTCCGTCCGTCCGTCCGTCCGTCTGTCTATCGAAAGCATGCTAACTTCCGAAGGAGTAAAGCTAGCCGCTTGAAATTTTGCACAAATACTTCTTATTAGTGTAGGTCGGTTGGGCAATATCGGTCCATGTTTTGATATAGCTGCCATATAAACCGATCTTGGGTCTTGACTTCTTGAGCCTCTAGCGTGCGCAATTCTTATCCGATCAGAATGAAATTTTGCACGACGTGTTTTGTTATGATATCCAACAACTGTGCCAAGTATGGTTCCAATCGGTCCATAACCTGATATAGCTGCCATATAAACCGATCTTGGGTCTTGAATTCTTGAGCCTCTAGAGTGCGCAATTCTTATCGGATTGGGATGAAATTTTACACGACGTGTTTTGTTATTATATCCAACAACTGTGCCAAATAAGGTTCAAATCGGTTCATAACCTGATATAGCTGTCATATAAACCGATCTTGGGTCTTGACTTCTTGAGCCTCTAGAGTGCGCAATTCTTATCCGATTGGAATGAAATTTTGCTCGACGTGTTTTGTTATGATATGTTATTATTAACATTGAGACCCCTGCGTCTAGCCCAGTCATATGCCATATAAAGACCCTTTCGGCCTTTCTGCATAGCTGGTTCAGATCCTTACCCCTAAAAAGTATTATAACATCGTTTGCATAGCAGACGGGCTCAGTCAGCATCCAAAATATGTTATTTATTGTGCTCACCCAAAGGAGTGGGAATCAAATGCACTTCTGTGGCGTGCCTTGTGCCACTTTCTTCCTTATATTTATGTCATGGGACCCTCAATTTATCCACGTGTTCCTTAGCATATAGTTTATCCAGGCTCCACCGAACTTCCTTTGACATTGGCATGCTGTTTTTGTTTAAGCAGTTCGCTGGATGTTCTACTCTTTATCATGGTATCCACAATGCGTTCCATGGCTTTGAGTATAAAGGACCTAAGACTTATAGGTCTGTAGGCTTTTGTTGTCGCATAACTTACTTTGCCGGGCTTGGGTATAAATACCACCTCTTGCTTTCTGCCAGGCTTTTGGAGTATAATCAAGTCCTAGCCACGCTGTGAAAATAGTTTCCAGATAGTCGGTCTCCTTTTGTAGTAACGCCGGAAATATTCCATCAGGTCCGGGAGACTTAAATGGTTTGAAGCTTCTCAAGGCTTCTTTGACCATAAATTCCGTTTCCTGAGCCAAACGTACATTTCTTCGACAGTGAATTTAGCAACGTAAACCATAGTAGTAACAACACCTCACCAGACCTACGTTTTGATCTTGAGCGTTTTGAACAAAGCGATATAGTTAGCACTGTAGAATCGATTAAGTCTAATGCCATTGGTTCTGATGGTATTGACCCAAGATTTTTTAGGATAACTCTACCCTTTATTCTTCCGTATATATGCAATCTTTTTAACAATATTATTTTAAGGAGTTGCTATCCTCAGTCTTGGAAACGGGCAAGGATAGTCCCAATACTATAGAATAGCCAGGAATTTAGACCAATCGCAATACTTCCATACATCTCTAAGATATTTGAGACTCTAGTCAACCGGAAAATATCAGAATATATTGAGAATAATTCGCTGCTAACAGATTTTCAATCTGGTTTCCGGCCAAAGCACAGTTGCACTACTGCACTTTTGAAAGTAGTTGAAGATGTAAGGACAGCGATAAAGTTACCTTTCTAGTTCTTTTAGATCATTCGAAGGCATTTGATTCCGTTGATCCCAATGTACTTTGCCTTAAACTAAAACATTTACAATATTTAAATTTTCTGAAAGAACAACGGATCTGTATTTGTATTTGTATTTTATTATGATAAAACCCATACAAAAGACAGTATCTTATATAAAGCATGGATTAGTAAATTGATAATACAATGAGTTCAACAAGTTTATATTTTAATATCTTTCGAATAGAAGCCAATTGGTAGCCGCTGTTCAAGCTATCTTTCAGTCTCAAGAGGTGTTCCACAGGGGTCTGTATTGGGTCCACTCCTATAGCAATGACCTTCCTGGACAGTTGCGCAACTGTGGTATTCATATATATGCCGACGACGTACAGCTGTATATGAGCTCTTCGCCGGAGAGGTGGATTAATGACGTACTTGGCCTTAATTGTGGCTTGGATAGGATAAACACATGGGCAAACGCCAACGGACTACATCCAACGAAGTCAAAGTGCCTTGTGATTTGTAGGAATCGTGTGACAATGCCGTCCAATCTTGATGTGGCAATTGCTGGAGCCCCAATTGAGGTTGTTTCATTTGCAAGAAACCTTGGGTTGGAGTTTGATGATAGACTTTCATGGAAGAATCATGTCAGTATGACAGTGGGCAGGACCTACGGCGTTTTACGAAACTTATATTTGAGTTGGCAGTATACCCCTTTGTCAATAAGAATGCTTTTGGCTAGGACATTTCTTCTGCCGAAATATTATACTCTTGCGAGGTTTTTACCGGTTGTGATGTAAGTCATAGGAATAAATTGCACGTGGCCTTTAACGATGTCGTTAGATACATTTTTGGTTTGCGTAGAAGAGACCGGGTATCTGACTTGGGTAGACAAGTATATGGTGTGTATTTAACTCGTTACTTAAGATACGCTCGTTGCCAATGGTCCACAAGATTTTTTATTCCAATGTACCGTCATATCTGGCTTCTGTATTGCGTTTTGCCAACTCTACAAGAGGTAAACAAGTAATACAAATTCGTCATCAATAACGTGTTACAGAACAACAGTTCTTTGTTAATGCTATACGTCTATGGAATAACCTTCTCAATAGTATACAAATTATAAGTAATGAACGACAGTTCAATTACAATCATTTTAATTAATTACTGGTTTTGTCTTCTTTATAACTCTTTATACCCTCCACCATAGGGGTATACTAATTTCGTCATTCTGTTTGTAACTACTCGAAATATTCGTCTGAGACCCCATAAAGTATATATATTCTTGATCGTCGTGACATTTTATGTCGATCTAGCCATGTCCGTCCGCCCGTCTGTCTGTCGAAAGCACGCTAACTTCCGAAGGAGTAAAGCTCGCCGCTTGAAATTTTGCACAAATACTTCTTATTAGTGTAGGTCGATTGGTATTGTAAATGGGCCATATCGGTCCATGTTTTGATATAGCTGCCATATAAACCGATCTTGGGTCTTGACTTCTGGAGCCTCTAGAGTGTGCAATTCTTATCCGATTGGAATAAAATTTTGCACAAAGTATTTTGTTATGATATCCAACAACTGTGCCAAGTATGGTTCCAATCGGTCTATAACCTGATATAGCTGTCATATAAACCGATCTTGGGTTTTGACTTTTTGAGCATCTAGAGGGCACAATTCTTATCCGATTTGAATGAATTTTTGCACGAAGTATTTTGTTACGATATCCAACAACTGTGCCAAGTATGGTTCAAATCGGTTCATAAACCAATATAGCTGTCGTATAAACCGATCTGGGATCTTGACTACTTGAGCCTCTAGAGGTCGCAATTTTTACCCGATACCCCCCAATATGCCCCATTTAGGGGTGTTTTGGGGATTGGTGGGGCCCCAAACCCTAAGCCTGGAAAATATATCAGCAATGTGCTCTATTCTCATATATCTATATATCATTTATTTGAACCCCATACTGCCATTGGCCTCAAAATTGGATATCAAATTTGTTTTCTAATCTCATTTAAACTCCTTATTGCAAAAGGCCCTAAAAACTATGAATAATTAGTTCTACTCTCTTTAAGATCCAAATTGTTTTGGTGAGCAAATACGTCCTATATGGGGTTTGTTATGGTGGTGGCACGTCCCCTAATGTTGATATCAGATACGTGGTCTGCTCCCACATACCTTTAATTTGAGCCCCATATTTCCATAGTCGGCGAACATGACCGGCTTGGGGGATGGGTGGCCACTCAGTGAGTTGGCCTTGAAAATGTATATCGGATTCGTGTTCCACATTAAAAACCCTCTTATTTGAGCCTCATATTGCAATATTCAGAAAATACTTCCTATTTCGTGGTGGTGTGGTCCCATAGACACTCTTCCCGAATATTGATATCAAATTTGTGGTTTACTCCCAAAGACCTTTCATTTGAGCTCCATATTGCTATGGTCGTAAATTTGTGCCCTTTGGGGGATATTTTTGATGACTGGTCCCTTATTTGGGTATCAGATTCGTATGCCACATTCAAATACCTCTTATTTAAGCCCCATATTCCCATGGTCAGTAAATAAGTCCTGTTTGGGGGGTGTTTTGGGAAGGGGTGGACCCCCAGAAACGTGGTCCCACATTTGGATATCAGATTTGTAATCTACTCGCAAATGCCTTTCATTTGAGTCCCATATTGCCATGGTCGGTGCTTAAATCGCACCACCCACCTTCGAGATGTGGCGTTTCTGAAAATTAGGGTAAGGGGGAGGGTCCGCCCCCCCTCCCCTTCAAATATCAAAAAATTTAGTATGCTGTTTTCACCACGGGGTCATTATGCACCATCTGTGAAAATTGCACGAAAATCGGTTCAACCGTTTCTGAGTCTATAAGGAACACACAAACATACATACAAACAAACAAACAAACAAAAAATCATACAAACAAAGAAACCTACATACAAACATATTGGGTTGCCCAAAAAGTAATTGCGGATTTTTCATATAGTCGGCGTTGACAAATTTTTTCACAGCTTGTGACTCTGTAATTGCATTCTTTCTTCTGTCAGTTATCAGCTGATACTTTTAGCTTGCTTTAGAAAAAAAGTGTAAAAAAAGTATATTTTATTAAAGTTATTAGAGTTCCGATCTTGGGTCTTGACTTCTTGAGCTTCTAGAGGGCGCAATTCCTATCCGAATTGGCTGAAATTTTGCATGACGTATTTTTTTATTCTTACTTTCAACAACTTTGACAAATAAGGTTCAAATCGGTTCATAGCCTGATATAGCTGTCATATAAACCGATCTGGGATATTGACTTCTTGAGCCTCTAGAGGTCGCAATTATTATCCGATTTGACTGAAACTTTGTACGACGGAATCTCTCATGAACATCAAACCTACGTGTTTATTATGGTCTGAATCGGTCTATAGCCCGATATAGCTCCCATATAAATCGATCTTTCTATTTTACTTCTTGAGCCCCTAAAGGGCGCAATTCGTATTCGAAATGGCTGACATTTTACCCAGGTCTCCAACATATAATTTAATTGTGGTCCAAACCATATCTTGATATTGCTCTGGTAGCAGAGCAAATCTTTTCTCATATACATACTTTATTTTGCCTAAGAAGAGATGCCGGGAAAAGAACTCGACAAATGCGATCCATGGTGGAGGGTATATAAGATTCGACCCGGCCGAACTTAGCACGCTTTTACTTTTTTGTCCATAAGCAGGTTAAGTTCGATGTTGGGCTATATCGGACTATATCTTGATATAGCCTCCATATAGACCAATCCACCGATTTAGGGTTTTAGGCCCGTATAAACCACATTTATTATGCGATTTTGCTGAAATTTGGGACAGTTAGTTGTGCTAGGCCCTTCGACATCTTTCGTCAATTTAGCCCAGATCGGTCCAGATTTGGATATAGCTGACATATAGACCAATCCGCCGATTTAGGGTCTTAGGCCCATAAAAGCCACATTTATTATCAGATATTGCTGAAATTTGGGACAGTGAGTTGTGTTAGGTCACTCGACATCCTTCGTTAATTGGGCCCGGATCGGTTCAGATTTGGTCATAGCTGCCATGTAGACCGATCGTCCGATTTAGGGTCTTAGGCCAATAAAAGCCACATTTATTATCAAAGTTTGCTGAAATTTGAAATTTTCGTCAATTTAGCCAAAATTCGTCCAGATTTGGATATAGCTGCCATAGAGACCGATCCTCCGAATTAAGGTCTTAGGCCCATAAAACTCACATTTATCATCCGATTTTGCTGAAATTTGGGACAGTGAGTTGTGTTAGGCCCTTCGACGTCTTTCCTCAATTTGGCCCTGATCGGATCAGATTTGGATATAGCTGCCATAGACCCCGAACACTCCCGATTTAAGGTTTTGGGCCATAAAAGGTGCATTTATTGTCCGATGTCGCCGAAAATTGGTACAGAGAGTTAACTTAAGCCCCTTGATATACTTCTGGATTATGGCACAGATTGGTCTAGATTTGGATATAGCTGCCATATAGACCGATCTCTCGGTTTTAGGTTTTGGGGCCATAAAAAGCGAATTTATTGTCCGCTGTCGCCGCAATTTGGGACAATGAGTTGTGTTAAGCCCTTCGACATCCTTCTTCAATTTTCATTCAGATCGGTCTAGATTTGGATATAGACCAATCTCTCGATTTAATGTTTTGAGACTATAAAATGCGCATTTATTGTCCGATGTTACAGAAATTTTGGACAGAGAGTTAAGTTAACCCCCTCCACATTTTTCTGCAATTAGGTCTAGATCGATCAAGATTGGTATATTGCTGCCATAAAGGACCGTTATCTCGATTTAAAGTTTTGGCCCCAAAATAGGCGCATTTATTATCCGATTTAACTAAAGTTTGACACATTGACTTATGTTAGGCTTATTGACATCCATATTGTATATGGTTCAGATCGGTTTATTTTTAGATATTGCTTTTTTTGTTAGACACAATTGAACAATGACTTGTACTTATTAGTATTTGGTCCAAATCGGATCATATTTCAATATAACTGCTATGGGTATGCAATTTTCACCGGAGTTTGATGAAAGGTGGTTTACATATATACCCGAGGTTCGGCCCGGCCGAACCTAATGCCTTTTACTTGTTTATCTTGGCGGCGTCATTAGCCCTATCGACCTGGTTCCAGAAAAGCACGTTTTGCCCCTCTGGCATTCTTATTGTATTCCCTGAGCCGTGTGTAATACACATCCCAATATGCTTCGGATTTTTTACGACGTGCTCTGTTAAAAATTCTGCGGACCTTTTTCCCAATGTTGCGAATCTCCCCGCTCATCCAAGGCTTTTCTTGAGTTGATTTCCTTTTTGGAAGATGACAACTATCTTCGAAAGACTCCTCTAGTGCAGTCGTCAATGTCTTCTATGCTAATACTAATCCCTAATCCTATTAACAGAGTTAACGGTGATACCAATTTTAAGTGTTATTAGGTCGTTAGTATTCAAGAATTCTGCCAGGGCTTGGCCCCGCTTATTAATGTTGGTATTAACCCAAGAAACGTTGCAGCTCCGACGTAGGTGACGATGTCGGAGAGTCGAAAGGCAGATAAAGTGATGCCAGGTATGCTCCACCGTCTCCCTGTCTCATCATTGTAGCATCCGGCGTTGACAACTGTGGGAAAAATATATAATTCAAACTTTTATGACAAATAACGCAGGTTCTCGGCCGAGTACCAGTGTTGGCATAGAATAATTGGTAGTTGATATCGTTCAGTCCAGAGACTTTGTTCCGGGTCCCCCATGGCTCCTCAATTAAGGCAATATAAATCGTGCCCTTGCTGATTTTCTCCATTAGAGCATGATTAGAGCTATCCGATTTGGCTGAAATTTTTCATGACCTATTTTATTGAGACTTCCAATAGTTATGCCAAATATGGTTTTAATTGGTTCATAACCTGATAAAGCTGACATATAAACCGATCTGGGATCTTGACTTCTGGAACCTCTAGAGGTCGCAATTATAACCCGTTTTGGCTGACAACAACTTCTCGCATACGTGTCAATTATGGTCTGAATCGGAATCCCATATAAACCAATCTCCCTATTTTGCTTCTTGAGCCCCTAAAGGGCGCAATTTTTATTCGAATTGGCTGAAATTTTACACAACGACTTCTCGGACTATAAGTTGATATAGCTCCAATATCATAGCATTATTATACCCACCACCACAGGATGGTGGGTATGCAACAAATCGAAATATCCATTTCCGACCCTATAAAGTATATATATTCTTGATCAGCGTAAAAATCTAAGACGATCTAGACATGTCCGTCCGTCTCTCCGTCTGTCTGTTGAAATCACGCTACAGTCTTTAAAAATAGAGATATTGAGCTGAAATTTTGCACAGATTCTTTTTTTTTTCCATAAGCAGGTTAAGTTCGAAGATGGGCTATATCGGACTATATCTTTATATAGCCCCCATATAGACCGATCGGCCGATTTAGGGTCTCAGGCCCCTTAAAAGCCACATTTATTATCCGATTTTGCTGACATTTGGGACAGTGAGTTGTGTTAGACCCTTCGACATCCTTCGTCAATTTGGCTCAGATCGGTCCAGATTTGGATATAGCTGCCATAGAGACCGATCCTCCGATTTAGGGTCTTAGACCCATAAAAACCACATTTATTATCCGATTTTGTTGAAATTTGGGACAGTCAGTTGTGTTAGACCCTTCGACATCCTTCGTCAATTTGGCTCATATCGGTCCAGATTTGGATATAGCTGCCATATAGACCGATCCTCCGATTTAGGGTCTTAGGCCCATAAAAGCCACATTTATTATCCGATTTTGCTGAAATTTTGGAATGTGAATTGTGTTAGGCCCTTCGACATCCTTCGTTAGTTTGGTCCAGATCGGTCTATATTTTCATATAGCTGCCATATAGACAGATTTCTCGATTTAAGGTTTTAGGCCTATAAAAGGCGCATTTATTATCCGATGTCGCCAAAATTTAGGACTGTGTGATAAGTTAAGCCCATTGACATTCTACTGCAATATGGGACAGATCGGTCCATATAGACCGATCTCTCGGTTTTAGGTTTTGGGGCCATAAAAGGCGCAGCAATTGTCCGATTTTGCCGAAATTTTGGACCGTGAGTTGTGTTAGGCTCTTCGACGTCCTTCTTTAATTTGAACCGAGATCGGTTCAGATTTGAGTATAGCTACCATATAGACCGATCTCTCGATTTAAAGTCTTGGCTCCATAAAAGGCGAATTTATAATCCGATTTCACTGAAATTTGACACAGTGATTTATGTTAGGCTTTTCGACATTCGTGTCGTATTTAGTTCAGATCGGTTTATTCTTAGATATAGCTACTAAAAAGACCAATATTTTGTTATACACAATTGAACAATGACTTTTACTTCTAAGTATTTGGTCCAAGTCGAAACATATTTCGATATAGCTACTATGCATACCTTATGCTTTTTTCACCGGATTTTGACAAATGGTGGTTTACATATATACCCGACGTGGTGGGTATCCAAAGTTCGGCCCGGCCGAACTTAACGTGTTTTTACTTATTTTTCTTTTATCATATGTTTGCCTAAAAAGAGATATCGGGAAAAGAACTAAATAGATGCGATCCATCGTGGAAGGTATATAAGATTCGGACCGGCCGAACTGAGAACGGTTTTACTTCATTTCATTGTAGTCATTATCAAAAAGTGATAGAGCATTTGACTAAAATAAGTAATTGATTTTGTTATATTTTTGAATTTGAACATTCGAATGGAATGCAGTAAATGAAGCATCCACTCGGTTTTGCTTCCCACTGCAAATTCTTCCTGTCTACCAGTTAGGAAACAGTCAGGCTAGGCGCTTGAAATTTTGCACAAATACTTAATATTAGTGTTGGTCAGTTGGGATTGTAAGTGGGCCAAGTCCGTCCATGTTTTCATATAGCTGCCATATAAACCAATTTCGGATCTTGACCTCTAGAAGGTACAATTCTTATCCGATTTGGCTGAAATTGTGCACAATGACTTCTACAATGCGATCCTTGGTGGTGGGTATACAATATTTAGCCCGGCTGAACTTAGAACCCTTAATTTCAGACAAGGTTTGGTTTGCAGAACAAGTTGTGTAATTTAATCCTAGCGCCAAGAGAATACAATTCAGTACAAGTCTCTAATAAGGGTAATTTTTTTGAGGTTAGGATTTTCATGCATTAGTATTTGACAGATCACGTGGGATTTCAGACATGGTGTCAAAGAGAAAGATGCTCAGTATGCTTTGACATTTCATCATGAATAGACTTACTAACGAGCAACGCTTGCAAATCATTTTCAGTGAATGGGCCCTAAAAAAGTTGGCAGAAAATCCGCTTTTTTATCGACAAATTTTGTTCAGCGATGAGGCTCATTTCTGGTTGAATGGCTACGTAAATAAGCAAAATTGCCGCATTTGGAGTGAAGAGCAACCAGAAGCCGTTCAAGAACTGCCCATGCATCCCGAAAAATGCACTGTTTGGTGTGGTTTGTACGCAGGTGGAATCATTGGACCGTATTTTTTCAAAGATTTCGAACCGAACACTGATTTTGGTAATAAAATTCAATGATTTGCAAGCGTTGCTCGTTAGTAAGTCTATTCATGATGAAATGTCAAAGCATACTGAGCATCTTTCTCTTTGACACCATGTCTGAAATCCCACGTTATCTGTCAAATACTAATGCATGAAAATCCTAACCTCAAAAAAATCACCCTTTATATTGGTTCTGATTGCTGACAACATTTGAGGCTTTCCAAACTACATCAGAAAGAATATTTGCGTTTTCAACATGCACCACTGTACACTTCCCACTATGTGACAGAAGTGTAAATAACTTTTGTAGCAAAGGATTGCAAAGCTTTCGCTTTATCTGTCTCCACTATGCGTTATTGCAGCAGCTCGGTGGCTGGCAAATGGTAACGATCTACATGAAGCGAGCCCTTTCGCTTAGAGATTGTGACACATGTTCTTAAGTTATATTTAAGGCTTCCATACGAACACTCAGTGCCCAATGGATGCACAAAGGCATTGCTGCATTATCCAATGTGACGTACATTTGGATGACCATTCACATCTTTGAAGACGACCGGCCATCCGAACAGAAATTCATTTTTTAGCGATTTGTTATGCAACATAATTCATTTATCTGGATCTGTAACAAATATTCTTATTACAAAATATGGCTGAATGTGTGTCTCTTCGTTTTTGGTGGCAATATCCAGCGTCTTTAGCCTTACCGTTTTTCCTTCACGCATTGCGGCCACATTCATTGGACTCGGCTTAAAGGTTCATTCCTTCATTTTGTTTGTTGACATTAATAAACGGCGATTGCAATAATTTAGGGATTTCAATGACAATCGTCATTGTTGCAGTTGGTGATATCCATTGGACATGTTTGAAGATGAAGGCTTAGCCTCAGTAAGATCCAAGAATAGCCAAGAGAAGCCTTATAGTGTTTTCAACGGCATTGTTCAGATAATGGATAAGATCGAATTTCAAAAAAAGAAGTGAAAACTGCTGAGTTATGTCGGGCTAAAATTTGTATGTATGCCTATCATCATTGATCTTCGCTAAATATGTCTTTCGTTCTCTGAAGGAATAAAATAACTGGGTCGATCTATAAGGGAGTTATACCCAGGAATTCGTAGCGAAGCAGAGCGGGCCTTTTTTGCCTAAGTGGAAAGGGAGCAGAATTTGTACAATCCAAAGTGGTTTTCAGTCTAAAAACCGCTTTTCTCCGACGCGGCAAAAATACATTTTTAACTACACACAGAGAAAAATTTATACCAAACGTGATTATTTCAGTAGCATACCGTATTGATAGCAAAGCAACACAACCCGCGTGGCATGGATGAAATATAAAATGATTACTGCTATTTGGTGCTAGCCTAACTACCGAAATGTTATTAGCTTTAGTACCAAACCGTTATTGTTTTTAGTACAAAACCGTTATTGTATTAATACCAATCTCGTTACCTTTTGAATATTCCATCCCACAAAATAAAAAACATTGAAAATATTTATAATTTTATTTCGGTTATATAGTATGTCAATAATTACAAATGACCTGACCAGCCTCATTCCTTTGCATTCAGTAATTGATTCCATAACCATTGATTCCTAGAAGTGGTTTTCATATAAATACATCAACATAGCATCGTTTACCACACAAGAGGATAAGTGTTTGTACTAAATATTTCCATTTCACCGCTTTCGAGTATTTGTTCACGATCTTACGCACGAAAATCTTATTAAAACTTTTTATTAAATTAAAATAAATATTTTAATTACAAACCTTAACACACTTTTGCAACGATGGAAAGGATACCAATGCGAGCCGTCTATTCTTAATATCACCCTTTGTCTGGTATTAAATTTATACCAAATGGTATTAAAATATCTGCCGATAAAGCGAATACCGTAATTTCCCTATCAGTGTATGTTCATTACACAAAAATTTACCGTTTTTGCAGAATTTCATACGAAAATTTAAAAAATCATGAGAGCGTTATCTTTTCTTTAAACTATTAAACGACCGCAATCGGTTCCAATCCACTTGGACTGGATTGTAATGACATTGATATCAGTCGAAAGTAATTTTTCCAAAGGTTTGCAGAACATATACTAATATTAATGTTAACAAAGATTAAGATTTACAAGTAAAAGCGTGCTAAGTTAGGTCGGGCCGAATCTTGGAAACCCACCACCATGGGTTCTGCTAAAAATTTATACAAAATAAATTTAGTTTATGAGCATAGTTTTATTCTCATACTAAACTTTTGTTAAATCAACTTTAAGCTTCTAGGAACCAAACAAGGATGATAGAGAGACCGTTTTATATGGAAGCTATATAAGGTTATAGACTGATTTGGACATTTGTTGGAAGTCGTAACAAAACACCGGACTCAAAAAGGTTTATATCGGAGCTGTATCAGGTTATAGACCGATTTGGACCGTTCTTGGCACGTTTGTTGGAGCACCGTATGCAAAATTTCAGCTAAATCGGACAAAAATTGCGGCTTGTAAGGACTCAAGAAGTCAAATCGGGAGATCGGTTTATATGTGAGCTATATCAGGTTATCAACCGATTTGGACCGTACTAAGTACAGTTGTTGGAAGTCATAACAAAACACCACATGCTAAATTTCAGCAAAATCGGACAAAAAATGCAGCTTCCAGAGGATCAGCAATTCAAATCGCGAGATCGGTTCATGTGGAAGCTATATTTAAACCTAAACCGATATGGCCCATTTGCAATCCCCAACGACGTACATCAATATCAAGTATCTGTGCAAAATTTCAAGCAGATAGCTTTACGCGCTCGACCGCTATCGTGATTTCGACAGACGGACGGACGGAAGAGGCTAGATCGATTCAGAACGTCGAGACGATTAAGAATATATATACTTTATGGGGTCTTAGACGCATATTTCGCGGTTTTACAAACGGAGTGACTAGATTAGTAAACCCCCATCTTATGGTGGTGGGTATGAAAATGGCAAAACAAAACCATACTATACTGGGCTCTGGCGCCCATTCCACTTCTAGGAAACGTGTCAAAATAATTCCTGTTCCCAAATCAAACACGAAATTTCGGACAATAGCTACCTTTCTAAAGTATTTGTGAATATAATACACGAACAGATTTCAGAGTATCTCGATCGGGGATCGTTATTAATGACTATGCAGTCGGGTATCCGTGCTGCCCTCAGTTGTACTAGCGGTATAAGAGAATATTGATGCCAACTTAGTCTATTTCCTGGTACTACTAGACCATTCTAAGGCACTTGATACAGTTGGTCATCGTAACTTGTGTTTCAAACTTCGGCGTTTTTCAAATTTGCCAATTCGTCTACAAGACTTATAGAGTCGTACTTTCCCAATCGGTCTATGCTTCAGAGAGGGAATCAGCATATTTGACAGTGGGTAAGGGAGTTCGACTGGGATCTGTAATAGGCCCCCTCCTTTTTTCTTTGTACGCAAATAATCTTCCTCTCCAACTAACTGATAGTCGAACCCATATGTATGCAGATAATGTGCAGGATGTGAGTGAACATAATGAAGACCTCCAACGTGTCTGTCATTAGGCTGAAGCAAATGGTTTGCTTCTTAACCCTAATAAATAGAATTTTTTATACCCTCCACCATAGGAAGGGGAGTATACTAATTTCGTCATTCTGTTTGTAGCTACTCGAAATATTCGTCTGAGACCCCATAAAGTATATATATTCTTGATCATCGCGACATTTTATGTCGATCTAGCCAAGTCCGTCCGTCTGTCCGTCCGTCCGTCCGAAGGAGTAAAGCTAGCCGCTTGAAATTTTGCACAAATACTTCTTATTATTGTAGGTCGGTTGATATTGTAAATGGGCCATATCGGTCCATGTTTTGATATAGCTGTCATATAAACCGATCTTGGGTCTTGACTTCTTGAGCCTCTAGCGGGCGCAATTCTTATCCGATTGGGATATAATTTTGCACTACGTATTTTGTTACGATATCCAATAACTGGTCCAAATCGGTCCATAACCTGATATAGCTGTCATATAAACCGAGCTTCTAGAGTGCGTAATTCTTATCCGATTGGAATGAAATTTTGCACTTAGTATTTTGTGATAATGTCCAACAACTGTGTCAAGTATGGTTCAAATCGGTTCATAACCTGATATAGCTGTCATATAAACAGATCTGGGGATTTGACTTCTTGAGCTTCTAGAGGGCCCAATTCTTATCCGATTTGAATGAATTTTTGCACGAAGTATTTCGCTTTGATATCCAACAACAGCGCCAAGTAGGGTTCAAATCGGTTTATAACCTGATACAGCTGTCTTATAAACCGATCTGGGATCTTGACTTCTTGAGCCTCTAGAGTTCGCAATTATTATACGATTTGCCTGAAACTTTGTACGAAGGATCCTCTCATGACCATCAACATACGTGTTATTTATGGTCTGAATCGGTCTATAGCCCGATACAGCTGCCATATAAATCGATCTTTCTATTTTACTTCTTGAGCCCCCAAAGGGCGCAATTCTTATTCGAATTGGCTGACATTTTACACAGGTCTCCAACATATAATTTAATTGTGGTCCAAACCGGATCATATCTTGATATCGCTCTAATAGCAGAGCAAATCTCTTATATCCTTTTTTGCCTAAGAAGAGATGCCGGGAAAAGAACTCGACAAATGCGCTCCATGGTGGAGGGTATATAAGATTCGGCCCGGCCGAACTTAGCATGCTTTTACTTGCTAGTATTTAGAGAGCACAACAAGCCCATTACTTGCTTAATTGTATGTACATAGTGGCATGAGGCGGATTGATATCCACACCCTCATTTAAACCTAACCTAAGAAATTTATAAGTTTCGTTTTATTGGTTATGATTTAGGTTTTGTAAAAGATCAGTATAATTTTATAATTTCACTGTGTTGCTTGCTTTCCATTTTCGCAAAAATAAATCGCTTGAAAACAAACAATCAAGCGACTGATTTTGACTTCTATACATTAGACTATAATTGGGAAATAGTAGGTTCTTCTTATCCCAATTTTTTACTTTTTGCTTTTTATTCATTCAGTCCATTTGGACAATATTTTATTTTTAACAGTATCTTCTCCAGTGCCATTAGTGACCTGTATATCGATCTTGAAGTCAAACATTAAACTCAAAAGTATATTTGATAGAGCAATAAGGGAAGTATTTCGATACCAAAATAGCTATATCAGGTTCAAGACCGATGTAGACCCTACTTATCAAGCAAGTTGAAGGGTTTGAAAAACAAAATTTCAGCAAAATCGAATAAAGATTGCGGCTTCCAGAGGCTAAATTCATCAAAATGGGATATCAGTTTATATGGGACCTATATAAGGTTATAGACCCATTTGGATCGTACATCGCACCCACGAAGTCTTGTCGAAGAGCCACTTTATATGGCATCTATATCCACATTTGAACCGATATGACTCACTTGAATTCCCAACTAATGACATCAATAAAAAGAATATGTGCAAAATTATTCTTCATGGTTTGATTGCGTAGTGGTCTCGAAGAGTAAGTGGAAGGTGATACATGACATCAAAGTGGAGATCCAGATGAACTCAACAGGACCTTCGTAAGCAAACCCGACATGCAAATTGACAAGCAATTTTAAAGTGATGATGATGGGCCGGCTTTCGTTTTTGATGCCCGCAGTCCTTTTGAGTTTAGATGTGTTAGCCATGAGGAAGTTTATGAGAATTTTGTCAGCGTTAAGTCAAATGCAATTGGTTTGGACGGAGTTGATCCGAGATTTGTGCGAATGTTAGTTCCATATCTCCTACCGTACTTTACGTACCTGTTTAATTCAATTTTGAGCTCCAGTGTGTATCCTATTCATTGGAAGCATGGGGGGGGGGGGGCGGATCATCGCCCTCACCCAAATTTTCAGCAACGAAATTTTGTGTGCTCTCATATAGTACCCCAAAAAATCAAAATTTGGTATCCAAGTTTAGGTGTACCTAGGGACGCGATAATATGGGACTCAAATGAAAGGTATTTAGGATAAGAAAACGTATATGTTATCCAATTGTCGAACCAAGTGTTAGGGGGACCACCCCGACCCCCAAAACACCACTAAATCGGACATATTTACCGAACATGGCAATATGGGACTCAAATAAAAGGTATTTACGAGTAGAATCCGAATCGAATATCCAAATGTGGGACCACGTGGGGGACCATTCCTTCCCCAAAGAAGACTTATTTGCTGACCATGGGAATATGGGGCTTAAATAAAAGGTATTTGAGCGTAGAATACGAATCCGATAACCAAATATGGAACCAAGTTTCTGGGGATCCACCCCTTCTCCAAAGGGGAAAAATTTACGACCATAGCAATATGGGGCTCAAATGAAAGGCCTTTCGGAATAAAGCACGAATCTGATATCAATATTCGGGAAAAGTTTCCACGGAGCCACCCCATAACACCACCCAAATAGAAAGTATTTGCTGACTATGGCAATATAAGGCTCAAATAAGGGGTTTTTAGAGTAGAACACTACTCCGATATATATTTTAAACGCCAACTCACTGAGTGGCCGCCCATCCCCCAAAACACACCCCAAGGTCAGGTCATGTTTGCCGACTATGGAAATATGGGGCTTAAAGGTATTTAGAAGTAGACCACGTATCTGATATCAACATTAAGGACCAAATGTCTAGGGGACGTCCCACCACCATAACAACCCCCAAATAGGATGTATTTTCTCACCAAGACAATTTGGGTCTTCAAGACAGTGGAGCTCGATATTCAGTTTTTAGGGTCCATACCCAAAACCGATCCTATTTGCTGGCTTTTGCAATAAGGGGTTTAAATGAATGGTATTTAAGATTAGAAAACGAAATTGATTTCAAGACCAATGGCAATATGGGGTTCAAATAAATGATATATAGATATATGAGAATAGAGCACTTTGCTGATATATTTTCAGAGCTTAGTGTTTGGAAGACCACCCCAATCCCCAAAACATCCCATAATCGGGCATATTTACCGACCATGTCCATGTGGGGCTTAAATCAAAGGTATTGGGGGGTAGAGCAAGAATTGTTACCCACTTTCGGGATCAATTTTCTGGGGGTCTACCCCTTTCCCAAATTACAAACAGTAATTGTTTACGGGCCATAGCAATATGGGGCCCAAATAAATGTATTTGGAGGGAATTTGATAACCAAATGTAGGACCATGCATTAGGGTCCTACCCCAAGACATGTACCCCCAAGGGGTACACATTTTTCGACCATGCCAATATGTGGCTCAAATGAAGGGTATTTGAGATTAGAAAACGAATTTGATAACCAATTTTGGGGCCATGTGTTTGGGGGGCGCCTTATCGTGTAAACTCCTCTTAAACCAATGGCAATATGGGGCTTTAATAAATGGTATTTGAGAGAAGAGCACGAACCTGATATTTTTCAGGACCGAGTGTCTGGGGGACCACCTCACCCCCGAATACATCCCTAAATCAGACATCATGAGAAAATCGGGCTGAAATAAAGTATTTTAAGAATGGTGTACACCTTACATCCAAACTTAAATTCCTAGACCAATAAAGATCATATGGGATTCAGATAAAGGCACTTTAACCGCTTTGAGTAATAAGGGTATCAAATAAAAGGTATTCAAAATTAGAATACAAATCTGAGACAAAAAATTATTTTTTGGTGTCTGAGGGCCCACCCCACCACCCAAAATCCCCCAGCAAGCCAAATTTACCGATTGGAACAATATGGAAATCAAACGAAAGATATTTGGAAGCTGAGTACACATCTATATATATATATATATAAATGAATTTGTGTTTGTTTGTATGTTTGTTTGTTTGTTTGTTTGTTTGTTTATTTGTGGGTTTGTAAATTTGTTTGTTTCGTATAGACTCAAAAACGGCTGAACCGATTTCTTACAAATTTTCACAGATTGTGGGGAGTGGTCAGAAAGGAGCAATAGACTATATAATTTATTGATATTGGCCGGGGGTGGTCCCTCCCCCTTACCCTAAAATTACGACCCCAAAATAAAAGTGAACCAATCGGAACAATATGGGATTCAAATGAAAGGTATTCAAGAGCAGACAATGAAATCCATATTGAAAATAGGATCCAAGTAACTGGGGGCCGCCCCAAAAACAAAACCCACTGAAATAGGTTTATTGGAAGATAATGACAATATGGGTCTCGAATGAAAGGTATTTGGGAGTAGATTATGAAAATGGTCAGGAAGGAGGAAAAGGCATTTTAGTTTAGCTTCGAAAGTGGACCAATAGGGACAATATGGGTATCAAATGAAAGGTATTGGAGGAGTAGAATACGAATATGGTTTTAAAAATTGGGATGAAGTATGCGAGGGTCGTCGAACCCCAAAAACTCCCCCACACAAACATATTGGGTGTAAATGTCAATATGGGACTCTAATGAAAGGTATTCGGGACTAGACAACAAATATGACATAAAATATGAGGTCCAAGTAATTGGGGACCCCATATTTTATGTCAAATGGGAATATAATTCGATCCTAGCTGATGATGAGCCTCAAATTAAAAGCATTTGGTAGCAGATTACGAATATGACATTAAACTTTGTGTCCAAGATTCTAGGTGGTACTTTTCCTCCCCATTAAAACAATGGGGGATCAAGTGATAGATATTTTCAAGTGGAGTGTGTCATTCAAATTTGTGCTCAAGTGGCAGATGGAATGAGGCGTCTCCCACGAAACGGATGTATGCACCAATTATGACAATGTGGGATTAAATTCAAAGTATAAGGTTGTGGACTGCGAATATGATATCTTTATTCTGCTCATATATCTAGCGGACCACATCACCTCGAAATAGTTGATCAATTATAATAACTTAACAAGACACTACCGCCATACCCCAAAGTTATGACGTTCAGTGTGATAAGAGCAGTTGCAAACCTAAGGTCAAGGTGGCCGCCATTTTTAGCTCATCGACAAGAAGCCTTCTTTTCCTAGACAAGTCCAAACAACGTACTGCTGGGCAACACTTTCATGTTCAATAGTTTTACATGGTTAAATTACTAAGAACTGTCGCCACAGCACCTAATATAAAGACTGGCAAATTAGTTCTTACCACTGAGAATCGCTTAATATGGCAATTTGATTTGATTTAAAAAAGACTAAATTATGACTATTCAACAGGTAGCCATATAGTCAGTTATAAACAACTTACACATGATGATCAATGTTATGGGTGCTAAGCCGCTCCAAGCGAGTAGCAGCATAGACAAAGGAAATTTATAGATTCATAACATATGTTCAAAAAAGCTCCAACAGATGAGAGAAATGTCAAATTCTCAGTCGTTTGCAAATTTCCCACCCTAAGATAGATAATTCAGGTAGTTTATGTGGCTATATTTGCCATAGATAAAAATTTATTTAGTAGAGTGCGAATATGTAGACGGGCCGTAGGCTCGAAATGGAATTCTGAATCCTAGGATAGTCCACTGGCTCTACAGGAGCGTGATTAGACCAATACTTAGTTACGTCTCAGTGGTTTGGTGGACTGCTATGGAGAAAAAATGCAACATAAGTCCCATACAACAGGTTCAGAGAACATGTCGTCTTGGCATAGGCGGAGTGACGAGGACCACGACCACTAGGGCACTGGAGACTATTCTAGATATCCGACCCATTGACATACAGATTAAGTGTGAGGCAGCCATTACGGCTATGAGAAGGAAGTGGAGAGGTTTCCGATCGGCTACCTGTGATGAACCTTGAAGTCGAGTGCGAGGTACTGCTGCCGATGGATTGACGGAACCCTAGTATTGCCATCTGGAAGATCATGTTTCACGGATGGATCAAAGCTAGAGGACAAAGTGGGCCTGGGGGTTTACATTGAAAACCCAGGGACTGACATCTGTTTTAGACTGCCTGACCATAATACGGTCCAGTAGGCGGAGATCCGGGCGATCACGGAATGCGTGAAGTGGTGTGGTGCTAACGCGAGGACGTCGAGTCTGAGCATCTTTTCCGACATTAAAATTGCCATAAGGGCAATAACAACCCGGACGGTAAGGTCACGAACTCTCTTGCAGTGTAAGTAGGAAATTAACGCCTTCTCTGAGGATACCGGTACTTAGGTGGAGACACAATATCAGACATGAACCAACTTAGGGGAGTGACATTGAAAACAATTAAGGATTTTGTAAGTAGCACGGAATTCCTAACTCAAAATTTTCTTTTAAGAGGTTACTTTATAGATTTTAGAGCGCACAACAAGACGATTACTGGCTTAGGTGTATGTCCATAGTGGCATGGGGCGGATTAATATTGGGTTGCCTAAAAAGTAATTGCGGATTTTTCATAAAGTCGGCGTTGACAAATTTTTTCACAGCTTGTGACTCTGTAATTGCATTCTTTCTTCTCTCCGTTATCAGCTGTTACTTTTAGCTTGCTTTAGAAAAAAAGTGTAAAAAAAGTATATTTGGTTAAAGTTCATTCTAAGTCTTATTAAAAATGCATTTACTTTCTTTTAAAAAATCCGCAATTACTTTTTGGGCAACCCAATATATGCACCCTCTTTTCAACCTAACCTAGAGTGCGAATATCCGAGTTTGTGTTAAACTGTTAGAGGGGAAGGCTCAACGAACGTACACAGAATCAGAGCTGTTGGAGAGTTGGCTACGTTACAGAGGTGACATTTTTCTACGTCTTCAAAGTGAAAGCTCAGTGGAGTGGGTTTGATTGCAAATTTAGCAGAAAGATAAGAAGCCTCCTTTTTATAAACGATCCCAAGTGCTATGCCGATGAGCACACATTTTTTTCGTTTTGTCACTCGATTCGTTCGCCAAGTCATTGAAAACAGCTGATTTTATAAAGGGAAAATAGCTGTTTTCAATGAACGAATTGAGTGACAACAAAGCTGCAAAGCTATTGGAGCTATTTCAGGTTATCAACCAATCTGGAACATGCTTGGTTTGCCTGTTGGAGACCATAGTAGAAGTCATTGTGCAAAATGTCAGCAAAAATTGGATAAGAATTGGGCCCTATAGTGGCTTAAGAAATAAAATCGGGAGATCGGTTCATATGGGAGCTATATCAAGTTTGGACCCATTCAGAGCATATTTGGCACGTATGTGGAAGGTCATATGAAAAGTCGTTAAAAGTGTTTCAGGGACGTCTCACCTAAACTCCACCCAAACCACTCATGTATACTGACTATAGCAATATGTGGCTGCAATATGATTTTTGGGAGCATTGTATAAATCTGATACTCACTATCCACTTTCAGAGCAATAGGATTGCCTACTCCAATCCAACCCCAAAACCAAGAGATCTAACAAGAATGCTATAATGGGCGGACTCCCCCTTACCTTATTTTCTAAAACTCCAGATCTCGGAGATGGGTAAGACAATTTAAAATTTAGTTTGTTTATAATAACTCAAAAAGAGTAATTTGGTATCCTTATTTAGGTTGGGATATGTAAATGAAAAAAAAAATTTAATATAATACAATTGAAATTTTAGATACAATATTTAGCAAGTAAAAAGGCGTTAAGTTCGGCCGGGCCGAACTTTGGATACCCACCACCTCGGGTATATATGTAAAACACCTTTTAACAAAATCCGATGAAAATTGCATACCTTATGTCCCATAGCAGTTATATCGAAATATGATCCGATTTGGACCAAATACTAATAAGTACAAGTCATTGTTCAATTGTGTATAACAAAATATTGGTCTTTTTAGTAGCTATATCTAAAAATAAACCGATCTAAACCACACACAACATTGATGTCGAAAGGCCTAACATAAATCACTGTGTCAAATTTTAGTTAAATCGGATTATAAATGCGCCTTTTTTAGGGCCAAGACTTTAAATGAAGATATCGGTCTATATGGCAGCTATATGCAAATCTTGATCGATCTAGACCTAATTGCAGATATATGTGAAGGGACGTAACTTAACTCTCTGTCCCAAATTTCGGCAACATCGGACAATAAATGCGTCTTTTATGGGCCTAAAACAATAAATCGAGAGATCGGTCTATATGGCAGCTGTAAACAAGTCTGGACCGATTTGAGTGAAATTGAAAAAGAATGTCGAAGGGCCTAACACAACTCACTGTCCCAAATTGCGGCGACATCGGACAATAAATGCGCTTTTTATGGCTCCAGAACCTAAAACAGAGAGATCGGTCTATATGACAGCTATATCCAAATCTGGACCGATCTGTCCAATAATGCAGAAGTATGTGAAGGGGCTTAACTTAACTCACTGTCCCAAATTTCGGCGACATCGGGCAATGCGCCTTTTATGGGTCTAAGACCCTAAACCGGAGGATCGGCCTATATGGCAGCTATATCCAAATCTGAACCGGTCTGAGCCAAATTAACGAAGGATGTCGAAAGACCTAACACAACTCACTGTCCCAAATTTCAGCAAAATCGGGTAATAAATGTAGCTTTTATGGGCCTAAGACCTTAAATCGGAGGATCGGTCTATATGGCAGCTATATGAAAATATGGACTGATCTGGGCCAAATTAACGAAGGATGTCGAAGGGCCTAACACAACCCACTGTCCCAAAATTCAGCAAAATCGCATAATAAATGTGGATTTTATGGGCATAAGACCCTGAATCGGAGGATCGGTCCTTATGGCAGCTATATCCAAATCTGAACCGATCAGAGCCAAATTGACGAAGGATGTCAAAGGGCCTAATACAACTCTCTGTCCCAAATTTTAGTAAAATCGGATAATAAATGTGGCTTTTATGGGTCTAAGACCCTAAATCGGAGGATTGATCCTTATGGCAGCTATATCCAAATCTGAACCGATCTGAGCCAAATTGACGAGTTATGTCGAAGGGCCTAACACAATTCACTGTCTCAAATTTCAGCAAAATCGGGTTATAAATGTGGCTTTTATTAGCCTTAGACCCTAAATCGGCGGATCGGTCTATATGGGGGCTATATCAAGATATAGTCCGATATAGCCCATCTTCGAACTTAATCTGCTTATGGATAAAAAAAGAATCTGTGCAAAATTTCAGCTCAATATCTCTATTTTTGAAGACTGTAGCGTGATTTCAACAGACAGACGGAGAGACGGACGGACATGTCTAGATCGTCCTAGATTTTTACGCTGATCAAGAATATATATACTTTATAGGTTTGCAACACATCGGATATTTCGATGTGATGCAAACGGAATGATAAAATGAATATACCCCATCCGTCGGTGGGTATAAAAAGGAAAACATAGAAGAACAAAGTTTATAATTTCGGGCTTCAAATTTATAACAAAGCTCGTCGTAAAAGAGCGGAAGTTTACTTGCATGTATACTACACACGGCTCAAGGAATAAAACGAAATAAAATAAGTAAAGACGGGCTTAAGGCAAGACATTGGATATGCAGGCTAAGTCGTCGAATTTAAAATTTGCTTAAATTTGATTTTTTGAGATGATTAATTGATAAATGGATTAGCAATGGCCTTAAAAGGGAAAATCGTGGGCGACGAACTGTGGAACAGCGAAACAGTCGGTAGGACGGCGAAAATCCTATGGGGTGATCCGGATCTTGAAACTACGACGCTATTATTAAATGGAAGTAAGAAGGAGGTGAGTATAGCTTTTGGTATCACAACGGGACACATACGATTACATACCGTAAGTTATACTGCCAAACCAAGGGGCACACATCGACCTCCATGGTATACCCAAGAACTGGTTGGTCTAAGGACGGGCTAAACAAAACTCTTAAACAAGACGAAAACCACAAAGGCACCACACAATTGGGACGTCTAAAAGGCTGAGCAAAGAAAATACAACGGCGAGCTGAGAAAGGCTTAGAACAAATCATAGGTGGAATTCCGCAGCTCCGTGGAGGATACATCTGAGGCCTATAGGTTAGGAAGGTCTATTCTCGAAAACTTTTAAAGGTTAGGTTAAGTTAAAAAAGGATGCAGATTTTAATCTGCCCCATTCCACTATGAACATAAGCCAGTAATCGGCTTGTTGTGCGCTCTAAATAAAGGGTGATTTTTTTGAGGTTAGGATTTTCATGCATTAGTATTTGACAGATCACGTGGGATTTCAGACATGGTGTCAAATAGAAAGATGCTCAGTATGCTTTGACATTTCATCATAAATAGACTTACTAACGAGCAACGCTTGCAAATCATTGAATTTTATTACCAAAATCAGTGTTCGGTTCGAAATGTGTTCAAATTTTGACAAATTTTGTTCAGCGATGAGGCTCATTTCTGGTTGAATGGCTACGTAAATAAGCAAAATTGCCGCATTTGGAGTGAAGAGCAACCAGAAGCCGTTCAAGAACTACCCATGCATCCCGAAAAATGCACTGTTTGGTGTGGTTTGTACGCTGGTGGAATCATTGGACCGTATTTTTTCAAAGATGCTGTTGGACGCAACGTTACGGTGAATGAACACATTTCGAACCGAACACTGATTTTGGTAATAAAATTCAATGATTTGCAAGCGTTGCTCGTTAGTAAGTCTATTCATTATGAAATGTCAAAGCATACTGAGCATCTTTCTCTTTGACACCATGTCTGAAATCCCACGTGATCTGTCAAATACTAATGCATGAAAATCCTAACCTCAAAAAAATCACCCTTTACTAAACAAGTAAAAGCGTGCTAAGTTCGGCCGGGCCGAATCTTATATACCCTCCACTATGGAGCGCATTTGTCAGTTCTTTTCCCGGCATCTCCTCTTAGGCAAAAAATGATATAAGAAAAGATTTGCTTTGCTATTAGAGCGATATCAAGATATGATCCGGTTTAGACCACAATTAAATTATATGTTGGGGCCTCAAAAAGTAAAATATATGGGAGCTGTATCGGGCTATAGACCTATTCTGACCCTAATAAACACGTATGTTGATGGTCATGAGAGGATCCGTCGTACAAAATTTCAGCCAATTCGTATAAGAATTGCGCTCATTGGGGCTCACGAAGTAAAATAGAGAGAACGATTTATATGGGATCTGTATCGGGCTATAGACCGATTCAGACCATAATAAACACCTTTGTTGGTGGTCATGAGAGGATCCGTCGTACAAAATTTCAGGCATATCGGATAATAATTGCGACCTCTAGGGGTCAAGAAGTCAAGATCCCAGATCGGTTTATATGGCAGCTATATCAGGTTATGATCCGATTTGAACCTTATTTGACACAGTTGTTGAACGTAAAAATAAAATACGTCATGCAAAATTTCAGCCAAATCGGATAGGAATTGCGTCCTCTAGAAGCTCAAGAAGTCAAATCCCCAGATCTGTTTATATGACAGCTATATCAGGTTATGGACCGATTTCAACCATACTTGGCACAGTTGTTGGATATAATAACGAAATACTTCGTGCAAAAATTCATTCAAATCGGGAAAGAATTGTGCCCTCTAGAGGCTCAAGAAGTCAAGACCCAAGATCGGTTTATATGGCAGCTATATCAGGTTATAGACCAATTTCAACCATACTTGACACAGTTGTTGGGTATCATAACAAAACACGTCGTGCGAAATTCCATTCCATTCGGATAAGAATTGCACCCTCTAGAGGCTCAAGAAGTCAAGACCCAAGATCGGTTTATATAGCAGCTATATCAGGTTATGAACCGATTTGAACCATACTTGGCACAGTTGTTGGATATCATAACAAAACACGTCGTGCAAAATTTCATTTCAATCGGATAAGAATTGCGCACGCTAGAGGCTCAAGAAGTCAAGACCCAAGATCGGTTTATATGACAGCTATATCAGGTTATGGACCGATTTGAACTATACGTGGCACAGTTGTTGGATATCATAACAAAACACGTCGTGCAAAATTTCATTCCAATCGGATAAGAATTGCGCACTCTAGAGGCTCAAGAAGTCAAGACCCAAGATCGGTTTATATGGCAGCTATATCAAAACATGGACCGATATGGCCCATTTACAATACCAACCGACCTACACCAATAAGATGTATTTGTGCAAAATTTCAAGTGGCTAGCTTTACTCCTTCGGAAGTTAGCGTGCTTTCGACAGACAGACGGACGGACGGACGGACGGACGGACGGACGGACATGGATAGATCGCCATAAATTGTCACGACGATCAAGAATATATATACTTTATGGGGTCTCAGACGAATATTTCGAGTAGTTACAAACAGAATGACGAAATTAGTATACCCCCCATCTTATGGTGGAGGGTATAAAAAGATAATTTTATGTTAGGAATTCCGTGCTACTTACAAAGTCCTTTATTGTTGTCCATGATACGCCTATAATTAGGTTCATGTTTGGTATTGTGACTCCATCTACCCGAAAGGCTTTGGGTTAACGAAATTTATTGACGACAGTCCTTTGGCCTTCACTGCCAAATCGTCTGCACTTTCATTCCCCCTCACTCCGTTATGGCTCGACATTCAAACGATGCGGATTGTGCCATTCTCAGAGAAGGCGTTAATCTCCTTTTTACATTCCAAGATTGTTCGTGATGTTACCGTACTGATTGTTATTGCCCTTATGGCCATTTTACTGTCCGTAAAGATATTCACACTTGACGTCCTTACATTAGCAACACGCATTCCGTGATCGCCCGGATCTCCGCCTGCTGGACCGTATTGTGGTCAGGCAGTCTAAAACAGATGTCAGTCCTTGGGTTTTCAATGTAGGCCACCAGGCCCACTTTGTCCTCTAGCTTTGATCTATCCGTGTAACATCTTCCAGATGGCAATACTAGAGTTCCGTCAGTTCAAGACTGTGCCGCTGGCAGCACTGCCTCGCACTCGATCTTAAGTGTCGTCTTAGGCATTCGATCGGAAACCTCTTCCATTCCTTCCAGGTTTCCTACCGTAGCCTCGATTATACCGTGTTGGTATGAGCTGCTCCCATCCTCAATCCATTCTCCCATCTCCTTAAGTCGCATAAAGCTAGCCGCTTGAAATTTTTCACACATACATCAATGAGATGATGTAGGTCGTTAAGGATTGCAAATGGGCCACGTCGGTTCAGATTTGAATATAGCTTCCATATAAACCGATCTCCCGGTTTGATATATTTAACCCCTAGTGGCCGCAATTTTTGTCCGATTTGGCTAAATTTTTGTATGTAGTGTTCTGTTACGACTTTCAACAACTGTACAAAGTACGGTCTTAATCGTTATTTAACCTGACTTAGCTCCCATACAACCCAATTTCTCGATTTGACATGTTGAGCCCCTGAGAGCAGCAACTTTTGTCTGATATGCCTTAAATTTTGCATGAAAATTGTTGATTCATCATTTAGGTCAATGTTATAGGCGTTATGCCATTCTAAGCAAGTAGTATAACTAACATTTAAAATAGCGCCATCTACTGGCTGTTTTCAAATGAATTTAGTTGATCCAATTGAAAACAGCCAGCAAATGGCGCTAATTTGGAGAAGCCAACATGAACAGAAAGAAGGTTGTGTGGTCAAAATTTATCATACAGCATTTATCTTCGTTATGACTTCGTTACGGTTGTTTGCGGTATTATTTTTTAGCTTTCTCACTCTAAGACGGGCCCTCACAAAAATGATCAAAAACACCAGATCTCGGAGATGGGTGGGGTGATTTAAGCGAAATTTTGTTGGCACACTTACATTAACCAAACATCAAAAATTTGGTATCAGAATCTGAGGGCCCAAAACCCGAAAAAAAGGATTTATAGACCAATCACTACAATATGACTATCAAATTAAAGGTATTTGAGAGTAGAAAGCGAATCTGAAATCCAATTGTGGGACTAAATGTTTCGTGGGTCACCGGCCCCAAAAAATCTCCTCAAATCGCACATTTTTATCGACCATGGCAGTATGGATCTTAAATGAAAGGTCTTTGGGCGTAGAGCTCGATATTGACTTCCACTTTGAGACCAAGTCTCTGGGGATCCACCACACCATTAAACAGGACTTTTACTTATTGTGATTTAAACAAGAGCTATTTGAGAGTAGAAAAATCCACAGGAAAAATACCATGTTCTTGGCCGATTTGGACCGTACTTAGCACAGTTGTTGCGAGAACACTATGTGCAAATTTTGTAGTCCTAGATCAATATTTCGAGGTATTACTAACGGAATGACTAGATAAGTATACCCTCATCCTATCGTGAATGGGGTATACCCCACGAAGCTGGTAAAAAAAGTTCCGATCAAGCTATTGAAGGAACGTCACACTCATAAACTGACTCGGACAGATGGAGGCAATATGTGGCTTAAATGGATTTGAATATAACTCCTATATGTTGTGGTCATTCGACATGATTTAGTGGTCACCTAGAAGCCGCAGTTATCATTCGAATTGGCTTAAATTTGGCATATGGTGTTTCTTTTGACCTCCAACACCCGTGATAAGTATGGTCCAAATCGGTCTTTAACCTGATATACATAGCTCCCATATAAACCAATCTCCCGCTATCCGATTTGGCTAAAAAGTTTCAAGCTGTGTTTTGTTATGACTTCCAACAGTCATAATTAGTATTGTCCAATTCTCATATACACTGATCTCTAGATTCTTCTACGGCCTCATGAAGCTTACATTTTTGGCTGATTTTCCAGAAGTTTTGTATATAAAGTTCGAGCATACTTCAACTTCAACTGTGTTCATTTGTATATTTTTTTCGTAGAATCCGTGGATTCAACCCGGCCAAATTTATCACATTTCTACTTGTATATATATGCTATGAAAAAACAAGCAAAAGCGTGCTAAGTTTGGCCGGGCCGAATCTTATATACCCTCCACCATGGATCGCATTTGTCGAGCTCTACCACGGTCTCTTCTCTCTTTTCTCTCTTTTTAGGCAAACAAAGGATATTATTATGTTATTGGAACAATATCAAGTTATGGTTCATTTCGGACCATCATTGAACTGAATATTGTAGACCATAGTAGAAGTCATTAAGTAAAATTTCAGCCAAACCTAGAAAGAATTGCGCACTTTAGGGGCTGAAGAAGTAAAATACCGAGATCGGTTTATGAGGGAGCTGTATAAGGCTAAAACCCGATTCATGCCATATTCGATACGTATGTTAAAGGTCATGAGAGAAGCCGTCGTACAAAATTTCAGCCACATCGGATAGTGTTTGCGCCCTTTAGAGGCTCAAGAAATCAAGATCCCATACCGGTTTATATGGCAGCTACATCAGGTTATGGACTGATTTGAACTATTCTTAGCACAGTTGTTGAACGTTATAATAAAACCCCTTATGCATAATTTCAGCTAAATCGGATAATAATTGCGCTCCCTAGTGGCTCAAAAAGTCAAGACCCCTGATCGGTTTATATGGCAGCTAAATCAGGTTATGGACCGATTTGAACCGTACCATAATACAATTGTTGAAAGTCATAACAAAACACGTCACGCAATATTTCAGCCAAATCGGATAGGAATTGCTCCCTGTAGAGGGTCAAGAAGTGAAGACCCCAGTTCGATTTATATGGCAGCTGTATCAGGTTATTTACCGATTTAAACTATTCCTAGCACAGTTGTTGAAAGTGATAACAAAACACCTCATGCAAAACTTCAGCCAAATCGGATAATAATTGTGCCCTCTAGAGGCTCAAGAAGTCAAGACAATATTTTTAACACAGTTATTGGAAGTCATAACAAAAGACGTTGTGCAAAATTTCAGCCAAATCGGAGAGGAATTGCGCACTCTAGACGCTCAAGAAGTCAAGACTCCAGATAGGTTTATATGACAGCTATATCAGGTTATGGACTGAATTCAACCATGCTTAGCACAGTTGTTGGAAGTCATAATAAAACACCTCATGCAAAATTTCTGCCAAATCGGATAAGAATTGTGCCCTATAGCAGCTCAAGAAGTCAAGATCCCATATCGGTTTATATGCCAGCTATATCAAAATGTGGGCCGATATAGCCCATTTACAATCCCAACTGACCTCCACTAATAAGAAGTATTTGTGCAAAATTTCAAGCGGCTAGCTTTACTCCTTCGAAAGTTAGCGTGCTTTCGACAGACAGAAGGACGGACGGACATGGCTAGATCGATCATGACGATCAAGGATATATATACTTTATGGGATCTTAGACGAATATTTCGAGGAGTTACAAACAGAATGACGAAATTAGTACACCCCTATCCTATGGTGGAGGGTATAAAAATGAGTTTGTGTTCGCTTGTTTGTTTGTGGTTTTGTAAATTTGTTTGTTCTGTATAGGCTCAAAAACGGCTGAATCGGCGCCTCGACCTCAAAACCCCCAAATTAGATTTATAGGACGATAATGAAACTGAATGAAAGGTATTCGGGAGTAAATTACGAATATGAGTCGAATACGGATATTTTATAAAAACTTGGATTCAAGTGTCCAAGCTGTCGCTCCACCCCAAAAACGGCTCCAAACAGACATATTGGACGAACATATCAATATAGGTCTCAAATGAAAGGTATTCGGGAGTAGACTACGAATATGACATAAAAAATTAGGTCTCAGTTATGGATGGTAGCCCCATCCGCTATAAGCCCCCCAAGTGGGAATATTACTCGACCATAGCTTCATGAAACTCAAATGAAAGGCATTTGAGAGCAAATTACGAATATGGAATTAGACTTTGTGTCCAAGAAGCTAGGTGGTGCTTTGCCTCCTAAACCGTTTCCAATGGGTTATTTGACCCATTAAAACAATGGGGAATCAATTGGTCGTTTTTTCTTTTTTATACCCACCACCGACGGATGGGGGTATATTCATTTTGTCATTCCGTTTGCAACACATCGAAATATCCATTTCCGACCCTATAAAGTATATATATTCTTGATCAGCGTAAAAATCTAAGACGATCTAGACATGTCCGTCCGTCTGTCTGTTGAAATCACGCTACAGTTTTCAAAAATAGCGATATTGAGCTAAAATTTTGCACAGATTCATTTTTTGTTCATAAGCAGGTTAAGTTCGAAGATGGGCTATATCGGACTATATCTTGATATAGCCTCTATATAGACCGATCCGCCGATTTAGGGTCTTAGGCCAATAAAGGCCACATTTATTACCCGATTTTGCTGAAATTTGGGACAGTAAGTTGTGTTAGGCCCTTCGACATCTTCCGTCAATATGGCTCAGATCGGTCTAGTTTTGGATATAGCTGCCACATAGACCGATCCTCCGATTTAGGGTCTTAGGCCCACAAAAGCCACATTTATTATCGGATTTTGCTGAAATTCGGGACAGTGAGTTGTGCTAGGCCCTTCGACATCCTCCGTCAATTTGGTTCAGATCGGTTTAGATTTGGATATAGCCTCCATATAGACCGATCCTCCGATTTAGGGTCTTAGGCCAATAAAGGCCACATTTATTACCCGATTTTGCTGAAATTCGGGACAGTGAGTTGTCTTAGGCCCTTCGACAGCTTCCGTCAATATGGCTCAGATGGGTCCAGTTTTGGATATAGCTGCCATATAGACCGATTCTCCAATTTAGGGTCTTAGGCCCATAAAAGCCACATTTATTATCCGATTTTGAGAAAATTTGGGACAGTGAGTTGTATTAGGCCCTTCAACATCCTCCGTCAATTTGGCTCAGATCGGTCCAGATTTGGATATAGCTGCCATATAGACCGATCTCTCGGTTTTAGGTTTTGGGGCCATAAAAGCGCACTTATTGTCCGATGTTGCCGAAATTTGGGACAAAGAGTTAAGTTAAGCCCCTCCACATATTTCTGTAATTTGGTCTAGATCGATCAAGATTTGCATATAGCTGCCATATAAACCGATCTCTCGATTTAAAGTCTTGGCCCCATAAAAGGCGCATTTTTAATCCGATTGCACTGAAATTTGACACACTGACTTATGTTATGCTTTTCGACATCCGTGTGGTATATAGTTCAGATCGGTTTATTCTTAGATATAGCTACTAAAAAACCAATATTTTGTTATATACAATTGAACAATAACTTTTACTTATTAGTATCTGGTCCAAATCGGAACATAGCTGCTATGGGGCATAAGGTATGAATTTTGCATCGGATTTTGAGGAAAGGTGGTTCACATATATATCCGAGGTGTTGGGTATCCAAAGTTCGGCCCGGCCGAACTTAACGCCTTTTTACTTGTTTTGTAGAGTGCGTCATTCATATTTGTGCTCAAGTGACAGATGGTGTGTGGCGCACAAACCTCCTATAGACGCCCGCCACCAAACACCTGTATGCACCAATCATGACAATTTAAAGCTATAAGGTTGTGGACTGCGAATGTGATATCTTTATTATGCTCATATATTTAGCGGACTATCTCACCCAAAAACCGTCGATCAATCATAATGACCTAACAGGATACTGCGTGACTTAATGAATGTGTGGGGACACAAATAAAAGTAGGCCGCCATAGTCCGAAAATTATGACATTTAGCGTGATAGCAGGAGTTGCAGGATGAGCTAAAAATGGTTACAACTGACAGACCAAATGACGTGTTGCTGGGCAACACTTTTTTGTTCCAAAGCTTTACACACAGAAAATCGTTTAAAATTTTATTTAATTTAAAAAAAGACTACATCATGTAGTCTTAGTATGTATGTATAGTATGACTATTTAATAAGTAGTCGTATAGTCAATTACAGACAACCACCACATGATGATCCACTCAAAGCGAGTAGCACTAACATATAAATTAGCCCATGTGCAGGTTGTCTTAAATTGGATTTAGTTGATCCAATTGGATTTAGTTGATCCAATTTAAAACAGCCAGTAGATGGCGCTTACTTGGAGAAGCCAACATGAACAGAGAGAGAGCAGAGTGATCAAAATTATCGTTGTTATGACAACTTATAGGCCCTTTGAATAAAGAAAAATAAAATATAAGAATTTTGTTGCGGTTGTTTGCGCTATTATATTGTGGATGGACCCTCCTCCTTACCCTTTTTTTTTAAAATACCAGATCTCGGAGATGGAGAGGTCGTATAGTCAATTATAGACAACCACCACATGATGATCCACTCAAAGCGAGTAGCACTAACATATAAATTAGCCCATGTGCAGGTTGTCTTAAGTTGGATTTAGTTGATCCAATTGGATTTAGTTGATCCAATTTAAAACAGCCAGTATATGGCGCTTACTTGGAAAAGCCAACATGAACAGAGAGAGAGAGCAGAGTGGTCAAAATTATCGTTGTTATGACAACTTATAGGCCCTTTGAATAAAGAAAAATAAAATATAAGAATTTTGTTGCGGTTGTTTGCGCTATTATATTGTGGATGGACCCTCCTCCTTACCCTTATTTTCAAAAATACCAGATCTCGGAGATGGTTAGTCCGATTTAAGCGAAATTTTGTTTGCACAACTACAGCAACCTAAAAACAAAAATTTGGTATCAAAATTTGGGGTGGGGTGCCTAGGAGGGCCGCCAAACCCCACAACCCGCCAAACGAATTTAAAGACCAATCACTACAGCATGGGAATAAAACTAAAGGTATTTGAGAGTAGAAAACGAATCTAATATCTCTGATACCCCCAAAAAACCCCTCAAATCGGACATGTCAATATGTTTACCCTTTGGGGGGTGTTTTGGGGAAGGGGTGATGCCCTAAATACATGATCCTACATTTTGATATCAAATCCGTATTCTACTCCCAAATACCTTTATTTAAGCCCCATATTGAGATGGTCACTAAAAAATTGCTGGTTGTGGGATATTTTGGGAAAGGGGTAGACCCATAGAAAATTGGTCCCGAAAATGGGTTTCAATTCTTGCTCTTCCCCCCAATTCCTTTCATTTGAGCTCCACATTGACATGGTCGGTAAATAAGCCCGATTTAGGGGTGTTTTTGGGATTGGAGTGGTCCCCCAAAGACTAAGCCCAGCAACGTGCTCTATTCTCATACATTTATGTATCATTTACTTGAACCCCATATTGCCATTGCCCTCAAATTGGATATCAAAATCGTTTTCTAATCTCATTTTAACTCCTTATTGCAAAAGTCAGAAAATATGTCCGGTTTGGGGTATTGGCCATAAAAACTATAAATATTTAGTTCCACTCTCTTTAAGACCCAAATTGCATTGATGAGCAAATACGTCCAACTTGGGGGTTGTTATGGTGGTGGGACGTCCCCTAAACATTTGGTCCCTAATGTTGATATCAGATACGTGGTCTAGTTCTAAAAATCTTTAATTTGAGCCCCATATTCCCATAGTAGGCAAACATGACCGGCTTGGGGGGATGGGCGACCACTCAGTGAGTTGGCTTTAAAAATATATATCGGACTCGTGTTCTACTCTAAAAACCCTCTTATTTGAGTCTCATATTGCAATAGCCAGCAAATACTTCCAACTTGGGTGGTGTTGTGGGGGTGGGGGTGGCCTCATAGGCACTTTCCGGAATATTGATTGCAGATTCGTGCTTTACTCCCAAAGGCCTTTCATTTGATCCCCATATTGCTATGGTCGTAAATTTGTCCCCTTTGGGGGATGTTCTTGGGTCCCATATTTAGATATCAGAATCGTATTCTACATTCAAATACCTTGTATTTAAGCACCATGGTCGGTAACTAAGTCCTCTTTGGGGGTGTTTTGGGGAAGGGGTGGACCCCCAGGAACGTAGTCCCACATTTGGATATTAGATTCGAATTCTTCTCACAAATACCTTGGTCGGTAAATGTCCAATTTAGGGGTGTTTTGGGGTGGTCTCCCTAGCACTTGGTCCGACAATTGGATATCAGATACGTTTTCTTATCCTAAATACCTTTCATTTGAGTCCCATATTGTGGTTTGGGTGGGGCGGCCCCCCTAGGTACCCCATCCTAAATTTGGATACAAAATTTTGATTTTTTGGGTACTATATGAGAGCACACAAAATTTCGCTTAAATCGCACCACCCATCTCCAAGATCTGGCGTTTCTGAAAATTAGGGTAAGAGGGAGGAGATTTTTTCACAAGAATGTTTTTAGGAATTGTAATTTTAAATATAGTGTTTGAAAATTATTTTCTTGAAGAGTGGAGTATTACTTATGGTTTGGATGTAGGATGGCAAATTTTTCCAATACTGTCCAAGTGGAGGCGAACATTGAGATATTTTGGCTGCTTAAGATAAATAATTTTTTGCAGTAGAATGAAGCATTTTGGTTTTGGGAGGTTTTCGAAGCTGATGTTGAATATTTTGTAGGCGAATTGAGAAATTCGTGTTCTCTTTAAAAGTGTAGCGAGCAATGTTATTATAGCTTACTTTAAGTTTGTTTAAGTCTCTCGAATCAAAATTTGCGAAAATGTCACATCCATAAAGTAGAGTGGGTTTGAGGTAAGATTTCGCGAGCTTGAAACCATAAATTTCGCAGCATTCCTTAAACTTTGTCAACAGCAACGAGTGTGATTGGTCTAAGTCAGTTTCGAATTTAATATTACTCCAAGGATACAGGATGAATCAACATGTATGTATATGTGAAAAATTTCAAGGTTAGGTAAGGTTAGGTGTAAGTGGCAGCCATCAGACTCACTTAGACGTTTTCGTGCATTGTGATACCAGAGAAAGAAAAGAAGGAAGACGCCTTCTAGTTACAACCGCTGAACCATCCAGATCGCTTTAAAAAGCCCAATAACTTGCGAATGTTCACATCAGGTACTCAAAGAAAGTGGAACTGATTCTGACAGCTAGTGTGGGACACACACACAGAAGGTGTTCTATAGTCTCTTCTTCTTCGATGCCCTCACAGCTTCTGCAAAAGTCGTTGCTGGCAACCTTCATCCTGTCAGAATCTTCAAATCTAGATCTAGCCACATTGCTTTGGAATGCTCACAGCCCCCTCTTAGTGACCATCTATCATTCGTTGGCCTGGTCCTAAAAACTTAGCTTACATGTCGCTAGAAGCATGCTTACAGATTCCAGTATCACTGGAATGTGTTAGGTAGTTCATAGTCTCGCAAGCTCGTCCGCTTTACAATTCCCTGGAATATCTCTGTGGACCGGTACCCAGAACAGGTGAATTTTGAACTGTCAACTGGTCAATCGCGGTTTTGTGCTCAGAAAACGTTATCCAGGGATTAAATGGCTGCCTGGCTGTCTGAGAAGATATTTATGTCAATCGTCGTTATGACGTTATATACTAGCCATTCCATCACTTCCTTAATTGCAAGGAACTTCGCTTGATACACACTGCAGTGGTCGGGTAATCTTTTCGATATGACCAGTTCTAGATCTTTAGAGTACAACCCAAAGTCCACCTGGTCGTTTAGTTTGGAACCATCCATATAGAAGTCTATGCAACTTCTGTTACCAGGGATATCGTAGTTCCAATCGGTTCCATAAGGAATATTGGTACAATACTTTTTATGAAAAAGCGGCTCAGGTAGGGTGTAATCCACACTGCCTGGATATTGTATCATGTGGTGTCCGTAGCCGCCACATGACCAAAGATAAAGCTCCTTTAACCTCACTGCAGTGGTCGCAGCCCTTTCCAAAATGTTGGATTTGAAGTTCAATTTCCTGTCCAGCAAAACACCCAGGTATTTTGCGCTTTTTGTAATTGGGACATTCTCTCCACCCAAGGAGACAGATTTCACTGTAGGCAACATGTATCTCCTGTTGAAAAGAACTACCTCTGTCTTGCACGGATTTATACCCAGACCGCTTTCGGTAGCCCACTTTGCTGTTGCACGTAGAGTTTCCTGAAGTATATCTCTTAGAGTGCTGGGAAACTTTCCTCTAACCGCAATTGCCACGTCATCAGCTTATGCGACCACTTTTACATATTTTTCTTAAAGAGACAATAATATATTGTTAATGGCTATATTCCAAAGTAGAGGAGCCAATACACCTCCTTGAGGAATTCCCCAGCTGACCCATCTTTTTAGATCCACAGATCCCAAGCCTGCCGTAATGCATCTTTTAGTAAGTAAGTTATTAATAAACTTTCTTACGGTAGAGTTGATGCCTGCAAACTCCAATTCCTTCATTATTGACGTCGGTTTTACCATGTATACAATGCTACCATTGTATATTCCTTGACAGCGAGATAACCTTCTATGGTGAAGGGCTGTTTCAGTGGATTTTCCTTTACTATATGCATGCTGCTGACGCGACAGGCGATCCCCAGGGATCTTTTGCCCTAAGATATGTTTCCATCAACCTCTCAATCGTCATCAGCATAAAGGATGATAGACTAACAGGACGAAAATTTTTGCCTTCGTGTGGTAGGGATTTCCTGTTTCGGATTAAAAATGACGTTCGTGTCCCTCCATCCCACAGGTATATATGACATTCTGATACAAGCAGAGTATAGCTCCCTAAGCCAGGAAACCAGTCTATCAGACATAGCTAGCAATTTAAACGGTGATACATCATCAGGGCCTGGCGACTCAAAGGCGTTGAAACTTCCCAAAGGATTTTCGTCTCTGACAAAATTTCCCTAATAACCTCCGACGAATGCATACCAGTGACAACCTCTTCTGGCGCCACGTTGTCCGTTGGAGAATTTCCCGGGAAATGTGTATCAACGAGAAGGCCCAGTGTTTCCTCACTAGACATTGTCCATACATCCTCTGACTTCTGAATATGCCCCGCTGTAATAGGTCTCGAGGACAGAGTCTTCCTTAGCCTAGAGGCCTTTCATCTGTTTAGCCGAGTGACCACTTCTGCAGTATTTTCTCCAAGGCTGAAACTAATATAACGATGATCAGAGTAGCTGTGGTCCCCAACACATCGCAATCGCATATTCTTCCTCCTGCCTGTTCCTGGTATTAAAGGTCGGTTTATCCCCTTTATTACAAATCGCCAGATTGAAACTTATAATATATTCGATAAGCAGTTCACCCCTTTCGTTGACATCCGAACTTCCCTTCAGAAGCGGTTTCAACCAGCGACTTAAGGTTTGAAGGCGGCGTCTCTGACTCCTGTGCCATATATAGGGAAGCCAGCCAGTAACGAGACATGATTATTTCAAGGCTGACTACTACTAAATCTTAAGTGCTTAGCGACGGAAAAAGAAAATCTTTTATATTCGGCAAGAATTTAGGCTCTTTGCAAGAATATAGGCTCTGTGTCATCCTTGAGTAGTTTAAATTCCGGAACCATTCCTGCACAGACCCATGGTTCCTGGATAAGAAACACGTCAAATCCCCCAGCCATCAGTAGGACCTTTAGTGCCACCGAAACGGTGGAGATTTATCTACAGTGGAGATTTATCTGTAGAAACCGGACCATAGTCAGGGTTTAGAACTTCCACTACTGTTGTATTAGCCTCGTTTTCTGACTCCACCAGGAGTTCATCCTCACAAGATTCGTTAGAACTTGTCATGATGAGCTTCCGTACGCATCCAGCGGCAGTTGTTAAAGCTGTGGAACCACTCTTCCACAGGACACTGGACACTTGCGGTGTTGGTGATTCCTCTTTATATGCTTCACTAGCTGTTGCTGTCGAAGTACTTTTTGAGTTCCGTGCTTCCCCGCTTGAGCTTTCCCCTTGAGCCCAGTCCAACTGGATGACCCACCCACGCAACGATTGTCGGGTCTCGTTTCGATGCCATCCCCTCCGGTCTCGATTGTGGCAGGGGGATATTCAGTTGCGTGCAATCCGTCCGACTTTATCGATGTGATCGATAGTTCCTCATGCAAGTGTTCAGCAACAACTGCTGAGTCGTCTCCTGATTTCCCAACCCCACCGCTTCTATAGACCTTCAGTTTCAACTTGTTGAATCCGTGGGATACAACCCCTTCAGACTTGCCGAGAGACAGCCGGAGTTTAGTATGAATACTGGATGTATCCGTTCACGATCAGCCTCATCCAATCTTCTAGTCGGTGGTTGAAAGATTGGGATTACATTCTCTGAGTCTTCCAGGTATCGCTTCAGGATCTGAGGGAATCCTAGGCATCCAAGCATGCGCCATTGGTAGAGAAGAAATATCTTCCTTCTTGACTAAATCTAGTGCTGCACCTGGCCAAATCTCACCAATCTTTTTAGCGCACAACGATACATTTCAATTGAGCGTTGATCCCCGAAGGCAATTAGTCTGTATCGGCCCCGATACCAGCCTGCATCGTCAGAATCTGGAGGAGACCCAGAAAATTCCGCATGGACATCGCAGTATACTGATGACTATCTCACTCCAATTATTCCCAGGTATGCAGCCCCGTTCTTCTCCCTTGTCGACAACTGCCATCACCAAACTGTCCCTCTCCCTCCCGGAGACCGCAGCGTTTTGGCTGAATGCTGTGCAGTTTCGAAATCTAGACGTGTAGTCTATGAGGTAGCCTGTGCAACGAATCCCCGAGCCCAATTTAGGGAGTCTCTCTCCCTATTAGTGAGAGTTTTAGCATCATTCGCACCAAACCTCTCAATAAACCTGAGAGCGATACGTCTTCTTTTATTCCAACCTCTTAAACAGCATATTGGTTTGCCGTGGAAGGCCGATGGCCTGGGCATGCGAAGAAAGGGAAGGTTCGGCCTTGTAAGTCTCAAACCAGTCAAGGTTTCAGTAGCAGACAACATGTTACGGCCTAATACCACCACCGCAGCTGTTGGGTCTTTGGAGTCCATTCTAAGCATACTCCCGGGCTCTGGATCTGCCGCTTCACTGGAAACAGACACAGATCATCACTTTAGTGACTTTAATATTTCTTCCAAAAATAATGACCTATTACGAGTAGCAGGAAAATTTTTGCGGGGCGAAATGACAAAACGTCCGCTCCACTCAACGGTTCAAACAAGAATCTTCAAACGGCTAGCTTAAGGCGATGGGAGAATGGAGCAGCTCATACCATCGTGGTATATTCGAGGCGAAGATAGAAAACCTGGAAGGAAGGGAAGAGGTTTCTGATCGGATATCTGAGACGACACTTGAGGACGAGTGCGAGGCACTGTTGTCAGCAGCACAGTTTTGGACTGAGGGAACCCTGGATTGCCATGTGGAAGGTCATGTTACAAGAATGGATCAAAGCTTGAAGACAAAGTAGGCCTGGTGGCCTACAATGAGAACCCAAGGACTGAGATCTGTTTTAGACTGCCTGAGATTAGGAGATTAACGCCTTCTCTGAGGAGGGCACGATCCACACTGTTTGGGTGCCGGTTTTGGGTCGACGCAGTCCGAGTTAAAGGAGTGGGCGCCATCGGTAGGATGGCGAAAATTGCATGGGGAGATCCAGATCGTGAGACGACGAGGCTATTACAGAAAGGAAGAAGCAGGAGGCACAAAGGAGTACGAGCAGACTTATGCAAAATCTGTGCGGCAAGCGATAGCATTTTTAGGGCAAGCGGGGAAGATGATGAGACGTTGAAGCATTTCCTATGTGATTATCCGGCTTTCGCGGCTAACAGGCACCGGCACTTAGGTGGTGACACAATACCAGACTTAAACCAACTAAGGGGCGTGGTATGGAAAACGATTAAGGATTTTGTAAGCAGGCAGCAACAATTAGGGATTGTGTAAGCACCAATTCTCTTTTTCGAGGTTACTTTTTAGTATTTAAAGCGCACACCAAGCCGACTACTGACTTAGGTGTATGTCCATAGTACCAGGGGGCGCACCCTCTTTTCACCCTAACCTAACCTTGTCAGATGAAGTTGAGCACGCTCTAATTTAAAAAGTAGCATGTATTATTTTGAAATTTAATTATCATATGTTAGTTTCATTCGTATCTATTATTTTATTTGGGATTTGTTTACGTTTACTGCTAGCTGATTCACTTTTTCCATTTATTTATTTTATTCACAAGAAAAATAACACGAAAATTGTTATACCATTAATTCCGTTTGTAACACCTCGAAATATGGATCTGCGACCCCATAAAGTATGTATATTAGTGATTGTCTTGACATTTTAAGTCGATGTAGCCACGTCCGTCCCTCCGTCTGTCGAAATTACTATAGCGGTGGAACGAGTAAAGATGTCGGTTTGAAATTGAAATCGTTTGAATGCCGGGCCATAACGATGTAAGGGGGAATGAAAATGCAGACGATTTGGCAGTATAGGCCAAAGGACTGCCGTCAATAAATTTCGTTAACCCGAAGCCTTTCTGGTCGGCGTAGTCCGAGTTAAGGGCGTGGTGGAACAGCGAAACAGTCTGTAGGACAGCGAAAATGCTATGTGGTGATCCGGATCGTGAGAGGACGAAGCTATTACTGAAAGGAAGCAAGCAGAAGGTCAGTATAGCATTTGTTATCATAACGGAACACATTGGACTACGAGCTCACTTATGTAAAATCCGTGCGGCAAATGATAGCATGTGTAGGATGATGAGACGTTGGAGCATTTCCTTTGTCATTGCCCGCTTTTCACGTCTAACAGATACTGGCACTGAGATCGAGACACAATACCAGACATGAACCAACTTAGGAGAGTGGTATTGGAAACACTTAAGGATTTTCTAAGTAGCACGGAATTCCAAACTTAAATTTTTCTTTATATACCCACCACCGAAGGATGGGGGTATATTCATTTTGTCATTCCGTTTGCAACACATCGAAATATCAATTTCCGACCCTATAAAGTATATATATTCTTGATCAGCGTAAAAATCTAAGACGATCTAGACATGCCCGTCCGTCTGTCCGTCTGTCTGTTGAAATCACGCCACAGTCTTTAAAAATAGAGATATTGAGCAGAAACTTTGCACAGATTCTTTTTTTGTCCATAAGCCGGTTAAGTTCGAAGATGGGCTATATCGGACTATATCTTCATATAACCCCCATATAGACCAATCCGTCGTTTTAGGGTCTAAGGCCCATAAAAGCCGAAAATCCGATTTCGCTGAAACTCGGGACAGTGAATTGTGTTAGGCCCATCGACATCCTTCATCAATTTGGCCCAGATCGGTCCAGATTTGGATATAGCTGCCATATAGACCGATCCTCCGATTTAGGGTCTTAAGCCCATAAAAGCCACATATATTATCCGATTTTGCTGAAATTTAGGACAAGGAGTTGTGTAAGGCCCTTCGACTTCCTTCGTTAAATTTGCCTAGATCGGTTCAGATTTGGATATAGCTGCCATATAGACCGATCCTCCGATTTCGGGTCTTAGGCCCACAAAAGCCACATTTATTATCCGATTTTGCTGAAGTTTGGGGACAGTGAGTTGTCTTAGGCCCTTCGACATCTGTCTTCAATTTGGCCCAGATCGGTTCAAATTTGGATATAGCTGCCATATAGACCGATTTCCTGATTTAAGGTTTTTGGGCCCATAAAATGCTCATTTATTGTCCGATGTCGCCGAAATTCGGGATAGTGAGTTAAATTAAGCCCCTAGACATACTTTTGCAATATCGCACAGATCGGTCCAGATTTGGATATAGCTACCATATAGACCGATATCTAGGTTTTAGGTTTTGGGGCCATAAAAGACGCAATTATTGTCTGATGTCGCTGAAATTTGAGACAGTGAGTTTAGTTAGGCTCTTCGACGTGCTTCTTTAATTTTGCCCAGATCGGTCTAGATTTGAATATAGCTGCCATATAGACCGATCTCTCGATTTAAGGTTTTGGACCCATAAAAGAGGCATTTATTGTCCGATTTCGCCGAAATTTGGGACAGTGCTTTAAATTAGGCTCTTCGACATTTTTATGAAACTTGACCCAAATCGGTCAAGATTTGGATATAGCTGTCATGTAGACCGATATCTCGATTTCAAGTCTTTGCCCCATAAAATTCGCATTTATGATCCGATATCACTGAAATTTGACAAAGTCGTATGTTAGGCTTTTCGACATCCGTGTCGTATATGGTTCAGATCTGTTTATTTTTAGATATATCTACTGTACTTATTAGTATTTGGTCCAAATCGGAACATATTTTAATATAACTGATTTGGGACATAAGTTATGAATTTTTCACCGAATTTTGATGAAACGCGGTTTACATATATACCCGAGGTGGTGGATATCCAAAGTTCGGCGCGGCCGAACTTAACGCCTTTTAGAGGTTACTTTATACATTTTTGAGCAAAACAAAGCCGATTACTGGCTAAGGTGTAAGTTCATAGTGGTATGGGGCAGATTAATATCTGCACCCCCTTTCCAACCTAACCTAACCTATTTCAAGAGGAAAAGTCATCACCTACTGAATTTAACGCAAAATTTTATAAAAATCCTTTATAATTTCGAATTGAAAAACTGTTTCAACCAATCTTTTGTTATAGTACCAAAAACTTTTTAACTACAAAGTGGGTCGATAACCGCATTAAATTATTCGTGTACCGGGTCAATCATTTTGTCTTGTGCCTCTCCTACTAGAGGGAAAGGATGAGTATTTGAGTGTATATACCAGGGGTGGACAAAAATACTCACACTTTTGCACATTACTGTGAACGTACACAAGAAAATAATTCCAAGCAGGCCCATGGGCTTCCAAATAGTTGCAATTTTGTGCTCCTCGCTGGTATAGACACATTTTCACATTCAATATTTTGCACTTTCATGTTTTGACTCAGCAAATCGCTGTCAGTATATTGAGTAGCTTGGTAAGCTCGGAAAGTGACAATTTTTATAGCTTCGCCTAAGGTACAAAAATATTGGTATGTCCAATGGCCAACATTATTAGAGCAACACACAAATGGCTGCCAGATAAAAAAAAAACAACAAGAATTACTAAGGCTAATACATTGTTTGGTAATATTTACACAGTAAAGAAGTATTCATCCCAAAGTTGGCATTTTAATGTGCGAAAACAACAACTCCCACAATTAGATTTTGTTTTATTGATAGCACGACAAATACAACAGAACATTATACAAAAACATATGGAGTTGTGCGAAACTGGAAGGCCTTCAATATAATTGTGCTTCATAACATCAAAATAAATCCAAACCCAATATTAAAGAGATGGCATTACCAACTGAGATCTACCTATCAATGGTAAAAATTAGAGTTTAAATTAAGTAACAGCCTTAGAATGAACTTGCACGAAGTGTTTTGTTATGACTTCCAATGACTGTATTAAGAATAGTTCAAATCGGTCCATAACCGGATATAGCTGCCATATAAACCGATCTGGGATCTTGACTTCTGGAGCCTCTAGAAGGCACAATTATTATCCGATTTGGCTGAAATTTTGCATGAGGTCTTTTGTTATGACTTCCAACAATTGTATTAAGTATGGTTCAAATCGGTCCATAACCTGATTTAGCTGCCAAATAAACCTATGTGGGATCTTGACTTCTTGAGCCTCTAAAGGGCACAAATATTATCCGATGTGGCTGAAATTTTGTACAACGGCTTCTCTCATGACCTTTAACATACGTGTTGAATATGGCATAAATCGGTTTATAGCCTAATACAGCTCCCCTATAATCCGATCTTTACTTCTTCAGCACCTTAAGTGCGCAATTCCTTCTAGATTTGGCTGAAATTTTACACAATGACTTCTACTATGGTCTACAATATTCAGTTCATTAATGGTCCGAAATGAACCATAACTTGATATTGTTCCAATAACATAACAATTCTTTTCTTTTATCCTTTGTTTGCCTAAAAAGAGTTACCGTGGCAAGAGCTCGACAAATGCGATCTATGGTGGAGGGTATATAAGATTCGGCTCGGCCGAACTTAGCACGCTTTTACTTGTAACTTGTTTAATTTGGCCAGATCAATCCAGATTTGAATATAGCTGCCATATTGTCCGATCTCTTGATATAAAGTCTGGGGCCCATTAAGGCCACATATTTTGTCTGATTTCGCTCAAAATTTATGACAGTGACTGAGTTAGGCCCTTGGATGACCATCTTGAAGATGGCCCAGATCGGTCCACATTTGGATATAGCTACCACATAGGCCGGTGTATCGATTTAAGGTCTTGGCCCCATAAAAGGTGCATTTATTATCTGAATTCGCTGAAATTTGACAAAGTGACTTATGTTAGGCTTTTCGACATCCGTGTCTTATATGTTTCAGATCGGTCTATATATGGACATAGCAGCCAAAAAAAGCCATTATTGACTTGTATATATTATACCACTCAATGTCCACGCAGAATTTGCTATAAATCGGACAATATTTGGATATAGCTGCTATGGGTGTATTCAAAATACATTTTTCACCGGACTATGACGAAGGATGGTTAAATCAATGGCAATATGAGTTCTAAATAAATGGTATTTGAGAGTAGAGCACGATGCTGATAATAGTTCAGGGCCAAGTGTACCCAAAAACACCCCTAAATCGGAGATCGTGACATATCGGTCTGAAATAAGGACTCTTAAGAATGGAGTATATCTAACACTCAAACGTTAACGACCCTAAACCCTCCGAGCGAATTCATACACCAATAAAGATCGTATGGGATTCAGATAAAGGCATTTGTATTAGTATACTGTCAGTCAAGCGATATACTATTTTCGTAGCATGCTGTTTCACTAATGGCTCTTTAATTGTCGAAAATAAATACTCAAGGGATAATTTTGTTCCATATAAAGTAAAATAAAGTAAACAGGTAAAAAGGCTTTAAGTTCGGCCGGGCCAAACTTTGGATACCCACAACCTCGGGTATATACAGCGGTCAAAAAAAGTATTCATCATTCAATGTTTTTTTTTAATAAGTCTACAAAAGACAATTGGAATAAAAACATATTAAACTAATGATGCAGTAGTGCTTGTGTGATATATATGTACACAATTTCATTGTTTTTAAAGAAAAAAATAGTATTTATTGGAATCAAAAGGGCCATTTTACAGCTGAACACAAAAAATTAAACAAAAAAAGTATTCATCATTGCAAAAAAACAAAAAAATAAATAACATAATTTAAAAAAATTAATACTTTGTTATTCGACCACCGCGTCTTATAACTTCTTTTAAACGGTTTGACATCGATTGGACTAATTTAGCGGTTATATTTTGGTCTATATTAGTCCATGAACAACATGTGAACAACCTTTCGTCAAAATCCAGTGAGAAATGCATACCTTATGCCCCATAGCAGCTATATAGGCATATCCAACGATTTAGACCAAATGCTTATGAGTACAAGTCATTGTTCAACCGACAGATCGGTCTATATGGCAGCTATATCCAAATCTGGTTCGATCTGAGCCAAATTCAAGACCAACATCGAAGAGCCCAACACACCCCACTGTCCCAAATTTCGGCGATCTGAGCCAAATTCAAGACCAAAATCGAAGAGCCCAACACACCCCACTGTCCCAAATTTCGGCGACATCGGAAAATAAATCCGCTTTTTATGGGCCCAAAACCTTAAATCGAGAGATCGGTCTATATGGCAGCTATATCCAAATTTGAACCGATCAGTGCCAAATTGAGGAAAGATATCGAAGGGCCTAAGGCAACTCACTGACCCAAATTTCAGCAAAATCGGATAATAAATGCGGCTTTAATGGGCCTAAGACCCTAAAACTGAGGGTCGGTCTATATGGCAGCTATATCCAAATCTGGACCGATATGGGCCAAAATGACGTAAGATGTCGAAGGGCTCAACACAACTCAATGTCCTAAATTTCAGCAATATCGAATAATAAATGTGGCTTTTATGGGCCTAAGACCCTAAATCGGAGGATTGGTCTATATGGCAGCTATATCCAAATCTGGACCGATCTGGGCCAAATAGATGAAGAATGTCGAAGGGCCTAACACAACTCACTGTCCCAAATTTCAGCAAAATCGGATAATAAATGCGGCTTTAATGGGCCT